>NC_137898.1:111520354-111968303 GCF_963455335.1 Martes martes
CTTGGAGTCCCTCCTACCGTCAGATTCCAGGTGACCTCAAACCACGAGTCTACCAGATTTTTCTAAACATACTGACTGCAGAGGTAGATCTGGTTTTTTTTACACTGGAGCCTTGATATGTCTACCCACTGATAACATTTTCATGCTGGGTAAATGCAAAATGTTCTATGAAGAACTTGGACCTCTTGTGAGGAGTGGTTTGCCTATAACATAAGCAAGGGAGTGAGGGACAGTGAAAAGGAAGCCCACAGGTTTACTTAACCTTAGTCTTATACAGGGGCACGGATGTCCTTGTACCCCAGGGAACTTAGTTATTGCAGAAGAGAAGGGATAAGAACAAATGGGGGCTGGGGCTTGGCATGACTCAGAGCTATTTACAGTTTTGTCCATCAGTTTACAAAAAAAAAAAACCAAAAAACAAGGTTGCTAACTTGGAAAGGCAAGGGTAATCTGTTAAATGGATCATGTTTTAATGCCACCATTTTATAGAAGGGACATCTAAACTCTCCCCCAAATAGGCCTAACCTCCAATAAAAGATGGGCATTTAAATAGAATAAACTTAGTTCAGTGACCAAGAAAGAAAGGAGGGAAGAAAAGAAAGGAAGGAAGAAAAGAAAGGAGGGAAGAAAAGAAAGGAGGGAAGAAGGAAAGGAGGGAAGGAGGGAGAGGAGGGAAGGAGGGAGAGGAGGGAAGGAGGGAGAGGAGGGAAGGAGGGAGAGGAGGGAAGGAGGGAGAGGAGGGAAGGAGGGAGAGGAGGGAAGGAGGGAGAGGAGGGAGAGGAGGGAAGGAGGGAGAGGAGGGAGAGGAGGGAAGGAGGGAGAGGAGGGAAGGAGGGAGAGGAGGGAAGGAGGGAGAGGAGGGAAGGAGGGAGAGGAGGGAAGGAGGAAGCCTGAGCTCTCTCCTCAGCCTGCATTTCTCTTGAGCCTTGGTGGGCTAAGATGGTGCCCCATGAAGGGATGCATGAGAATCTTGGCAGAGGGACGTTTCCTATTTGGAAAAGCGGTTCTCGACTTGCTCAGTTCGTAAATATTTCCCCGCCCCTCACATCTCCTTGCCTTCTGCTCCCCACCTGGCCAGTGGGAGGGCATGGAAGTGTCCAGGATGAATCTGGGAGGGCGCGGAAGGCCTCTGCATCCGCTTGCTCTTGGGTCCGGCAGTTGGGCGAGTAACCACCAGGGGACGCTGTTGGCCCAGCACGGCCTCGTTGTCTGTGGCGTGGCCTGGAGCTGCAGATCCCCTCGTGAGTGGGAAGTCTCCTGAAAGTGCTGCCTGATGATATTAGGGGAAGAGTGGTTTTAGTAGACAAGAGCAATTAGATTTTTTCTTTTCTTTCTTTTTTTTTTTTTTTTAAGATTTTATTTATTTATTTGACACAGAGAGACACAGCGAGAGAGGGAACACGAGCAGAGGGAGTGGGAGAGGGAGAAGCAGGTTTCCCGTGGAGCAAGGAGCCCGATGCAGGGCTCGATTCCAGGATCCTGGGATCATGACCTGAGCTGAAGGCAGATGCTTAATGACTGAGCCACCCAGGCGCCCCAATTAGATTTTTTAAAAAAGATTTTTATTTATTAATTAGAGAACACAAGCCAGGGGGAGGAGCAGAGGGAGAAACAGGACTTCCTGCTCAGCAGGGAGCCCAAAGATGTGGGGCTCGATTTTCAGGATGATGACCTGAGCCAAAGGCCGACACTTAACCAGCTGAGCCACCCAGGTGCCCTGAGAGATGAGATTTTATTTACCCCTTAGTAATAACAGTAATTTTTAAAATGTAAAATAATGGTAATTAGTAAAATGTAAAAAGCATAATCTTTCTTTTTTTTTTTTTTAAAGATTTTATTTACTTATTTGACAGACAGAGATCACAAGTAGGCAGAGACACAGGCACAGAGAGAGGAAGGGAAGCAGGCTCCCTGCTGAGCAGAGAGCCCAATGCGGGACTCGATCCCAGGACCCTGAGATCATGACCTGAGCCGAAGGCAGAGGCTTTAACCCACTGAGCCACCCAGGCACCCCTAAAAAGCATAATCTTGTATAACTTAAATTTCTGAAGAAGAAAACGAAATGACTGCCGTCTGTTGACCAGAGACTGGCGTGGGTCCAACAGGTGACAACGGACTTGAGCATTGCCTGTTCTCTTTGAGTCTTGTCTTGTCATGACTCCTGCAATATGGACTGCCCGAGGACAAAGGTGACAGCTTTACTGGTCAGAGTCCATGGAAGCTGTGTTTTCAACAAGTCACGGAACTGTGGTTGATCTCGGTTTGCTGAGATTTCCTCTTGTTCAGTGACGTTTAAATTCTCCTGGGCAATCATTTATGAGAAGGCAAGAATCCATCAACTCCGTAAACAGAAGAGCATGACCTGAGAAAGGAGCCATCTTTGGAGTGAGGGCGTTTGTCACAGGAATAGAGCATCTGGGGCAGGTTCAGAGAATCCTTCTAGGTGGGTACCAGTGGGAGATTTTCCAATAGTACGTTACACATTCATCGCCTTTGGGTGGCTTGGTTTGAATATGGTGTATTTGGACAGGGAGTACATACTCCTCTTGTCTTCTCCATCAACCAGGAGCTTGTAGTAGAGACGAGAAATGGGTGTGTTCAGTTATGTGTTACTTTATTTATTATCAAGAAAGACTAAAAGTCCTTAGGTCAGAAAATAAGACTAGGGAAGCCAGTTTTGCTTCTTTCAAAATGACCTTACTGTCAGCTTAGTATGTATTCCTCTAGAGGGTTTGATCGTGTGCTGCTTTTTAGGTTGAAGTTTGAGTTGAGTGGTTGGCCTGCAATGAAAGGACCTGGAGAGTGGGAGAAATCTTGCTGCAGAAAGCAGGCTTGGCCTCTGTCCCATATTTGTTCTGTTGCTTCCTTCCTAGGACTCTCTGGAAACACATGTGTGATGGAGTGGGTCATCCCCTTCCTAGTAATGGGACGGAATTGTTTCTAGATCAACATTTTGCCATTTATTTTTTTCTCTCTCTCTCTCTCTGTCTCTCTTTGGCTTAGAAACTGGTTGTTGCTATTTTTTGTCTCATCATTTACAAATTAGGGATATTAAGGACACACTGCTCAGAGTCTTTTATTCGCCTCCTTTTGGTGCTCTGGCCGTTCCCGTGGTAATGCAGGACCTCTCCAAAGAGGCTTTTAAACTCTGGGAAAGGCTATACAGAGAAGGATCGCTGTGAACTCTGCCCTCCCCGCTGGAGGCTTTCTGTGTGAAATTTACTGCTTTATTTGGAATAGATCTTCTGCTCACCAAAATGATCTAATTTTAGTTGCCTGAAAAATTATGGCTTTTCCAGTCGTAATTTGCAAAGCCCATTTTTAGCTCCAATTAAAAGTAGTACAATGTATTTATATTCTTAGGTGCAACATTGAGTATTTTCTTGGATATCGAAATGTTTCAATGGTACAAAGGAGTGTCTATGAGAAAGCGTTAAAGGATCGGTATCATGTATGTGTTTGTTGCTAAAGTGTTAGCACCTGGTCCTGTGGTTTGGACTTAGGTCATGTTGGGGGACAGGGACAGAGGAGGGAGAGTTAAGGAAGGAGGATAATAAGTAGCGTAGCTTCCTTACATAATGCAACGCAGAATAAATGAGGGTTTTGGCTATTTCAGTCGTTTGTTTTCTTTTGGCTTTTTCTTATCAACCCAGGCGGAGTCTGGGACATTCAGGATATGCGGGACAACAGAAGGATGGATGGCTAACTACTTGGGTGTGCTCCATTGTTTTCCTTGCAACAAAGTAACCCTCTCTGTTCAGAAGAGCATCGGTGGTGTGTCTCCCTAAATAGGCAGGATAACAAGGCCTTAATCACCTCGGAGCTGTGCCTTCCCACAGCCCCCTTTTAGCCTTGGAGATAGAAAAAAAGATGTTAAAGTGGCCTTAGATTTGGTCCTATACTCTGGCGGGGCCATTTCAGTCCTGGCCTGTTTGACTTCTGCAGAAGGGGTTGTGGGTGTGGCGTTTGGAGAGCGTCTGGTGCCGTAGGATGGAGGAGATGTGGGGGTGGGGGGTGGAAGGTCGTTGCACAACCAGATACCTGATACCTGGTTTCTGGTAGAAATCAGGAGTGAGCGCTCGGGGTCATCCCCTCGCCGGGACGGAGCGCGAACTCGGGGCTGCTGGTTTGGTAAGAGCAGTTATGTATCAAGTATCAGTGAGTGTTAGCTGCCTGCTGCTTTCGCTACGTGTGCATTTTCTCTCCAAAGAATCGAAGACATGAATGGTGAAAGAACGGCCATCCGAGTTTTCTCCCTTTTAAAAAAGGTCTCCTGGGAGAGTGGGGCTTTATGGTCTGCAAAAACCCAGCCTGTCTCAAGTCAGAATCAGGAGTGATGTCATGGGGATATTTGTTGGGAAAGGGCTGGTGAGGAAGATGGGGGACCCGGCCTTTGGGGCGCAGAGCTCCCGGCTTCTTCCTGGCAGCGGGGACTCTGAGACCCTCTGAAGGCAGAGCTCTCTGTCCAGTGCCACCCATTCCAGAATCCTTAGCCAATATCAGTTTTGTTTTGTTTTGTTTTGTTTTATAAGCAATCATTTGTTGTTTATAGGTTAACTTGTCTGTGCTTTTTGGTTTATATCATGATGGGGAATGTGCACTTCACAGCCTTCTAAATGACCATAAAACTGTGAAGGATTAGTCAGCCTTACTTAGGGTTAAGATTACTTTGGGGGTTTTCTTGGAATAAATCTTACACATGCTCCAATTCACTAAAGAATTACACGATTAACGTCTTTAGAGTCCCGGAGAATGAGTTGGTGCGATAACCACTTAATATTTTCATTGAAGAATTAGCATCAATGGCAGCAGATACATTCTACTGATATAATTCTTGTTACAGTAACTTAGTAACTGATAATTTTTCCTTTTTACTAAAAGTAAATCATGTCAGTATCTTTATGAAATGAATTAGAGTTAGGGTGTTTGGAGGAGACTTAATTTCTTAATTGATTTAATAATGGTATTATAATATACTAGTGGTTCAGAACAAAAATGAGCCAGATTATTTGGGTTGAATTTGCAGTTTAGCTACTTAGTCGCTGTGTGGATTGGAACGAGTTACTTCATCTTCCCCATACTTTATGTTTCTCATTTTGTAAGATGGTTATAATATAACTACTTACCTCCCACAGTCATTAGGAAGATGAAATAATTTAATTTATATAACGTACTTAAAGCAGCCTGAGAAATAAGAAATGCCACACAAGCATTTGCTCTGAGTATTGGCTATTCTCAGAATAAAATTTGCATCAGTCCCGGGAGGTCTATATCACTCACTTCTGTGGGTGAGGAAGTGGGTACTTTGTTAACTTGTTAGGTTTGCTTGTCAGGGACGAGGAGCCACAGAAGCAGAATTTATACCCAGGTCAGTCTGATTCCCAGCCTCTTGTTCTTTCCAGTGCTTTCTGCTGCCTTCCAGAGTTGTTGGCCTGAGGCTGACTTTCTATTACTTCTCTTTTGTGAATTGCACAAGTCTTTCTGGGTCTGTGAACTGGGATTATTTTACTTAGTTCATTACTGTTCCAAAGTGTACCTGGGATATTTGCTTATATGTGACAAGTAGTACCCAAAACATTTCTCCCTGGTCCTGAGGAGAGCACATTTTTTTTTCATAATTCGGACCTTTTTCAGTTTAGAAATAGTATTTTCCTTTAGATTTCGTGTGTTGACAATGCCAATGAGGGGTGATATGTTTGTACTCATGACACAAATAGGGTTTCTCAGTTAAGCCCTTATAAAGATATACCAGTTCTGTTGGCTAAGATTTCAAGCTGATCTTGGCATTTACCTGGCTTAACATGTTAGACCTCACTGGTGGGGCACAAAGCCTCAAAAGGTGGTCCTTCTCATAACATTGATTTTTTTTGTTTATTTGTTTTTTAATGGATGTTGCCTTTTAAAGTTTAGGAACACTGTCCCAGTATCTCATTAGGAAAGTTGTTATAGTATCTCATTTAATAACACAGATTAATAATGTAATTTAATTCCTAACCAAGGTCTCGAGGAGGAGGTCTAGGTAAATTGGAAAGAACCTCTGTTTTCTGTTCTTTGCTCACATACTTTGCCCAAAGTGCTTAGATAGGGCACATAGGTCTGAGAAGGAATGAGACCACTCTGGGGGACATGAACTCCAATATGTGTCAAGTAAATACTTAAATAAAAATGGAACCTTCACTTTTGCACATCCGTTTCAGAAGATGGAAGTATGTTGAACAGAGTGTGAAATGCTTTCTCTCCTCCCATAGATACTTTCTTATTTTAGGAGCATTTTCTTCTGAATCTTTCGACCAGCCTTTTCCCATTTGTCCTTTTTATTCCTTTTTTTTCTTTTTCTTTCTTTTTTGTCTTCTCTGTTTATCTCTATTGCATTGTCTCCTGCCACTACCGACTTCATCTGGCGCTTCTCTGTACAGGAGGGCGGCTTCTCACATCCTACATTCCTCAGACTGTTGTTCTCTTTTCTGAATTCTTCAGGAGATAGGTTTTTGTTTTTCTTTTCCCCTTAAATTTTTAAAAATGATTAATTTCAGTATAGTTTTAGATTTACAGAAAAGTTGTGAAAATAATTTATAAATTTCTCATATATCCCACATTCCTTTCTTCTGTTATTGAGACCTGACATTACTGTGGTACTTGGGTCCCAGTTAGTGAGCAAGTATTCCTATATTGTTACTGACTAAATTCCATGCTTTATTCAGGTATCTTTGGTTTTCACCTGTTTTCCATTCCAGGATCTCACTTAAGATACCGTATTACATTTGGTTGTCCTATCTCGTTAGACTCCTCTCGTCTGTGACAGTTGCTCAGATTTTCCTTATTTTCAATGAACTTGATGGTTCTGAGGGGTACTGGTCAGTCTTGCAGTTGTCTGCTGTGTGCTCTGACGTGTGTGTGTGTGTGTGTGTGTGTGTGTGTGTGTGTAACATTTCCTTCCTTTCTAACACTGCAAGATGCCCAGGCTCGTCTTGTGTATTTTCTGCCCCAGCCCTAGATTCAGTTGTCTATCCAAGGAGTCATGGTTCCTTTTATTGGAGAAAGGTGTTAGAAACCAAAATCTGGGTGCTACGAGTACTGTTGCTACTGAGGTATTCTTGTATCCAAGCCCTCGCAACTGACAGAGCAGGGAAGTATGTCTGTGTCGAATACTCACGAATATATGCTTATCTGTGACTGTTTCTGTAGGTGTACCTCCATATCTGTATTGCCCTAAATACGCGTCCATAGTGCTCCAACCATGGGGGTCATTCTGACCCTTCCACCTTGCTTGTCTGTAACCTCCTACTGCCCCAGTGGGAAACTTGGCTCTCACTGGCCATCCCTTCAGTCTGCTCAGTCATTGGATTGCTGTATGCACAGACAGTTGTTCCAGAGAATAAACGCCCATGGGAGAAGGTGGTATCAGCCACAAGTACAGTGTTAGTGTCCATTTTTGGAGTATGAAGCTACATGTTGAGTTTTAGGGACTCCACTCATTTCTAGTGTTAGGGCAGCACCTTTCTCCTCCACCACCTCCAGCAAGGTGTTTTTCATACATTTATAATACAGTAACATCCTTTTATCGCATTCTTAATTCTTTCCTGTGATTCTGTGATAGCCTACAAAATAGAAAAAATCTGTTACATAATAATATATAATATATAAATGTATTTCTATATATATAATATATAATTTATATTAATATATAAGATAAAAATCTATTTAACTTGTATATATTAAGGTTTACTTTCTGTACTAGAAAATTCTGAGTATTGATAAATGCATAGTTTCATGTATCTATCATTAAAGTATCCTGTGGAGTCCTTGAACTGTCCTAAAAAAAATCCCCTATGTTTCACCCATTCAAACCTGACCTCCTGTCTGCATCAGACCCCTGGCAACTACAGATCTGTTTGTCCTTCTGTAGTTTTATCTTTTTTAGAATGTCCTATAAACAGAATCACACAATACTTAAACTTTTTACATTTTTTTAATACTACATCAATAAATTATAAAAGTATACTTTTTTCCTTTGGCTTAGCAGTAGGCATTTAGGATTAATACATGACTCTGTGTGGCTTGATGGTCGACTCCTTTTTAATCTCTGAACAGTATTTCATCCTACATGAAGGACCCCACACTTGGCTTATGCATTCGTCTCTTGAAGGGCAGCCTGGTTGTTTCTGTTTTTGGCAACTATGACTAAACCTGCGGTAAACATTCAACTGCAGGTTTTAATGTAGCCTGAAGTTTCATTTGGTCAATATCTAGGAATAGGATTGCCACACTTTGTTTGTTAGCTTTGTAAGAAACTGCTAAAATGCCTTCTCAAGTGGCTGTGCCATTTCTTGCTCCTTCTATCCAGAAATGGGTATTGTCAAGTTTTGTTTGGTCTGTTTTTAAAATTTTTGTCCTTCTAATTGACGGGCCTTTTCCCTTGACATTTCATAAACAGCACCTGCTGTCTTCTTACCATTTCAGTGTATACCAAGGAGAGTCAAGTATTTTGTTTTCCTGTTTTGTCATCCTTTTTCAAGATCTTAGGACTGAGTGGACACACCGCTTGAAAAATTCTGAATCCGGACAGAAATTGTGCATGGTACTACTAGGTAGAATCTTTATCTTTGGTTTAGTAAAAATAAGTCCCGGAAGAGAGTTAGTTAGAAATCTTAGGACTTGGGTGTAAATGTAAGTGACATCACTTGTAATCCTATAATTGGAGATGCCCACAAACAGTCCTGACATCTTCTGTGCCCCCGGCCTCCAGAGTGATTCCTGAACTAACCTCCTAGGCCTCAGGCCATTCTTATAAGCAGGTTTCTCAAGCCTCTTCAACAATCCCCATTACTCTTCTCAGGAGGTCGTATGGCTTGCATTTAGGATCTGCCGCGTTCCTACCAGGGGAACAAGTTAGGTGTGACTCAGAGCAGAAGAGATGGGAGTGTGGGCAGGTCAGGCTGCTCACAGAAGGTCACCCCGTTAGTGCGTGAGGTGGGTGTGAGACTGTGAGGCTCCCACGTGAGAGGCTGTGGCATTGTCCACGGACCCCTCCACTGCCTCTGTGAGAAGAGAGTCGTGGCTGTTTCCGTTTTTCCTCTGAGTTAGAAGGAAGCTTATTCTTCCCTTACTGTGTTAGAGAGGAGCGGGAGCCCATAGATTGCCTGGGTCAGACTCCGAGCCCGTTTTTGTTGCCATCCTCGGACCCATTTCATAGTGATCTGGCACTGTTCCTTTTTAAATCTAAACACCATGTTGGAGCCTTTTCCCTCAAATGAACACACCACCTCCCCTTTTGCCTTCACTTTTTCCTTTTTATGTGGCGACTTTTATTCATCAGATAAATCATTTCTACGTGGAGGTCTACTTTTTAAAAATTTTTTAGTACCTTATGTTCTGTTTTCATGGCGCTTTGCTACAGAGCCCAGACTGTGGGACCACTATACATTTTAATAGCTTGCCATGTAATTATCCTGAAAATTAATGAAAAGTAAGATTAGAGTTAAATTCAAACATCTTGGGTTGTGTGCTAGATAATTTGTCACTTTTACCGCCTTGAGTTCAGGTCTCGAGGCACTCAAAACTCAGTTTTGAGTGTACCCGACAGTATTTCTATGAGCTATTTACATTGGTGAATAGAGTTTTAGGAGTTAAATAAAATGCTCCCCGAATTAAGGCTTTTTATGTGTGGTACATTCCTCTATTATCTCACTGTGAGTCTATTTTTAAAAAGCGAAAGTCTTCGTCTCTTTTGATTTGCTGTTTGAGAGCCTGCCCAGTAAAAGATGCCTGTATGTTTTATTTTCCACGTGGGAATCTAGGGAGATCTAGGGAGGATAAAACGTGGGGACCGAGGGAGGATTCTGGATCATGGATGGTCTTTATAGGTGCTTTAGATTTTTGCCTATTTCTGTTACCCCTAATGATAGCTTGAGTGATAGGAGATCCATTTCCGATGTAGCGTGATTGAACCCCGAATTCCAATTTCTGGCCTATCCTAGTTTTTCCCTTTATTTCGATCAACTCTGCTCTTTTTTTTTTTTTAAGATTTTATTTATTTATTTGAGAGAGAGAGAGAGAGCATGAGAGGAGAGAGGTCAGCGGGAGAAGCAGACTCCCCGCTGAGCAAGGAGCCCGATGTGGGACTCGATCCCGGGACTCCAGGATCATGACCTGAGCCGAAGGCAGTCACTCAACCAACTGCGCCACCCAGGCGCCCATCGATCAACTCTGCTCTTAACTTTTTTTTTTTTTTTAAGATTTTATTTATTTATTCGACAGACAAAGATCACAAGCAGGCAGAGAGGCAGGCAGAGAGAGAGGAGGAAGCAGGCTCCCTGTAGAGCAGAGAGCCCGATGCGGGGCTCGATCCCAGGACCCTGGGATCATGACCTGAGCCGAAAGCAGAGGCTTTAACCCACTGAGCCACCCAGGCGCCCCTCTGCTCTTAACTTTGAACTAAGAAATGGTAATTTCCCTGTGTGGAGAGAGAAGCTGTAGTTCCCTGTGCTATAAATGAATTTTATTGTAGCCCTTGTGGGCTGTGTGTACACTGTTGGCTACCAAAGTTACCATCTAGATCTGGTTGGGGTAGGTCCTTGGGGGAGAAATGGCTGGGGACTGGGGGGTTGGGCTTCACTTAGCACATAGAAAATGGGAGTGAGAAGAATCACAGTGGTGAGTCCCCCATGGAAGGGATGAATCATGGATGGGGTGTGGATAGAGTGTTGCCTGAAGGAAGGGGAGTGTTCGTGACAGATGCAAAAAGAGACTGACAGAGCAGTACTAGCAGTCAGTTGAAGAAAAAGCAGATGCGATGTTCATAAGCAAGGGTGCTGAGGTAATTCCTGCCTCCTACACACTGGCCAAGATTGAACATTGTCCAGAGCTAATGAGGACAAAAAAAAAAGAAAGAGGAAAAGCCAGCTCCGAAAGTACCTATTTTTATTTTAACATTTATGAATGTATGCTTTGGTTTTTGCTAGGGAGATGTGTTTTGCATTATTGATTTGAATCCTAATCCCAGAGTAATTATTTCTAGTCCAGAGTCTAAAACAGTGGATTCCTCTAGTGAGGGTACGGTAGGAGCATCTGGAGACATTAACTAAAAAACAACAAAAACAAAAAAACACAACAAAGGGACCAGCCTGAAGACACTATATACCCTGTAAACTCTACACTCGGTAAATACCAGATACTCTGATTCATCTAGGATTGGAACCAGGAATTTGTAAATTTAAAAATAAGCTCCCCAGAGAGTTCTGGGGTGTGGGCATGTCTTGATCCCTTAATTCCAAGGCTAACCCTGCTCTTGGACAAGTGTGCTTATTAGGACACTCCGCTGAATTCATAGGGAATTTGATACCCAGTTAAATTTCTGTTAGTTGAGGTTCTAGAACCTCCGACGGTGGTTGCTGCCTTGTACACCACTCGCTTCTTTTCCTTACTGTGTTTCTCTTCAGGACTTGCAGTTCTGCTTCTGAACCCAAAACGGGAATGGGGGCCCTGATTCCATCCTCTGTCCTTTGTCTTCCGGATAAAGGTTTAGTGCCTCTGGCTAGATGCTCTCTTCTCTAGTCAAGCTTTCTTTCTTTTTCCCTTTATCTCTTTGCCACATGTCTTTGATGCTGAGGACTGCTGGCTTTCACTGCCCCATTTGTATCCTACATTCATGATACCATGTTTTTTCCCGATTGTTCTCCGGTGTCTGCACCAATGGGCATATGAGTTAAGGGTCAGTTCTCCCTTTCTTCATCCTACATCATTAGCTTTGCAAAGAGATGTGGTAGGTGGTTCCTCCAATGTTAGAAATTGTAGGTTTAATAAAATGCCGGCTTTAGTAACCTTTTTCTCTCCCATCATACTAGCACCAGAAATCCTAATAATCATCTGAGGACAGAGTTGGCCTAGGGGGAGATAAAGTGGGCTGGAGAGTGAGTTCGCAGCTGCCGTGGGAAGCAGAAATTTGTTCTTGTGTGTGAGCTTTCGTGGAGCAGAGTCATTGTATAATCCTTACAAAGGCGAGGGCAGGAGGGATTTCAGCCTCAGAACGAACAGAGCAGTGACAAATAATCCTGATTCTTCGGAGTTACTGTGCTGAGGGACTGGTGCCCAGAAACTTTTTGACTGAAGATACCCCTGATTGCCCTCAATTTTCGACTTTTCCTTCTGTTTTTCCCGAGTCTGTGTACTTTCTGGAATGTCTCACACCCCGACTTCTCTGTGCACATCTGTACCTCTCACTGTTCATTTCTCTGTTTGTGTGTTTGTGTTCACACCCCTTCTTCATTATCCCGAGTCTCGGTCCTACCTATTAATGAAACGAACAGTGCAAACCTGCCAAGCATTTAAAAATTGGGTTCTCTTAATTTGTCATTTTTTTCTGTTTTTGTGTCCTACTTAAGCTTATTGTTTTAGATGGCAAATTAATCAGGAGACTCTAACTTGTTGCAAATCTAATAAAACTTGTTGAAGGTTCTCCGTGATCTTTGGGATTGGAGCTGGGCTACACTGGATCTGTGTTGAACTGCAGGAAAAGGTTTACTAATCCCGAGATGGGTACGTGCTGTTGTAGAGAATATTTGTCTTCTGTAAGAGTTTGCAAGTATCTTGTTGCATCAGCGTGAACATTTAGGTACCATTCTAGGCGCTGGTGATCAGGGAGGAAAACTAAGTGGGGAGACTGACCACAGAAACACACAAATAACAAAAACAGCAGCTTCAGAGAGATATGTGCTGTGGAGAGAAACAAGACCATGGAATGTACAAGAGGGTGGGAAAGGCTTAAATAATGAATGTGTCCATAATAATTTTTAATTCATTTAAATAATTATAATGGAATTTCTATTTGACCAGAGTGTTTCAGTAGTATTTCTGGATTCAGAGTTTCAGGAATGAATTTTTTTTTTTAACCCTGTGCCCTGAGGTGCGGAGGTTGATGAAAGTTCAGGCTTCTCCACTCACGGCTCGGTAGCCATCACCTCGAGAAGGTGGCGGCCATGCTGTGTCCTAGTATTTCGGGCAGGAAACGGTTCCAGCAGCTCTTACCATCGCACACGTACTTGGTGGGTGCTCTCTCTGTACCGGGCCTGTGCGGCTTCTAGAGATCGGACAGTGATCAAGGCAGACCTAATCTCTGCTCCTCGGCACCGTCCATCTTAGGAAGCTCGTGGCAAGACTGATGATGTGAGGAATAGAACCTCACTGCTCAGTGCGCAGAGTGGAAGGCTGCTGCCGTGTGGCCGTTGGGAGACAGCCATTCCAGGGCAAGTGGGAACATCACCCCCCAGAAAGGCTGAGAAATTTGGGATTCAGCACTCTTCTGTGTGATCATCGGGAGAACCCCATTAGAAAAAAAAATCCTGAGTCAAACGCATCCTTAGGCTTTATCCTACACATTCCTGCAGTTGACCAATATCATTCTGTTTTACAGATGAAATCCTTAAAGCCCACATTGGAAGTGACTTACCCACGATCGCTTAGCTAGTAAATGATGGAGGTTGGATTTGAATAGAGCTTTGATAGCTATAGAAGAAGAAACCTCGTTCTTCTTACCATGTCACATTTTTTGTTTCTAAAAATAGTAACTTTAACACATCTCCTATTTAAAAGAACCCTCCCTGTTTCTTAAAACAAAACAAAAACAAATCCCAAATCACCGTGCGTGTGCACACGCCTGTATTACTGTAAACTGCTGTCTAGTACTCTACAGTACTTCAGCCAACACCTTGAACTAAAAGACATCTTACAAATAACCTTTGCTAATGATGATTCTGGCCATGGAACTATTTTCCTATTGAGGTAGGGGGGGGTAAAAAAGCATCCAGAGAGCAAGGATTTTGAATTGCTAAAAATGGGAGGAATCCAGCTTCTCCTTCTACCTTAGCATGTTTCTTGGTGTGTTTCCTTATCATCTACTCATCTTTCTCTTCACCTGGCCTATGGGTACGTGGTGCTTAGATGCTGTGTTTAATTCTTTGTAAGCACCCCAACAAGCCGGAGGGCCTGGAAGGGTAGGTGTCTGAGAAATGCTGCTTGAAGGACAAAGACTGAGGAGCTCTTCCAGAGGAAGGACAACTAAGGACACAAGACAAATTCCATGACTAGTCCTGGGTTGGATCCTATACTAGGAAGTAGCTGTGGAGAACATTATTGGGACAATGACCAAAACTGGAACATGTACTGTGGGTTAAATAATACTGTACCAGAGTTAAATTTCCTCATTTTAGAATTGTACTATGGTGGGGCGCCTGGTGGCTCATTTGGTTCAGTGTCTCCCTTCGGCTCAGGTCATAATCCTGGGATTCTGGGATCGAGCCCTGGGTAGGGCTGCTGGTCAGTGGGGAGCCTGCTTCTTCCTCTCCCTCTGCCCCTTCCCCCAAGTACATGTGCTCTCTCTCTCTCATCTTAAAAAATTAATTTTTTTTTGTGGTTATGTACAGGGGCTTCCCCATTAGGAAATACACACTGAAGTATTTAGGGGAAAAGGAGTAGGATGTGTGCCATTTACTCTCAAATTGGGGGGAGGGTGGGGCTAGGGAGAGAATGAGAATATAAACAGATGGGATAAATTGTTAACAAGTTGGTGAATCTTGGTAAAAGTCCACAGGAGTTTTGGGGACCATTCTTGCAGTTTTTCTGTAAGTTTGAAATCATATCAAAATGAAATATTTCCAAAATCTGTTGAATAAAATTATAATTAAGTAAGTTCAGAGGGACTTTCTATTTCTATTTGGTTATAGTTCCAATTAAAAAAAAATTCAAACTTAAACTAAAACCCATGAATGAGTTTCACTGTTTTATTTTTTCTAATACCAGCCATGGAAGCACCAAATTTTGCATGTATAATCAGTGTCCAGATTGGAGCCCATTTATGGAGTGCATTTCCTCAAGTTTTGTGGTCTTACTTATTAACCTGATGCAGTGATAAGGACCTGGAAGATGAAATTAGAATAGTTTTCGGAACATAATCCCACTCTGTTTATCTAGTATTGCAAAGAATTGATAGCACAATGGGTGATTCATTCCTCTGTCTCCCAGATCATTTTACTGTTTTCCCACATAGACAAATACTCAAGAACGGGAGCTTCCATTTCCAAACAGTGAAAAGGCTAAAACTGCTGACTGCTCGTATGCCTGTGAGTGCACTTGCCGGGTGCTCTAGGAAATGACATTTGCACCAGGAACCCCTCCTTCTTGTCATCCTTTTACTCTTATGACATGTCTGGGCTTCCCAAATACTTTTGCCGATTTCAAAGGCCTCATCAGTCATTGACATAATCTCTTCTGTAGACTGTGATTTTTTGGATTCCTTCCTTGACGTTTTAAATACCCAGGGTACATTATTTTTCACAGTCCATCTTCAGTCATTAGATACCGTTGCCGTGGGCTCTACGAGTGTTTCCGTATTTAGCAGCAGTGCTTTCAGCCTCTCTCTCTAGCGGTGTGGACGGTGAACCAGAGCGCTCACCCGAAGGGGGACATCACACTAAGTAGCTGTTGAGAGTTTAAGTTGAGTGAATAGGAGTTTAAAGTGAACTATTTAGAAGGTCGTGGAAAATCCTGTGATGACCATTATCTACGGTTACGATGACCGTAACGGCCTACTTGTTCAAATTCATGACGGGTCAGAACATTGAGCACATGCTAGATGCTCATTTTCTTTCTTGTTGGGCACATGGAATACTTTCTGAAGACTGTATCTGTATTAAATATCTATTTAATTCTTTAAAATCTTAATTGTTGCATAGAAATGGACTCTTGTCAAACGTAGTGAATTATACTCAAGTGAAACTTGGTTAGGATCATAAGCAGACCAGTGAGGCAGAGACATGTCATTTCATGTCATCTTTGGTCTTCTTAACCACCCCCCCCCACCATCCCCACACACATTTTCATGTTGTTACGTACACCTTGCAATCTTGATCCTTTCAGCGCACAGGTTTTAATTAAGCGATGGGCTGATGGGAGGCAGAAGTCCAGGTAACGGTGATCCTCAGAAACCAGTGTCCCTGTTCCCCCTTGAGTATGGTGAGCAAATAGGAGGGGTGAGTGAGGTATAGTAACCCCAGAGGAGCTGGCCTGCTCTTGGCTTCCTCCTTGTCTTATTTACCAAGTGTTTGGGTGGTTCTGGTGAGTGAAATAGGGATGTGAGCAAGCTCTCCTGCAGCATCGGTTCTGGGGACCACAGAAGTTAAGTCTATCGCTTCACTGTTTGTTTTAAGAGAAGGTCTCCTATGTTGTGAGATTCGCACTTACAAGCAGGTCACCATGGTCACAAAACTTAAAGAAAAATCTATTTGCCTTTGCCAGCGCCAGGCCAGCCACTCCATTGTCAGTGGGGTGGCAAAAACAAACCATGTCGACCGTTGACACCCTTCTGGACGCTGGAAAGGAAATAGAAGTATTCTGGTGGGTGCTGGGAATGGACCGGAGAGAGAAAAGCTAGTATTGGTTTTTGTGTTTTTGTTTTTTCCTTTTGATTATGACTTTTTCTACAATGCACTGAAGAAGTGCTTTGAAAACAATGTGCCATCTTTCGTTGATGATGAATTTGAGATCTTACAGCTTGGTAATATCTTCTTCCTGCGAGTTCCTAGATTTGGTTGACCTTTGGATGATGCATTTTTGTTTGCTTTCCAATATTAAGAAAGATTTCTCATATAACCTTTTGTTTTCTTTAGGAGTTAAGGAGTGGTGGGGAAGTGATAAACATTTATGGGAAAAAGCAGGGCTCTGAATTCAGACATTTTTGTGTTACATCTCCTTTGGGTCAAATAGTTCCTAAACTGCTTATTACGATATCTGTAAGAGTAAGCAAAGCCTTTGCTGCTCTTTTCATCCTCCTGCGCCTCCTACCTCATGTGGTTTTTCCTCCCTCCCCTCCCTGAGAAGTTGCGTGTCCTCCTCTTTGTCCTCCTGCTCTCTTGTGGTGACCCCAGGGACAGGACACGGGTTGGATGAGCAGGACACGCTCATCAGGCACAGACGAGACCCACCTGATTTGAGAAATGATTCTCACTGGGACAGTTTAAGAGATTAGATCATGGTGTTTGCAGGATCTGCTTGTGCATTTCCGTGGAAGTACCATGTTCAGTGTCACCTCTTTGTTCCTCATCTGCCCCAAATACAATGATTGTGATTTTCACTAAAATCTTCCAGTCTCTGGCCCTCCTTCCCATGCGTTTGTGGTATGTGACCTACCACATACAAATAACAAATGTGGCTTACTGTTTTCTGGTTGGCTGAGTGCTTTTATTAGCTATTATTTTACTTCATTCCTTCTTAAATTTTCCTCTTCGGTCCCTCTGCTAATTGCTACGTAGAAGAGGATTTAACACGTACCTTCATGAGCTGTCACTGTTGCTTCCACCATCACTTTGGCTTTGGGGTTGTACCAATTTAAGAACTTGAAGGCAAAGGCTTGTTAATATACAGTCCATGCTTTCTGCGTTACCTGCATTTCCCTACTGATGAGCCCCTTTATATTTCAGTTAAAATTTAAAGCAACCTAAATATTCATTTATTCATTCATACATTTATTCAACAAATATTCATTGCTCACTGGGCCCGTTGTGTAGGTTCTGATTTGCTCGGCCAAGTAGATGGAATGCTATGTAAGTTAATTGTATACCATTCTGTTCTCTTCTTCTCTTTGGGCCTCTGAACCACCTTTTTCTGAGTCTTGGGTCAAGAGGCTATAATACAGAGAAGAGTCTGCCCTAGTTCCTTAGTGTATCTAACTGCTAGACTTAGGCATCCAATATTATAATCTGTAAAGCTTTCGTATCAATAGACTGGAACCTTCAGGTCTCCTTAGTAATGGCCACGCTGGAAATTTTTGCAAAGAAACATTAAATAATGGCTTGGTGGTTTACTAAATGCTTCTCATAATGGCAAAATATTGGCAACAACCCGCAGTCAGACTATGAAGAAATGGTGAATTAAGAGATGATAAGTCTGCTTCCGAGAACAAGATACAGCTGTTGTATCATGAATGAGAGCGATGTGGCAAGAGGACTCTGTAGCTGGGGGAATGTTGGTGATGTTGTCATAGCTCTGGTTCCCCAGAAACAGACTCTGGTGAAGATTTGTGCTCAGGATCCCTCGGGATCAATGGCCCAATCAGGCCAACGTCGTTAGGTTTCAAGCCCTGAGACTTGAAAAGTCACGGCCCCGCCCTCCAGTCGTCCTTCTTTCTGCGTGTTGGGTAGTGTGGGTTTGCACCTTCCGCATCTCACCAGACCACTTCCTTGTGAGGCTGGGAAGAAAACCGAGTGGGTGCTGGGGGTGCTGGGCCGGTGGGCGTGTGCAGTCACAGCAAGGATCTTGGCTCAACTTTTCAGACTGGCCTTCCAGGAGGCGAGGAAGAGACTATCCTTGTATTCCAGCTCACCTCCAACGCCGGCCGCCTTTGGGTGCGTGCTGCCCTGGGGAGGGGACAGGACACCTGCCCAGGGAGCTTTCTTCAGCTGGAGGCAATTTCCAGAGCAAGACTCCGATGAGAGCTGACTGCTGCGACTACCTCCAGCGTCTGCTAGAGAGCCAATATTACATGAAAAGTGGCAAAAGCACAGTGTTTTGGTGTACACGATAAACCCGGCTGTGTAGAGAACGTGTGGGCGTACGCGGCAATCTGAAGGACACAGGAGACGGACCGGCTGTGTCATAAGGGGGAGAGAAGTCGAAAGAACATAACCCTCTCCCCAAATAAACCACGAATCCAAACAGTGTAGGTTTGCTTGTGATAACGGGAGCCCTCTGGTGTATATTGTCTCTCTTGATTCAAGAAGATGACTGTTTCTGTCAGTTCTTGCTGGGGTCAGGTTCTCCCTTGTGTGCTGCTCGTGGAACACGATGAACAGAGCTCAGGGTTCCTGTCAGATTCACGTCCAGATGGTAACAGCCATGGATAGTTGCTGTGCTCGAGATGTTCCCGTCATCCCTTCCTGGGGGCCTCCCCCCACAGAAGAGCCAGTGGTTATGGGTTCAGTCCCTACCTGGGCTGGTGGCACTGCCCTGCTCCCCACCCTGCCCCACAGCCCTGAATTGCTTCCCTACCCAGCCTAACATCTCATCTGTGCACGATCCCAAGAGAGCAGAGTATGAACGGTATGGACGGAGCAGGGCAAATAAATCAAGTACAAGCCTGAAAACCAGTCTGGAGCGTGTGCCCTAGCGAGGAGGAGTAAGTACAGACCTCCACTTCCCCGCGTCACAGCACACGCACGCACAGGACCACAAGCGCCACGGAAGGGCCTCTCCCGTGGGCTCCCCGATCCGAAGCAGACCTCCTGTGTCTCTGCTGCTCGCCTGTCTCCTTCCACGTCTTGACGTGCAACGTCCTTCCCCATCACACCTGCCCTTCTTTCTCCTGTGCGCTTGCCTTTCCTACCTACTCACACTCACAACGGTTCTCGTGAGCTGCCTTTAATGCGTTTTGAATTAGTTCTCTGAAAACGAGATGGGAAGGTGGAGGAGAGCCTGTGAGCTATTTTCAGGTGCCTTAAAGGGTTTCTGTGGGGGAGAGCAGAGGCTGTCCTAGAACCAGTGGACTAAAGTTATAGGAATAGAGTTTGCCTCGGCGGAAGAAGGAAAGAACTTTGTGACTCCTAGGGATGCTGTTGGGAGAGCAAGTTTCAGGAGGTCCTCCTCACGGGTGGGGGTGGGTGTTGAGTAGAGAAGGGGGACTATGTGTGAGGACCATTGGGTTTTCATGGAGGCTGGACGGCACCAGTGCAATTCCAGTGTGCCTGGTGACCACGTGTGTTGATCTTCTGTGAAACCGTATCACTAGAAATGATACGGTTAAACAAACATAGACATAATCTCATGCTGTTGTCCTCCAGAGATATAAAACCATTAGGATTGTTTCTTTGGGAATGCTATGAAGTCTGCCATATGTTACTGTGAAAGTCACATTCAGATGTATGGTGCACTACTTTCTGTCACCCTTAAAATCTGATGCTATTTGGCTAAGGAGACACATATTTTCACAGTTGGCTAACTATTAATTACCTAATTCGTTTGGAAAGTTGTAAACATTTTCAGATTCCCATCGACTTTATTTCTTTACTACAACACAGCTTTCGTTCCAGAAATGAATCCTTTCTGTACCAATTGGACAGAAGCGCAGCTCCCAAGACCGGGTTGGAGCCATTGAGTAGGGTGAATCACAATCTAGTGATTGTAGAAGCGTAATAATTAAAGAGGCATTAGCCGTGATTAGCAGCTTTGACTAAGCCCTCTGCTGATCCATCCTGGTGGAAGTGAGGCTCTCCGGCTGCCGCTGTGGTGCCCTCCGTGTGAGCAGGGCCGGTCACCACCTAGAGCAGCCACAGTCCACGCACGTGCATCATAACCTCCTCCTCTACCTTCGTAGCCATCAGGAAAAGAGGAGTAGAAGTGCGGGTATGAGAGAGGATGAGTACGTCTCTGCAGGGAGGTCCCAACGCCTGCGAGCCACTGCCATATTCGTGCAGAAGTGGAGTGCCGCTGTGAATACAGGGCAGAGGCTGGTGCATGCCCAACTCCTCTGGGAATTAGCTTGTGTGGGTGTTTCCGCACCGCCCTGCTGCTGGGCTTCGGGCTTACTGTCTTCTACTGCGGGCACCGGGGTGCTTGGGAGGGAAGGCTGGAAAATGCGAGAAGCCCTTTGTCACCAGCCAGGCGGCCAGCTCGTGACAGCAAACATAACACAGAGCTCTGATAAGGTTGCTTGATGGCCCTGTGCTGACCTGAGTCCGTGCACTCCCGGGTTCTCACCTGTGGCTGGTTGTTGGCAAAGGAACAAGCATTCCCGGTTAAGCGCTCGAGCACTCGCACGGGTCGCATCGCTCGCTCGGCAGCACTTTGACACGCCTGTGCGGAAGGGCCTGCCGGCAGGTGTGCAACACCAGGAGAAAGCAGCGGAAAAATGATACAAAGTGGTACAGTGTAGTTGTTACACGTGTTACGTAATATACTCCTCATATATTTTATATGTAAGGCTTGTGACACACGGCTGCATTTATTTATTATTTATTATTTTATCTGTTAATAAAAAAAAAAAAATCCACTATGGGCAAGCCAGTGTGTGAGTGATGAGCGTTCCAACACTGGTCTTTACTTTGCTTCTCTGAAACTCCGTGCGAGTTTCTCTTCCAGAACTTTGTGTCATGTTCTTTTTGTCTAGAATGGTTTCCTTGCTTTCTGTTCCTTCTGGGTTGCCTGGATGACTCATTTATCCCTCAGATGTGTCACTTTTAAAGGGCACTTTCTTTGACCCAGTGGACTACACTGGGTCCCTGGTACATGCTGTCAGGCACTGTGCCCCTTATCATAACACTCACCATGTGGTTTCTTTTGGATTTTTGCTGGGGTATACATTCACCTTCGGGATTGGTCCATCTTTCCTGTGGCTCAGGAAAGGGAAGATCCCGGTCTGCTCCGGTCACTGTAGTACTCCCAGTACTCAGCGCTGAGACTGACCCTGTTCTCTCTCTCTTTTATACAAATGAAAGAATAAATGTGGAATAGGATGTAACTCTTGTCTTCAGAGAGGTCAGGTCTGGCCGAGGGGTGGACAGACATGCAAATGTTGTGGGATAGATGCTGGAGGGTAATCACAATGTGCTTCAGAGGCCCCAAAAGCAGGGGCCGGTCTCTCAGGGTGAGTGTCAGGGAAAGCATGCTGGAAGAGTGGAGGTGCGAGGATCTGTAAGGTGAGTCTTAGCAGACAGCTCGCTAAGTGGGTTAGGAGAACAGCATTCCGTTAGAGAAACAAAATAAAAAGCTAGCACATACAGGAGCCCGTGTGGGAGATGGGGATTGCTGAGCATGTTAGGGAAATTCTCAGTGGTTCCTGATGGCTTGTGCAGGGATGTGAATTGGGCAAATTGGGGGAGATGAGGATCGGCCCGGAGAAAAGGCTGGATCGAACTTTGCTGAGCTTGTATTTTATTCTAAAGGCTGTGGATAATCCTGGGAGGGCTTAATGCAGAGAAATGACATGTAGGATTTATGATCCTGAAAAATGTATGGAGAAAGGATTGCAGAGAGACGGGAAAGCTGAAAAGTTAATTATGGGGCTATTGAAATAATTCTAGTCTGTGGATCACGGTGACCTGAACAAAGTGTATGCGCACATACACACACACACACACATTACGTTGTTTTGTTTTGTTTTATTTTATTTTTTTAAAGATTTTTTATTTGTTTATTTGAGAGAGATCACAATTAGGCAGAGAGGCAGACAGAGAGAGAGAGGGGGAAGCAGGCTCCCCGCTGAGCAGAGAGCCCGATGTGGGGCTCGATCCCAGGTTCCTGGGATCATGACCTGAGCCGAAGGCAGAGGCTTTAACCCACTGAGCCACCCAGGCGCCCCCACATACGTTTTTACTGAAATAAAATTGTACTCTAAACATTATTCTGACCGTTTTAATTTAGCTTTGTATCTTACCAAATATGTCTTTATGTCTTTTGTGTCTCAAATAGGTCTTTATGTCTTTTCCTGTGTTGGTTTGCCACTTTTAATTAAAGAATGCATGTACTCTCCTAGATTTTCTTCTACAATATTTATTGTTTGGTCTTTTACATCTTAACCTTCTAATTGATCTTAAAATTTGATTTTGTTTGTGATGTGAGATGGGATTTAATTTTGTTTTCCACATGGCTGGTGCCGCTTATTAGGTAAACCATTCTTTCCCCATTGAATTAAAATGCTATTTTGTGCTGCATTAAAACTTCTCATATATACAGATTTACTTCTGAATTCTATATTCTGACTCAGTGTCTTTGTTTATTCCTGTGGACATAACAAAGGTAGTTGGAGTCCATTTCATTTATTCTAGTATCTGGTTCCTCACAGGAATCTTTCTATTCAAGCATTTTGGAGCTATTCTAAGCATTTGTTCTTACATGTGAATCTTAAAATGATTGTACTGGTTAGAAGCCTTGTTGAGACTATAATAAGAAATGCATTAAATTTATACATTAATTTTGGGAGAATTGGTAGTTTTATAATAGAAGGTCTTCATATTCTAAAATAGGGAACATTTTTCCATTTGTTGGGTTTTGTTTGCTGTGTTAAGATTTTATAGTTTTCTTAATATAAGTTCTATGCCTTTCTCATGAAATATAGGACTTCAGTATTTTTATTTCTACTTTGAATATTTTCCCATTTCTATTTGTAGATTCTCACTGCTAATACAGAGAAAAGCTATTGATTCTACATTTCATATTCCACTACTTTACTATAGTTTTAAAATTCTAGTGGTTTTCTTTCTCTAGAAAATGTGTGTTATAAATGTTTTGAGCACTGAAGGGGAGAGGAAAGAAAGCAAGTAAACAAGAGGGAGCCTCCAAATTAGAAGTCTTTCTAAATGTACAGTCTTTTTCATTATCAAAAAGATAATTTTACTCTTCAGTGTGTATACCAATTATTTATTTACATATCTCCTAGAATTTGCTGGAAACTGCAACATAATACTGGATAATGGTGATAGCAAACACACTGATGTCATCTCTGATTTTAGTTGAAACATTTCTAGTGTTTTATCCTTTAAAGGAAGCTTTGCTTCTGATTTTTGGAAAGCAACATTTATTATATTTAAGCAGTTTCTCTATATCCTTACTTTATTCAAAAAATTTTTTTAATTTAATTTTATTTTTTTCACTGTTCAAAATTCATTGTTTATGCACCACACCCAGTGCTCCATGCAATATGTGCCCTCCTTGATACCCACCACCAGACTCATCCCTCCACCCCAAAACCCTCAGTTTGTCTCTCAGAGTTTTTTGGACTTTTCAAAAACTACTGATAAAATCATTTTCTCAATTTTTTTAATGTGATAATTTTTGCTGATAGATTTTCTGATATAGAACTACCTCTTTTTTTTTTTTTTTTTTTAAAGTAATCTCTGCACTCAACGTAGGGGTTGAACCCACGACCCCGAGATCGAGAGCTGCATTCTCCCCCGGACTGTGCCAGCCAGGCACACCATACCTTTTCATTTCTGATATAAACAGTATTTGGTCAGAATGTATTCATCTATAAGTTTATAGATTCTATTTGCTACTGCTTCGGCAAAGACTAATAAGACAAATTGGTTTTAGCATACTACATCAAGTTTTGGCATTAAAATTATGTGGCCTTAATAAAAATAATTGAGTAGTTATAATTTTTTTCTATGGCCTGCAAATACTTAAAAAAGTTTCTAATTATTTATTTTAAAGACCAGGCAAAATTCAGATTGTCCATTTCTTGGTGAATTTTGGTCATTTATATTTTGCCATAAAATTATCTATTTAACATTACATTTATATGTTTGATGGCAAAACATTATGATTTTTTTGATTTCTCTATTTCTTTTTTGTAAGTACTTATGTCCTCTTTCTCATTCCTAATTTAGTATATTTTTTCTCTCAATTTCAGCTTTTACCTATAAATTTTTTAAAAACTCAACACAGCTTTCTTAATTTGGAAGCTTTTTTTAAAAAATTAACATATAGTGTAGTGTTTGTTGCAGGGGTACAGGTCTGTGATTCATCAGTCTTAAACGATTCACAGCCCTCACCATAGCACATACCCTCCACAGTGTCCATCACCAGCCACCCTATCCCTCCCCCCTGCCCTCCCCTCCAGCAACCCTCAGTTTGGAAGGTTGTTATTTGCTTTTTGCTGAAAACATTGATGACATAATCTTTGTTTTGAATACAGTTTTTGCTGTCAGGATTTGTATGAAGTAGTCTTTTCATTGATTTCTTAGAAGTTATCATTCCAATTTTGATTTTCTCTTTAATTCAAGAGAGTGTATTGCTTAACTTCTACATACATATGATTTTTGGTCATCTTTTTGTTATTTGTAAATATTTATTATTTTTATTACTATTGGAAAATGCGATCTGCAAAATCTTTACTTAAAATATATTATGGAAATTTTCTGGCCCAGTTTTTGAGGAATTTTTATAATTCTTCATATGCATACAAAGACATATATGCAAGTACATAGATCAATACATTGTAGACGTATACGTATGTGTTTGAATTTTGCTTATTAATAATTTTCATTTTTTCCTGTCTTGACTTTCTTATCAGTTTTTGCTTTTTATTGTTAATATGTATTCAATTAATCAATGACTTTGTTTTTTTAATCTCTGATCTTTTTGGTTCTGGAAAAGGCACATTCAAGTTTTCCAGTATAATTTTATTTTTTTAAGTTTATTTATTGTTATGTTTTATGTATTTTTATTTACTTTCTCTATGATTTTGCTTTTTTGTCTATTAGAGCCATGGGGTCCTGAGAGATGTGTATTAAAGTTCCCCCAAGTGATTGTATAGAGTACCTTTATTCTTAATTTTAAAGTACATAAGAGCTTTACTGAAATATAAACCACATACCTTATAGTTCACCCATTCAGGGTTTTTAGTATATTCATGAAGTTGTACAACCATCACTAAAGCAACTTGAGAACATATTTATCGCTCCATAAAAACCATGTATACATTAGCAATCAGTTCCTAATTGTTTTTGCTTTGTGTATTTATCTACAATGTTGATTGGCTTATGCAGGTTTGTATCTCTGAGGTCTTTATAAATTGTGATTTTGTTACATAATGTCTCTCTTTATCCTGATTCACATTTTTAACTTTAATTCTACCTCGTTTGATATTAATATTGCTCCTCACTTGTAGTTTCTTGGAATTCTTTGCCTACTGCCCACCTTTTATTTTTTAAATTGCTTCCTGTAAGTGGCAGTGCTGTGGGAGAAGTGAGATTTCCTGCCCCTGGATGGGAGGGTTTGTTTACATTTACATAAATACATAATTTACTTGATTTTCTTTCTTCCATCTTGATTTCTGATTATTTATTTTGCATCTTTTTCTGTTATTTTTTCCCTCCATTGATCAAGCTGAATCAACATATGTATATATTTTTTTACCTTCATAATTTGAAAATTTGCCTCTTCTTTCCCATTATTGGTTATCTTCCTTCTGCTGTTATTCAAATTAGACCCACATGTTTTCTCATTATTTTAAAACAATTTATTACTTATTTTCCTCCTAAGACTATATTTTGTCTCTACTCACCCAAATGCCATTGGGAAGAGACTTTTAGAATGCTCGTACTTCCTTCCTTTCAACTACCTCCTCTATTTCCTTCTAGCTTCCCAGCCCCTGGGTCTTACTGAGATGGTTTAGTTCCAGAGTATAGATAAAATGTACCCAACAGGAGTCAATAGTTTCTCTTTCCCTCTGTTTCAGTAACTTTTATTTAACATTCATATTATAAATTTACAGATAATCTGTCAATGTCCTGTGTGTGTGTATGTGTGTGTGTGTGTGTGTAGTGCATTTATCAATCAATCCTGATGGAAACTACTGCCTTTGCATCTGTAGATTCAGGGTTTTCTACAGTTCGGGGCACATTATCTCTATTTTTGGTTTAGTTACGTTTCTTCCTTCATCAGTTTCTTTTCCTCATTCTAGATCACACTGTATTTAGACGTGGTACTTTTCACGAGTTGTCCTACTAAATCTGTGTATAGTCAACAGAGAGATCACAGACAAATACATATAATACAAGGGAATATATACTATTTTGTATGTGCTTTGTTTTTTGAAAGGAAAGAGTAGCAACTAATAATACCAGAATGTAATTTTATGATCTGCTTTTTTAAAAACTTAGATTAATTACATAACTTATGTATTAAAAATTTCCAAGCATATAACATTCAACACCCAATTATCTCTATTTCATCATTTCCATATGATGTTCTAATTTTTAGATTTGGTTTCTGGGTGAAAAACATATTCAGTTTGGCTTCATCTCCATTGTGTGATGATTCCTACTATTAAAATTTATATGCTATGCATATTTTAAAAACTATCTTTGCATATTCTCAAAATTAAAAACTTGAGACTTAACCATCATAAATATTTTTGTCCCTAAAGCACTTAATATGCGTCTGATAATGCCTCTTCCTTTGGGTATTCAAGAATTAATGTTAAATCTGTTAGAGGCTCCCTGTTGTAATTCTTAGTAAATTCTTTAATAGCTCAAAGATATTAAAACCCTGTTTTTTAAGAATCTGAGTATATGTCCTGTTTTCTTTAGGTATATCATAAACTTTAAAACTATTAACTAATTTTAGTTCACTTAGACTTACAAATACGTGACATAAGTTGTGTTCTTTTTTGGAGGGGGACAGAAATGTCACAGAGACATCAAAAGGAGAATGACATGTCTCCAAAATAGTAGAAAAGGATTGTTTAACTCTTCATAGATTAAGACCAAAATTGGTAGGGATCATTCCTTGCATTATTATCCTAGCATTTTTACTTCCTTAAGGACAGAGTACTCTGAAACTACAGAGGTTTGATATCGCTCCAACAGAGATTCAAATGAAACTGTATTGATAGATCAGATTAAGAACAATTTTCTTTAAAATTAGAATTCGGACGCTAGGATTTGTTGAGAGCCTTTCTCCTTTGTTCTTGTTTAGACCTATATGTATAATATTGACTGTCAAATATCCTCTGGGTGGCTGAGATCAGCTTCAGTCATTTCTTTGTAGATCGGCATGATACTCAAATAATAGTTTTATAGAAGTGTCCTCAAACTAGCTGACAAAAACCTTAGGGGCTAGCTAGATAAAAGAGTTGTTTCTAGACAAATGCCATATGCTATCACTTACGTATGTGAAATCTAAAAAGGCCAGACTCACAGAATGGTGGTCACCAGGGATTGGGAGATAGAGGGATTGGGGGGATGTCAGTCAAAGGGTACAAACTTCCAGTTAGAAGATGAATAGGTTTTTGGGGACTGATTGTACAACTTTGTGATTATTGTTAACAATAATGTATTACATACTTGAATGTTGTTAAAAGAGTGGATCATAAATGTTCTCACTACAAAAAGGAGTTATGTGACCTAATGAAGGTGTTAGCTAACACAACAAGGATAATCATTTTGCAATACATAAATGTATCCAAAGAACACGCTGCGTGCCTGAAAGTTACACAATGTTAACGTGTCAGTTATAGCTGAGTAGAGCTGAAAAAAATTGTTTCTCTAAAAAGATAATTATCTCCTTAATATGTAGTGAAATCTCTTTATAAAGTTTGGACTTGAGATGTAGTTGTGCTTCAGTTACATTATTTAGATATTAGGTTGATGAGGCCTAAATAATTAAAAAATAATTATGGGGTGTCTGCCAGTCACAGAAGCGTGTAATTGGCAGGCACTTCCCATCCTCAGTTAAACTTTATGCCGCTTGGATACCCCTGTTGCTTTGGTGTTTCTCTGTGTTAGTGGAGACCAGTGTCCTTGTTGGGTGCCAAGGATGATCTCTGGACTTAAAAACCTTCCTTTATTGATAGAGCTTCCCCTGAAGGAGCCAAGACCCTAGCCAGTGCTGTATCTTTGGTGCCTTCTCTCACTATTTACTTGGTTCTCAATGAAAGCACCATTTTCCAAGTCTAGAGGTAGATATATTATAGTTTTACAAATTAAGTAATTTTAGTATCCCAGTAATATTCACCTGAATACTATTTCTTTACCTGCCACCCGCTCCTTAACCCCTTATACCCAGTATTCTGCCCTTTCTCCTCCACTATTATTGCTGTACAAGGTCCCCAAAGTGCTGACCCATCCAGTTTACAGTTTTCTGTCCTTACCTTACTTGACATTGCTGTGGGCATTTGATAACTGTTGACTGCTCCTTGTAACTCTTCTGTTGACTTCATTGATGCATTGATTCATTCAACATCTCGCTAATATTTATTGAGCTCCTACTAAAGGTCACGCAGAATGCTGGGCGTTGATCATACAACGTTGAGCAAGACATGCATTTCCCACCCCCACCCAGAGGTTTTTCTCTTTCGACACTGCGCTTATTTCACAAGATGTAGTGTTAGACGTACTTCACCTTGAGACCAACTTGGGCACCTGAGAGAACTTGGGGAAATTTTTTCTTAACATTTTTCATGTGTAAAATGAGGACAATCAAAAATACCTACCTGATAAGAATATTTTTTTAAGATTTTTAAAAAATTTATTTATTTTCACAGAGAGAGAGAGAGAAGATCACAATTAGGCAGAGAGAGAGGGGGAAGCAGGCTCCCTACTGAGCAGAGAGCCCGATGTGCGGCTCGATCCCAGGACCCTGAGATCATGACCTGAGCCGAAGCCAGAGGCCCAACCCAGTGAGCCACCCAGGTGCCCCCTGATAAGAATTTTTTAAGGTGTAAAGAGATCTTTGAAAATGTTTGGGACATCGCTTAACACTCTTTTCACCAGGACTTCTCTAATTCCTGTAATCTTTTAAAGACATTGCAGCCTCCCTCTGGGTGGTGTCTTTGACTCTGGTCTTGGCTCCCTTAAGTCCAGCCTCTACATTGCTCATGAGCTAACAACTCATCCCCTCACTCCTGTTCCCTGCATGCTACCCACTTACTGTTTGCCCTTCCCTGATCACGCCAGGCTCTTCCATTTCTCTCGCTTGTCTGTATTCCATTAGTGTCCCTTCATTAATGTGATTGTTCCTTCATTACTGGGTTTTCGAACACCTGCTTTTTCTTCAAGTCTCTGTCAGACATTATCTCTCAGAGGAGAGAGTCAGACATTCTTTTCTGCATACCTTCATGGTATTCCCATGCACCTCCGTTACAGCCTAACCCCACTGTGATTTAATTATCTGTAGAGTCTTATATCAGAAAAGAATGCGTCTAGTCATCTAGGTATCCTTAAACGTGACACACTGGAGCTTTAAAAGCTTGATTAAATTTTCAAACAAACAGCGAGAGGCAAGCTTAGTTTCTATGAATGAAGTCTTAGTGTCTGTGTGCCAGACATTATGTTAGTGATGGGTATGCAGACATAAAGGGGATAATGTCCTTGTCCTTAAGATGTGCACAGTGTGAAGTCAGATGGAGAGCAGATGAGGGAAAAAAGATTCATTTCATCAGTGAATAGATGATTTCCAGCTAAAGGATGTCACGTTCAGGCTTTCATTTTTCTAAAGAGATGGATTAACAGTAATTTAAAATTCTAACTTCTAACTTACTTGTTAATGAAAGCAGATTTTTTGGTAAGTTTTGCCCCTAGAGGAATGTATTCTTATAGACCCAAATGTCAGGCTGTCATAGCATTTTCTGGTGGGAGAAGATGAGCATTGTCTATATGTGTCAAGTGAGTTACTGTAAGGAGGGTATTTGCAAGGTTTGAAATGTAAGTTCTGGCTGTTGATTTATAGCATGTTTGCAAGAGTAGCAGCGATCGTTTGCTAGATTTCCATGTTTCCAAATGGAAGAAGTTTTGTCTTCTTTTATGATTTTGTACAGTTTCGTAATTGTGAGAACAAAATTCTTTGTTAGTTAATCAAGGATTGTGATTTTATAGAATTGCCACTTACAGGATTTGAGTGTAATATTCAATATATTTCAGCTTCTCTTTATTGATTCAAGTCTCTCTAGCATCCTCCTAGGTCTTGGCGTCATCACTGAAGAATTAACAACCCTGTACAAAAGTGCTTTGTAAGACAGTAAGGATTTCTAGCTGGTGGAATGCTGTACTCAGAGTAGTTTTTACTTTGTGCCCCTGGTGGATTTACTTGTTATTTTCTGGATGATTTGGGGGGATTCTGGCATTGGAAATAGAACATAAGCTTACCGTATTATGTTTATATATATGTATGTCCTTTAATAACTCTGAAGACATTTTCAGTGTTATGAAAAAAGCAAGTTAGAAGAAACTCTTTTCCTTTTCTGTGCATGAAGACCCTGAATCCTTTTAAGATCGAACTCTTCAAAGAATAGAGGCAATCCATGAAATATTTTTAGTGGCACATGGGATTCTGTAGTTCATCAAGTATAGTCAGCTTAGAGGAATTTTATTTGTTTGGAATTTAGTTTTAATTAGACTTTTGTAAGGAAAAAACTTAATAGCAACCAAGAACATAGTCTTTGAAGAGCTATCCATTTAATTTGTATTAGAACTTTTTAGTTATGCAGTGATGGTGATACCAGGATTTGGCATAGGAAGATACTTTTGGAAGGAATTTTCTGACAGTCATCAAACCAAGAGAGCATGGTTTTAGAAGCCTAGAGAGAAGGGTGACTTAGGATGATGAGATGATCAGTAGAGTCAAATTAAAAGAAAAACAACAAACAAGGTAAAGTAAGGTAGGGATTGAACAGCATGTATTGGCTGAAGCATTACTAACAGTAGATTCATTAGAGCAGTTGGAACAGAAGCTAAATTGCAGTGAGAGTCAACCACCTGGCTTTTTTCCTTCTACACTGGAGGACTGGACAGAGGAACCCTATTATTATGAGTCTGGGCTGGCATTACTGTTAGGGAACTCAGCACAGCTGAAGGCCAGTCTTGTACCATGACCACGTAGGATGTGTGGTCATATTTTTATCCCGATGGGTGACTTTCTCAGTTTGACTTGCATGTTGGATCTATGAAACCAAAATTTAATGTGAAATTCTTCTTAAAAGAACTCTTTCTCACTTAGATTTTCTACTGCTTTCGTTTCACATTGCTTTTAAGGACTTTTTTGTCAAACTAACTTCTTTACTTGGCTATCACAATGTTTATACTCTGTAGTACTCTCTAAAAAAGTATTTGATGTGTTTGACTATTTTTCAAGCATTATTGTTGACTGATTCGTCCCTCATTTCTGTGGAGAGAACCCCTAGAAACGACATAGGTAGGAACAGCAAACCAAGCCATAGGCAACCTAGACTGCTCTGCACTTGAACGGGACACTAGCAAGGTGACCACCTGTGTCTTTTCCCAATCCTGCCCTGGCTTCAGGACCTCCTCATAAGATGCAGTCGACGAGGCAAGAAAATATGAATATGTGAACTTAGATGTATTGATTTCAGCCAAAGTCAGAGGAGAAGCCATAGCATGACTCCAGATGGAGGATTCCTTTGCCTACACACTCAACTCTCATATATGCATTGTAGCCTTCCTCTTTGGACCCTAAATTCCCTCCATCTTTTTTCCTCAGATCATCCTTAAGGGTGGATCACATGTGACTGGTTCTAATTTCTGCATGATGCAGTGTGTGTGTGTGTGTGTGTGTGTGTGTGTGTGTATTTTTTGTTATAATTCCATTGCTATAACATAGAGTTCCTTTGGTCATGATATGTGGAAGTAGGAACTGAGAAAACAAAAGCTCTTAACTCTTTCTGGGGAGATCACTGCTCTCCTCTTGGCTACTGTCATTTTTGCGGGTGGAAGAACGCAACTCAGCCCACAGGTCTGCCGTTTTTAGTTCCTTGTCGGGTCTCTCTCTCACCGGGGCCTAACTTAATTCCTTCTCTTGACACTAGACAATCTGACGCCTTTCCCCACTCAGGTACCACAAATTCCCTCTCTGAATGATATATTCTACTTAACAAATGAACTTTGATAAGCAAGATAGTAATAGCGGATGGGCACAATAGAGAAACAGTGTTCTAGTTGCTTCTGAAAAGTTGCTTTAACTAAGACGGAGATCAATCAGATAGTCTTATTCGTGCCAATGATAGCAAATGCACTACGGTATTGGAAAGAAGAGTGAGCGGCTCGATGAGCAACGTGTGGACAGTTTGTGCTGTAGGGGCGGAGGGGAGGGAGGCATGAGTCGGCAGAGCACAGAGGATTTCTAGAGCAGCCAAACTACTTTGTCTGATGGTCTCATGGTAGACACGGATCATGACACATTTGTCCAAACCCAAGGGTGTGCACCACCAAGAGTGAACGTAATATAAACTCCAGACTCTGGGAGACGATACTGTGTCACTGTAGGTTCACTAATGGTAACAAAGGTACCACAGGGGCCCAGGACCAATAGGCAGGGGCAGGGGAAGTTGTGTGTTTGTGCCGAGAGGGCTCTCTGGAAAATATCCATACTTTTTTGCTCAGATTTGCTGTGAATCCAAGACTGCTCTAAAAAGATGAGACTATTGAAAAGTGAACAAAAATACTCCGAAGTTTATGCTCCTTTACATCTTAGAAGCCTCCAGAAGATGAATTGAAATTTACCTTCTCTGATTCAAACTGAAGTCCTCTCTTTGGGAATCTGTGGGCCCGAGGGCAACACTTCGCTTGCCTCACTCACTCGTTCTCTCCTTTGATAAGCGTTAAAAAAGCTATAAATTCGATTATTCTCTTCGACTTCCCTAACATTGCCTTCCCGTTTACCTCCAGGTTTGAAGTTTGAGGAAATCCAAGAAAGATTTGGCGAGGAGTTCTTCAATATATGCTTCGATGAGAATGAGCGAGTCCTTCGAGCCGTGGGCGGCACCTTGCAGGATTTCTTTAACGGCTTTGACGCCTTGTTGGAACACATTAGAACTTCTTTCGGAAAACAGGCTGCGCTGGAGTCGCCGTCATTCCTGTGCAGGGAGCTCCCCGACAGTGCCCTGATGCTGCACTATTTCCACCCTCACCACACCGTGGGGTTCGCGATGCTGGGGATGATCAAGGCCGCGGCCAAGAAGATCTACCGGCTGGACGTGGCCGTGGAGCGGGTGGCCGCTGAGAAGCTGGGCTCCGACGCTTCGACCCCCGGCAACTGTAGCTGTCTGACCTTCCTTATCAAAGAGCGGGAAAACACCAGCGTCCCGAAGAACCTTCCCCAGGGTTCCTCCCGCGTCCCCGCGGACCTCAGAATCAGCATCAGCACCTTCTGCAGAGCTTTCCCGTTCCACCTGATGTTTGACCCGCACATGTCCGTCCTCCAGCTGGGGGAAGGCCTGCGGAAACAGCTGCGGTGTGAAACTCATAAAATGCTCCAGTTCCAGGACTGCTTCGAGATCGTGTCCCCGCGGGTTCAGGCCGCCTTCGACAGGGTCCTGCTGCGCCTGTCCACCCCCTTCGTGATCAGGACCAAGCCCGAGGCTTGTGGCGCTGAGAACAAAGATAAGGTAAGTGGCCGCGGGCTGGAGCTGGGTGTTGGGAGCTGGAAGAGTGCGTAATTATTCCAGTAAATTACGTGCTGGCTGGCTGGCCTGCTAATTATTTAGGCAAGAGAGCTTAAAGTGCCATTTCGGAAGTCACTAGTGCCTGGATATATGTAGAAAGGTTTGGCCTTCTTCCCAGCCATTTTGCATAGTGTCTGCCTCTTCCATTAATTCATTTCTGCATATAAAAAGAAGACACTTATTAATACCAGCCATAGTAATTACAGAAATGATAGGACTCCCTAAAAACCTGGTACTGTAAGCCCGTGACTAGTTCACCGATTTTGAAGTCAACCTAAAAAGACAGATGGTAAAACCAAATCCCACATCCTGGGTCCTGCTTGTCTTCTCCTAAAAGAAATGGGGGTGAAAAGCTAGCTCCACTTCGAATGTGCTCTGCTCGAAATTTCATAATCGCGGAACATCTGGTTTATATCCTATTTTTGGCTCGGTTTGCCAAAGAATGGATTTTCTAAAAGTTGGGAAACTAAGGGACAGTCTCAAGGCTTCTTTTCTAAGTAGAGTTTCTTATTGAAACAGAGACTCCTTCCTTCAGAACATGACCGCTATGGGGAGAACACAGTGACCACTAAATTATTGCCAATTTCTTGGAAGCCCCTTTTTGAAAAGTCTGGGTTATAAATTATAAAGAAATGAAAAGCTAAAAGGTGAATCTTAAATCCGTTTACACAAATGTGTTCCCTCAGGTGAATTTTTTTTTAGGAGAAGTCAGCATTAAAGTAATGAAATGTACAGAAAAGCTAATCATTACTCTTTGAAATACAATAGTAAATAATAAAGATGCTACTGTTCTGGAGTAGACGTGTGCGTGTGTGCGAGTTTAGCTTCCCGTGGAGCTGGTCAGTATTTTGTGTTGAGGATAGTAAAACTCCTGTAGGTGATTCAGCTTCTTCCCAAGCATTCTGGGGGAAACCGTTGGCTTTTGGAAATGAACAGGCTGGTTTGGGCTAAAGGAAGAGTTGTAGAGATGATTAAAATGAATATTAAAATGAATGAGTGAAAAATCCCATTTTCTGGAACACCTGCCATCAGAAGTAAACAAGGGAAAAGCCTCCTGGAAGCAGAGCCAGGACATTTCTGAGGATTTTATATAGCATTCATGTTACAACTGACTTTTATCATTTTGAAATTCAGTGGAAAATTTTTCAACAAAATGCTTGCGAGCTAGGAACAATGCCCGTTTCTTCAGGGTGACTGGGTCCTGTGATTTCTCATTTTTCACCATTTATGTTGAGTGATTTCAGAACATCTGTGGATAAACCTGAAATTCCAGCTAGGGACATTTGGATATTTTAGTCTGAATGAATTGTTATTTTTTCTATGTGTTGACACAAGTTTTAAATCATATGTGCGTATTTTTCTATATATTTACATGTTCGCGATTGCTACCCACTTTTGAAGCTGTTTAGAAAAGAGGAAAGCTGTTAAATGTGTTTTTGCCCATAGTTGCAGTTGATTTAAAAGGGGAACTATTCTATCTTTATAATTTAGAGAATATTAAAGCTGTCTGTTCTGTTTTACAGAAGTGAAGTGTTTGGTTAGAAGGGTTTGAGCAGTTTTGGCCTTTGAAGGCAAAGTTAATATTTTTGAAAATGTGCCTGAGGTGGATGGTATTATTACCCATGTTAATTGCTCTGTATATTTTGTAGAGTTGAGAAAAATTAATTCAGTTTAAAGGGATGGTTTTGGATTTTCCCCCTGTATTTCATCAGGCTTGTATTTCTGTTTAATTCGTATACCGGGGTAAGGAATCGGCATCATGAAATGATGACTCAAATGTCAAGGCCCCTGCCGGTTCCAATAATAAGACACAGTTCTTCTCATTGAGAAGATGCGGTTATGACTTAAACGTGGCCGTGGCAGTTTAGAAAGAAAGCAATAGGCTGGGTTTTTAGTTAGAATGAAGACGGCAGTCCTCCCATCCCTATATTTTGGTTTCTGTCCATTCACCTGGCTTTGCCCCCTGGGACCTTTGGGAAGCTGTTGTTGGCCCAAACTGGAGCTGTGGTCCATAAAGTTAGGGCACGGAGTCTTAGCCAGATGAGAAACATTTTTGAATTACTGTTTCCAAATCCCAGATTTGCATTTTCTGAACACATGGAAAGAGGAAAGAGAATCAAGGTTAAAAGTTATGGGTCTGTTGGTAAATTTGACCTTGATATTCATTACTTTCCCCATAAGAGCTCTTGTTAATAAGTAACTCCATGTTGTCTGAAGCTTCTAACTGTTGACTGGGCCTTGATAAGAAAGGGCAATTTTTAAAATAATTTAGGATATTCCTTGGTCTAACAATGAAGGCTTTCATGATAATTTAACTATTTTGGCTATGCCCTTAATACCAATGAACCACCACTCCCGCAGTCAAAAAAACAAAAAAAACCAAAAAACCCACATCCCAAAAATGAAAACCTAGAAGCTACTCATGCAATTGAGTGGCAGTAATTCATTTGCAGAATGAACTGTAAAGTTTTTGCTAAACCACGATCTTCGCCGGTCTGTGCTGTCAGTCGTTGGTTAACTATAGACTGGAGATAAACATGCTTGTGAGCAATTTGGTGATACAGGAATGAAACAGAAAGCCAGCACCCTGGTTCCAGGGAATTTGCATCTTGATTGTGCACTAATGAGTTACAAAGTCAGAACGGTTGGTTACCAGAAGGGAGAATGTCACTGACAGACATCTGATGCAGTCATCAGTGGCAGGCTCCAACTCAGCAGAGTTCTGAGATCAGGAGGGACTCTTCCAGATGGACTGGCCGAGCTTTGAATCCCATCATTTGGGTCCCTGTGTGCCTTCTGAGCCATCACCCAAGCTTTCCATCGTCTTCTCTCTCTCTCTTTTCTTGTCCTCCCGCATGGCCTGGCTGTGTTTTTATCTTTCCTTAAAGCTCAACTTCTTTTAATTATCTTCCCTTATCAGATGTGAAGCATTACAGATGAATGAATTTGTTCATTATTTTAAAAAGTACAGATTCAGCATTGGGAATTGATGGTGCATTGTCAATCTATTTTAAGATTTTTTTTTTTTTTTTTGAGAGAGAGAGAGAGAGAGAGCATGAGAGGGGAGAGAGTCAGAGGGAGAAGCGGACTCCCCGCTGAGCAGGGAGCCCGATGCGGGACTCGATCCTGGGACTCCAGGATCATGACCTGAGCTGAAAGCAGTTGCTTAACCAACTGAGCCACCCAGGCGCCCTGTCAATCTATTTTAATTTGTGCCGTGCCTCATTAGGTCATTCAGATCTCACCATTGTTCTGAAAATTTGGAAGTTTATTACCTAAATCTTTCGAGGCACCGTGGTGCGGTTAAGAAGAAATTTGTTGGAGTCCGACATGCAATTTGAGGGTTCCCGTCTAGTCCTGTAAATCAAAAATTGACATAAATTCCAAAGCCTGGTTGTGTGAAGGCGGCTGTGTTTGTAAATAGGGCTGTTAGAAACTGGACGAGTGGCACTGACCTTCCCCTCTGCTTTGTAAGGTGATGGTGTGTGAGGGGCGTGGCAGCAGCCTGGGGGAGGGGCGTCTCTCACCCACGGTTTTAGCAAGTCCCTATAATCTGAGCCTCAGATGAATTCATCCGGAAATTAAGGAACCTAGATGAATAATTACTATTATTACCCCTTTACACGTCATCTTGAACATGTGTAAATTTATAGGAAGTCATTGGGTCATGACACGTCCATCATCCCTTTGATTGAATGAATTCAGGTGCATTTCAAAGAGAAGCAGAGGAGAGTCTGACTTCTCAACCGTGAAGACCTCATCCTATTTTCAGGACTGGGTTAAAGTCATTCTCTGACAGCTTAGGCTGCCTCCCTCAAACACTTATTTGTGAGGTTTAAATGACAGTCCATGTCACATCTTTCCCTCTTCAGCCCCAGCGTGGATCACTGAGTATTTGTTGACCGTTACTTCCGCCATCATTGCCGTTCTGCAGCCTTGCGGCCTCGGTCCCATCTGTTCTCCGCACTCACTGCCGTAGGGGAGAAACCACTGGACATCAGTAGCTTCAATGATCTCAGAGAAAGAGCGAGCCCACCTCGCAGCATCTCCCTAAAACACAAGTTGGGCATCTGCTTCTTTATAGACTGTTACCGTTTTACAATCCCTGGTCTCCTTTTCAGATTCACTAAAGTTTGGAATCAAGTTTTTATTACCTGTGGTGGTGCCAGTGGGTTCCAAAGTAAAATGGGCTGGTTTGCCTAGGTGCAAACTGAAATAGCAGCGGGTTTGAGAAACAGTAAACAACATGAGTTCTTTGACGTGTTTTTCTTAGTAGCAACGCTTCAGAGAACTTCAGTAACGTCGTGGAGGGAGTCCAGCTTCTGAAGCGCATCAGCCCTACAACGGCGCCACGGCCTTGTCACTCCTCTTACCTTTGTTCTCAGGGTGGGAACTGGGGAAAGGCGTTGACCACAACACATTTCTTTGTCGTTCCCTAGAAATAGTGTCATATTTGTCTTACTAATTAGAAGCTGCAAAACAAATGCTCAGAAATCGTTTCAAAGAATAAAGGAGGAATTAACCTCTGATTTTCTGTGGTCAGCTCAGGTTCCGAACTAGTCCTTTCTCTTTCCTGGACACGGCCCATCTTCTGACACGGTGATTGAAACATTGAAAATGTTTTTGTCAACCTGACCATACCATAATGACACCATTGAAAGACAGAGTTCACCTGGCTGTCAAGAGTACATATTTGAGGGACGCCTGGGTGGCTCAGTTGGTTAAGCAGCTGCCTTCGGCTCAGGTCATGATCTCAGAGTCCTGGGATCGAGTCCCACATCGGGCTCCTTGCTTGGCGGGGAGCCTGCTTCTCCCTCTGCCTCTGCCTACCACTCTGTCTGCCTGTGCTCGCTCGCTCTCTCTAACAAATAAAAAAAAAAAAAAAAAAAAAGAGTACATATTTGAGGGGCGTCTGGGTGGCTCAGTGGGTTAAAGCCTCTGCCTTCATTCAGGTCAGGGTCCTGGGATCGAGCCCCTCATCAGGCTCTCTGCTCAGCGGGGAGCCTGCTTCCTTCCTTCTTTCTCTCTCTGTCTGCCTCTTTGCCTACTTGTGATCTCTGTCTGTCAAATAAATAAATAAAATCTTAAAAAAAAAGAATTCATATTTGACTTCAATGTAAACTTAATTTAATTTGGGAAAAGGTGAGCGTTTCTCCTCTTTTCATGTCAAAACATTCTGCTACAGAATTTCAAATATTGAACAATAATTTTCATGATGGACAAAATGCCATTGGGACTTTCTCTATAAATTAGCATTAGAGAACATAGACATAACTTCATGCAGAATTATCTGGAGTTTCCTTTGCTTTTGTAATTACAATTGAGATCTCTACTTTTTGTTTGTTTGCTTATTTATTTTTCTGTGGAATTGCTCCCTGACCATAAGCTGCCTTTTCAAGTAGGTTGGACAAATTCAGATTCTGAGGCAGGTGTTGCTGAAGTTCATCCTGGGTCTTTCCGTTTAAAAAAATACCTATAATGTTAAAATCCCTGTACGGTGCTTGGTTACCGTATAGTTACTGAATTCTGTGTAGTCAGAGGACAAGGTCGATGTTACCTGGTGAATTATATATTCCCTGTGGTGATCTTCATGCTTCAAGTGCCCATTTTACGTGTTTTTATTTTTGTTATCAGGAAAGATTGCACCCTTGAACTTACAAAGGAGCTGCCTTGTACCATAGATCAGACATTGCTGAGTTCTACTATGGTATCTTCTGGGTGGGGAGGCCTGGCCCCTTTAGGCACAAATTGTTCAGAATCTTTAATTGCTCCTTTGGTTTTTAACTTAGAATCATTTCATTTTAGCTGATATCTTTCAGTCTCAGGAAATTAAAAGCTGAAAAGCTGTTTTGAATTCATTCCTGCCTCCTCATTTTTAATGTGCTCTCTTGATTCACATGCATGTGTTTCATAAGTCTACAGTGCAGTGATTTTTAGTAAAGGTATGTAATTGTGCAGCTATCACAGTACGGTCTTAGAACATTTTATCACCCTCCAGAGTTTCCTGTGCCCATCTGTGCTCAGTCCTCGCTTGCACTCCTGACCGTGGGCGACCACTGGTCTGTTTGCATCTGTATACATTTGTCTTTTGTAGATGTTTCTTAAAAATGTAATCACACAAATATGGCATCTTTTCTTATCTGGCATAATGTTTTTGAGGTTTATCCATGTCATATGCATGAGTAACTGTTCCTTTTTAGTACAACGTTCTGTTGCACACATGTACTGCAGTTCTGTTTTGTTTTTTAACCCACTCACCAGTGGATGGACACCGGATTGTTTTCAGATTTGGGCTGGTAGGAATAATGTTGCAGTGAACATGTGCATGGAAGTGTTTCTGTTGGATATATTTCCATTTCTCCTGCACAGATTCCTAACAGGGATTGCTGTGTCATGCTAAGTTTAACTTTTTAAAGGAATTGCCACACTGTCAGACAAAGAGGTTTTGCCATTTCGCATCTGACCAACATAGGTGGGTTCAGGTTTCTTCACGTTCTCACCAACACAGCGTATTGGTCCTCTTCTTGACCACGACCATCCCGGTAAATGTGAAGTAGAATCTTGGGTTTTAATTTACCTTTGCCCCGTGACTAATGATGTGAAGCATCTTTTTTTTTTTTTTAAAGATTTTATTTATTTATCTGACAGAGAGAGAGAGAGAGAGAGGGAACACAAGCAGGGGGAGTAGGAGTGGGAGAAGCAGGCTCCCCGCCGAGCAGGGAGCCCGATGCGGGACTCGATCCCAGGACCCCGAGATCATGACCCGAGCTGAAGGCAGACGCTTAATGCCTGAGCCACCCAGGTGCCCCTGAAGCATCTTTTCCTGTGCATATTAGCCATTGGTATAATTTCTTTGATTAAATGTCTAATCAAATGTTTTGCCCGTGTCTATGTTGTTTATCTTCCTATTGAATTGTATTTTTTTAAATCTATACATTCTGGATATTACGTTGACTTCAAAAGTAACTAGATATTGACTTCAAAAGTAACTGTCTTTTGAAGCACAAAGGTGTGGTGATGGTACTATTATTTGCTTTTGGTCTGATAGCTAACAAGTCTTAGTCTAACTCAAGGCCATAGAGATTTTCCCCATTTGTTTTCTTCCAGATAGTTTATAATTTTAACTCTTATATTTAGATTTGTGATTCATTTTGAGGCATGCTTTGTGTATACCACGAGGGCCCAAGTTTTTGTTTTTATTTTTTATTTTTTATTTTTTTTAAAGGTTTTATTTATTTATTTGTTAGAGAGGGAGAGAGAGCGAGCGAGCACAGGCAGAGGCAGAGGGAGAAGCAGGGTCCCCACCAAGCAAGGAGCCTGATGTGGGACTCGATCCCAGGACGCCGGGATCATGACCCGAGCCGAAGGCAGCTGCTCAACCAACTGAGCCACCCAGGCATCCCTGTTTTTATTTTTTGTTTAATTTTTTTGCACATGGACATCTAGTTGTCCCAGCAGTTTTTGAGAAAAATGTTTTCACCATTGAATTGGCTTTGCGACCTTGTCAAAAATCAATTGTGACCATACATATTTTTCTAGCCTTTCTGTTCATCTCCATTTTTAAAGCAATAACTAACTGTATGGTGATAACAGTGTTTTTTTTTTTTTTAAGGATTTTATTTATTTATTTGACAGACAGAGATCACAAGTAGGCAGAGAGAGGGGGAAGCAGGCTCCCTGCTGAGCAGAGAGCCCGATGCGGGGCTCGGTCCCAGGACCCTGGACCATGATCTGAGCTGAAGGCAGAGGCTTTAACCCACTGCGCCACCCAGGCACCCCGATAACACAGTGTTGTGATTACTGTATCCAAATAGATCTTGCAATTGAGTATTTTAAGTCTTTCAAGTTTGCTCTTTTTCAAAGTTGTGTTGGCTATTCTTGGTCCTTTGTATTTCCATGTAAATTTTAGGATACACATGTCAATTTCTAAAACAGCTTCTAGGATTTTGGTAGCGATTACACCAAGTCTGTAGGTTTATTTAGAAAAAATAGCTGTCTTAAAATTATTGAATCTTCCACTCCATGAAGATATCTCTCTCACTTAATTTAGATCTTCTTTAATTTTTGTCAGCAAAGGTTTTTTTTTTTTTTTATTTAAAGATTTATTCTAGAGAGAGTGTGTGCAAGTCAGTGGGGGGAGGGACAGAGGGAGAGGGAGAGAGGGAAGGCTCGGGAAGGCTCCCTGCTGAGGGAGGAACCCGTTGTGGGGCTCAATCCCAGAACGCTGAGATCATGACCTGGGCCAAGATCTGGAATCGGAGGCTAAACTAAGCTGCTAGAGGCCCCGGTCAACACAGGTTTTCTAGTTTGCAGTGTACAAGTCTTGCACTTTTTTGTTTTGTTTCGTTTTGTTTTTCTTTCTTGATGTAACACAGAGAATGTTATAAAATTGTATTTTTATTAATATATAGAAATATAAATTATTTTTGTATATTGATCTTGAGTCCTGTGGCCTTGCTAAACTCATATTAGAATAGTTTAATGTTATAGAATAGAAGAAATGCTATTTTTTGGACGGTAGATTCTTTAGGACTTTTTATATAGGAGACTGTGTAGTCTGAGAGTTAAGATAGTTGTCCTTCTAACTTTTAAATTTATCTTTGTCTCCCTCCTTCCCGGTGTCCCTTCCTTCCCCCTCCCTCTCCGCCTCTCCTTCCTATTACACTGGCTAGAAGCTTCAGTCCGGTGTTGAATAGAAGTGGTGATTGTGGATATCCTTGCCTTTTTCTAAACTTAGAAAAGCATTCAGTCTTTTATTTATTTATTTATTTATTTGACAGAGAGAGAGAGAGAGACGCACAGAGAAAGGGAACACAAGCAGTGAGAGTGGGAGAGGGAGAAGCAGGCTCCCCGCTGAGCAGAGAGCCCGACGCGGGGCTCCATCCCAGGATCCTGGGACCATGACCTGAGCCCAAGGCAGACACTTAAAGACTGAGCCCCCCCAGGCACCCCATTCAGTCTTTACCATAGATGTGGTGTTAGCTGTAGATTATATATGTTCTTTTTTTTTTTTTAAAGATTTTATTTATTTATTTGACACACAGAGACAGATCACAAGTAGGCAGAGAGGCAGGCAGAGAGAGAGGGGGAAGCAGGCTCCCTGCTGAGCAGAGAGCCCGATGTGGGGCTCGATCCCAGGACCCTGAGACCATGACCTGAGCTGAAGGAAGAGGCTTAACCTACTGAGCCACCCAGGTGCCCGGTTATATATGTTCTTAATCAGGTTGAGCAAATTTCTTTCTGTTCCTAGTTTGTTGAGACTTTTGACCATGAGTAGGTTTTCGATTGTGTCTAGTCTATTTTCTCTATCTATTGAAATGGTCTTATGGCTTTGCCCTTGATTCTTTTAATAGGACATATGATATTAACAATTTCCAGATGTTGAACTAAAAATAAAATCTTGGGATAAATCCCCTTGGTCATGTTTACATGTTATAAACCTTTTTATATGTTGCTGAATTGGGGTTGCTAATATTTTGTTAAGGATTTTTGCATCTTTGTTCATGAGAGAGCTATTGGTATATAGACTTTTTCATTTCTTTAAAATTTTTTTCTGTGCCCATATGGGAACGCTGCTGCTGCACTTGAACCATAAGGCCAATAGTGCCTTCAGATTTCCCTTTTTTCTCTGAGCAGCAACTGAGTAAGGGGGCCGGTGGAGGACTCCAAGGTCATTAGACAAACATTACTAGCATGTCAGTGTTGTTACAGCCACACCACAGGATACGTCCCCTAAGAGAACACACAACAGTTGTCGCAGTAAACTTGACCCTGTATTCATCAAAGGAGGACCCCAGAGCCTGCTGATCTTGCTGTCGCTTGTGTGGTAGGAAGATAGCTTGGGTGGTCCGGATAATGGCTGTCTTCCTGAAGATAGCGGAGGCCTGGCAACACAATACACGGGATTGTCTTTCCTCCTTTAGACACATTCGTCTCTACTCCTCAAGGATTCTGAGATTTGTTGTTACTGAGTTCCACAACACCAATCACAACCTATTTCTTGATTGCGGTAGCAGCTTGTAAGTCGTTCTTTAAGCTATGTTGTCTTTCTTTTATTCAAGTGGATTTTTTTTTTCAAGTGGATTTTATGACCGTGTATAATTATTTTGATTCTGATTGGAAGAGTTAGCTTTACACGTGTCTCGGTTGGGCATCTTCCTTGAGCAACCACAGAATGGGTGTTGAGAGGCAATATTGTGTGTGATTAAGGTTGGACGCTCCAGGACAGAACTTGCCAAGTTCAAACACTGTCTCTGTCATTTACTAGATAGATGACCTTGAGCAATTTAACTTTTAAAAAAACTTGTGTATCTTGCCAGCCTCATGGCCCTGGCTGGTGGGCCTTTCTTGTCCCTTCTCATTTTCTTTGCAACAACTATCACATTCTTCAGATGTTTACAAATAACTTTACCACTTGTTTCCATTTTACCAACAAACTTACTTAACGTTTCCTTGGTGGTTTTCTGTATCTTAAATCTTGGTTTTGATGTAGTATACATTGGCTAATTGAATTAAGAAAAATCGTGGTTTTGATTAAGCCCTACTCTCGTTCTTAAATTTGACTGTTATTCATTCTTAATGTGGTTTAATATTTAAAGTGTGTGTGTGTGTGTGTGTGTGTGTGTGTGTGTTTATGCAAATCGCCCAAACCGTACTGGGATACTGAAAGATATTAAATGCCTTGTGTGAAAATATTCATAAGAAGGTTGTGGAAACTGCTTTCAAATATTTGAAGAGCTATCAAATAGAAGAAGGATACTATTTATTCTGCTTTATTTCAGAAGGCAAAACCAGGATTGAATTGTAGGTGATAAGGGAGTAGATTTGGTTTAGGATTAAGGGGAACCTTTCCAACAATTAGATATATTTAAAGCAAAGTGAGTTGCCTTGTGAGATCGTCAGCTCTGCAATGCTTGGGAGTTCCAAAATATGTTAAATGACAACTTCTGAGAGATATTTTATTGCAGATTCAGAGAAGGCACCCCAAGATAGGTAAATAATACCATATTATTTTTATAATGCTGTTTTAGGAAGTGAGAGTAGTACCTGTCTTTTTCCTTTAGTCTGTCAGTCACATCAGCTGACATTTACTGTGCTTACCACTCGACAGGTGGCACTGTGCTCAGTTTTATGTTTTTAATTTTTTTTTGTCTGAGTATAGTCGACACACAATATTACATTAGTTTCGGGTGTACAGTGTGATGATATGACAAGCTTGAACATGACCCTAGCTCACCAAAAGGGCAGCTACCATTACACCGGACACTGCATCCCCCCTCCCATCCACTCGGTTTTGTCTCCTCCCATCCCCTCTGGCACCCTATAGTCTGTCCTCAGGGTTTACATGTCTGTTTTTGCTGTCTGTCTGTTGATGCATTTGTTTTTGCGTCTTGAGATCCCACATACGAGAGGAAACCATAGTTGTCTTTCTCAGTCTTGCTCCGTCTGACTGACTTCACTTACGGGCTTTCTATGCTATTGTGAGGATCAACTCGGATACCATTTTCTTTTCACTGTGGATATGATTTCACCTGAAAACTCATGACTTTTGTGAGATAGACAGTTTTGCAAAAGCTGTAATTCTACTGATCAGTCCTTGTTCTCTTAAAATGTGGTACATGATGCCCTGGAAAATTCAACTCACTAACGTATCTTTGACATGCCCCTTTGTTTGGCAGTCCGTTTCCACTCCTCAAAATGCAATGAAAATCTGATTTCCATGACCTGTTATGCATAGTAAAACGTAGTAAAAGCTGCCTTTTTCAACTTACAGGTGTACTTTGTAAGAAAGTTAGTTATTTATGCTTTTTAGTATCTGTGAAGTTGAGCCTTAGGCAATCTTGAAATAAGTCATTAGGAGACGTTCATAAGTTTTATTGAGGCTTATTTGTTAGAAAATAACAATTTTCAATTTCTAGTTTGTTGGTGGTTAAAGACTGATTTTTATTCGGTTGGTCTGTTTCTGTGGTACTTTTGAAAAATAAGATGGAGAACCCTTTGCTTTGTTTCACAGTGTTTCCTTGTTTTTTGAGAGAGGGAGTTGGAGTTCACCACGTTGTGTTTTTCTTTAAAGAATCACAGTATTTGTGTTTGAATCACATGGTTGTCTTGGTTTGTTTTTAACTTTTCCTTTAAGATGGTGTGTGTATTTTTCATGGAGGTTCCGAGGAGTCAAAATCTGATCTTAGCTCCAGAGACAAGCAGATAAAAGAAAATTAATCCCTCAACTCTCTCTCTTGAAGGAGAGGTCAAGAACTGTATCTTGTCAGGACAGACTCATCTGTGGTGTTAATGATGGTGAATAGCGAGAATGCTTATGACAACACCTGCAAGTCCTTAAAATGATTGAGATTTCAAGTTTTGTGCCTCAAAATAAGTGAGTGAGTGAATGGAATAATGCTCTGTTGATCATTGAATGCCAGCTTCAGAAATACTACCACTTACTAATTATGTCCTAGAATCTGTCTCCATCTACATACACAGAGAATTACACTAGGATCTGTGGTACCTTGCATTTCCCTATTTTTCTAATTTAGAGATTACTAGAAATGCAACACATGTACCTCTAATACTAGAATTTGAGTAAACACGTGTCAGAAAATTTTATAAGCATTTTACATTGAAAGGATTGTTTGCTACTCAGATACATTTCCTAGGTAGGTTATACATTATTCTAATCTTACGATCTTTCCGAGACTGGTTATGACAACTGTTTTCAGTGATTTAATTACCACTCAAGTCTGCTCTGTAGTTTTTTTCCATACTATGAGTTTATTATTCTGTGAAATAATTTACATTTTATTTTATACATAATATTTACATTTTATACAAACTCAAAAGGAAATAAAGTTTTGTGAAGTTAGAGCCCTTATTTGTAACCCCCCCCATTTAAGGGTTCTGTTTTTGGTTTCTCTCTGATCCTTTTGAAATATGTGACAACATATTTCTTAGATTTTACATGTCTGTCAGTTTTTCCACTCATAAGTAGATACTTTTAAAAAAATTTTATTGTGGTAAGAACATTTAACATAAGATGTATTCTTTAACAGATTTTTAAGTGTATGATACAGTTTTTTAAAATTAATAGAAGGTATTATTTGCTTCAGGGGTACAGGTCTCTGAGTCATCAGTCTTACACAATTCACGGCATAGTGAATGATACAGTATTCTTAACCACAGGGCAATGTACAGCAGACCTCGAGAACTTAGTCCTCTTGCATTACTGAAACTTTATTCCCATGGCTCTGGCTTTTTAAACTCGAACCCATATTACTGAATTACAGAAGAGATCGAATAATTTTGTCTGTATGAGAAAAAGGATCCCAATGTTCTATTCCTGATAAGGATCACTGGGCACTATAAAAATGTCTTTGATTTTCTTAAAGAACATCATCCTGGAGACTTTACATCTCGTTTGGTCTCTTGAGCTTTCCCCAGACATTTCTTTGGAGAGAACCGCTGTCCTGCAGTGTGACCTCATGAGTGCTGCCGATATTCAATTTATATGGCTGCTTCTCACCACTATCCTATAACAATTTAAAGTAATTTAATTTAAAAAAATGTGTTTTGAGAGTCTTCTTAACATCTAAATATAGAGTATATGTACATCTGCTTTGTTTCCCTTAACCACTAATTTAATAATTCCAAGGGGAAGAAATTATTAAGTAGGTCTGGTATGAAATGTTCTTTATAATTTGGACAAAGATCTGGTGTCGTGTTTCCTGGAGTAAAAAATTTCTCGTAAATTTTGAAATGCTTCTGTTACATGTACAAAAATTGGCTTAAGTACTTTATTATTTTCCTGTTTTTATCCTAATAGTTTTTGAGTTAGAATACCTTAATTACATTTACTTTTACCTATTATAGTATCAAAGGTATGAGGATTTTGTGGGTCAACTTTTGATTATATTCCCTTCACTCCCTATCTTAACAGTAATTGCCATCAACAAAATTTATCGTTTATTTTAAAATTTTAACATTTATTTTATTTGAGATATTCCATTCCCCAATTTGATCTGTCTCCTTTTCTGCTGTTTGTATTCAACGTTTGGGTTGGTTTTCTTGGTTTGGCACAGCTGGGTTGACTATGACACCACTTTTACGTATTGTAAATTTGAGTCAGTTTTTCAAAAGCACACTTTATGATTGAGAAGAAGCCTTACAGTGTTCATAGCATAGATGCCAAAAAGTCAGTTATTAGACTAAACATTGATTTATTTATGAACTACATGTGTTATAGTGTAGAAGGTATTTTTCTTTATTTTTAACGTAAAATGTCAAAAATCATTTCATTCGCCTTGTCAAAAATTAGGGTCGAAATTTGTCTATTCTATTTATTTTTCTCACTAGAATTAATCAAAACATTTTAAAAAATCTATTTTTATTTAACTTAAAGTGAGGCCTACAACTCCTAATACCATTTACCCTTCCAGAAGTAAGGATAATTTACAGTAGGTCTCATACCGCTTGAAATAGAATTGGCTCACAGTAGGAGAAATAAGAATGTTCTCTTAAATTCTATCACTAATGGTGCAGGCATAAAACAGGTTTTGTGTGGCGGTTACTGTGAAGGATTTTTTTTTTAAGATTTTGTCTATTTATTTGACAGACAGAGATCACAAGCAGGCAGAGAGAGAGGAGAAAGCAAGCTCCCTGCGGAGCAGAGAGCCCAATGTGGGGCTCGATCCCAGGACCCTGAGACCATGACCTGAGCCGAAGATAGAGGCTTAATCCACTGAGCCACCCAGGCGCCCCCTGTGAAGGATTAAAAAAAAAATTTTTTTTATTGAGAGAGCGAGAGAGAGCACAAGCAGGGTGAGGGGTGCAGGGAGAGAGAGAAGCAGACTCCCGACTAAGCAGGGGACCTGATGCGGGGCTCTATCCCAGGACCCTGAGATCATGACCGCCCCTGACAGCAGACGCTTAACCGACTGAGTCCTCCAGGCGCCCTGGTTATTGTGAAGGATTAATGAGGTTAATCGAAGTTTAAAACTAATCTGAATTTCTTTAGGATTAGTGACCTCCAGTTTGTCGTCCCAGATCTTACTATATTAAAAAACAAACAGAATTTGATCTTTGGGAATAAGCCTTTTGAAAACTTTCTCAGGATTTTAATGTACTTTGGGAAAACAGCTTGTATAGCCTGATGGGTTACATCATAGTTCTTTGCTACCCTTTCGAGGCTGATGTGACATATCACACGCTCATGACCATGCCCTCTTCTCAGCATTTTCTGTGTATGATCCCACTGAGTTCCCGTAACAACTCTGTGATGTAGGTACTATTGCGAAGGACCACTTCATAGACAGGAAAAGTGAAGTACAGGGATGCTGAGACCCTTGCCAAGGCTCCAGAACCAGTCCTGGGCAAAGCCAGTATCCGAACCCGAACAGTCAGGCTCAGCGCTTCTCCTACAGTGTACGGCTCCGAACGGACGTCACTGGTGTAGTCTGCTGAAGGCTTATCAAAACAGCAGGTATTTTTTGAACATTTATTGCGAAAGGGACCATTTCAGGCACTTATAAAGTTCATATTCTCATACATCAACCTGGGAAATAAATATTTGTGAAGATTGTAATTAATACAAAAGATACAAAGAAGTTATTGACTAGCTTAATGTCAGCGTGAGCTTATCATATTTTCTTTGAGAGATGCTAACTTTTTAAATATCACATTTAAGTGATTCTTTTGATTGTCCTGTGAGCATGACTATAAATGATAACAAAGTAACCATATTGTCATCATCATCATCATTATTATTGTTATTTTGTGGTATGAGCAAACAGTGTGTGCTAATTCAAGTTTCTTATCTGTTATAAAATCACGTAGGAAATTCTAATACTATGTCGATGGCTTTATAGGATTTCCTTAACATCTTAGATCTACCATCCTCCTCTCTGTTTTATTCAGTAGAATTTTGATACATTGTTACTACCCCCATTTCATATTTTATTATTTGCTAAAATTAAAATGTAAAAAAGTCATTTCCAATGCATCTTTTTGTTGTATGTTTTTTAAAAAAGTTCCCGTAAGACTGGATTTTTCTGCCCATGATTCATGTTTTTTGACAATAGGGTGTTTAGGGCAATATGAGTTTGGGCTTTCCAGAGAAGTGCTGGCATGTGAGTTCATCCGAGCCAGTCACGTGTGTATGACGGGGCATCACGCTTTGTCTTCCCTTCAGGTTAGAGTCGGACCTGCCAGCGTCTGTCCATCACGCCACCCCCGACAGTGAGCCCTTGTCTGGCATACAGCAGGCACTCAGGAAGTGTCTGCTAGGGGAGGGAGTGAACAATTTTGTAATTCCTTCTGTTTTGTTAAGGCCAAAGTGTGAGGATACATGTCATGGCATTTTGTAAAGTGCTGTTGAATTAGGAAGTATTATTAGATAAAATTAATTTACTCTTTAATCAGTGGTCCTATTTAAACTTTCACTGTTAATGGAAAATAATTAGACTACTTAAACAATATTTCTGTAATTTTCTTGTCATCACAACCTGCCTGGCATAAAATGAAAAGGCCAAAAAAGGATCACAAGTAAAATCCTAATAAAGGAATTTTCAGGTAATGGGCCCCCCTTTATAGATTATTAGTCCAATTTCAGTCATTCCTTAAAACATAAGTAATTCAGTCTCATTACATACTTCTTCATCATCTGTCATGTTTCCACAGTGGATAGTCCAAGTTTTGACCCGTCCCTTGTCATGTTTATCTCCCTCCTTCCCTTACCATGACGGCCTATACCTACTTGCTCACGATGCAGGACAAGAGCATTCAGTCAACACTTACTTCATTTCCAGCCTGGGGGAATACACATCTGGATATGACACAGTTCCAGCCCTAAGGACTCTCTTACTGGTCGTTACACATATCGCATATATTTTTTATTGTTATTGTTTGTTTCTGTGTGTTTCCCTCATTAACTTGTGAGTGTAAGAACACAGACTCTATCTTACCCACCTGTATTTCTTCAGTACCCCCCATCACCGATGGAATGAATAAACTCACGGAGGCTTCATCCTTTATCGGGAGGGTACATGTAAAACCATTTCCTGCATAAAGCTCAGTGCAAATTCTTCTTTCTCCTTCATGTCTGAAAGAGGGTAGGTATTTGTTACCACTGTTTTATTGCGGAAGAAACAGAGGGGCCCATGATTGAAATGATTTACCCCATGTTGTGCTGATCCCAGAATCATTTCCATGAGGAAAGCAGCCTAAGCAAAGGCCAATTGTTCAGAACTGTTATAGGATGAATACTTTTTTTTGGAGTTGAATTGATGTGCTCCTGATGACCAGATTCTAACTGGAAAAAGAAATGAGCTTCTTCAGTTCAGTAACTTTACTAATTCTTGAGAAGCTGCTTTGTACGAGTCACCAGCTTGTGCTCAATGTGAAGGACATGTGATGAAGAAGCCATCTGCCGCTAACGAGTTTCTGTCCCGGAGAAGGGCAGGACCAAATTCATGGTGGCAAATACCTAGTCCATTGTGGTAGTCCTTAAGTGGAAAGGGGTGTTTGTTCTGGCTTGTCTCCTTAGTTACTGTTCGTCAGGTGCTACCATGAGCAAGGCCTTGACCTGGACACATGGTCTCATTTAATTGTCCCAACAGCCCTCTAAGGTCAAACCACTATTCCCATTTCACAGTTAAGAAAATAGATTATGTGAATATTATTTTGTGAGATTATCAAAGACTGAGTAATAGGTTCTCTTTTTTTTTAAGATTTTATTTAAATAAATGACAGACAGAGATCACAGGTAGGCAGAGAGAGAGGGAGAAGCAGGCTCCCCGCTGAGCAGAGAGCCCGATGTGGGACTCAATCCTAGGACCCCAGGATCATGACCTGAGCTGAAGGCAGAAGCTTAACCCATTGAGCCATCCAGGTGCCCCATGGTAATAAGTTCTTAATAGAGGAATTGGAGAAGGAAATTGGGAATAAAAGGAAGACATTGTAATACTGGTCAAGGAAGAACCCTGAGAGATTAACTGAAAGCATATTCTTGGGGCACCTGGGGGGCTCAGTCGGTTAAACATCCAACTCTTGGCTTCGGCTCAGGTCATGATCTCAGAGTCCTGAGATAGTCTTGCATTGGGCTCCATGCTCAGCCGGGAGTCTGCTTAAAGATTCTCTCCCTCTGCCCCTTCCTGCACTGGTGCTCGCTCTCTCTCTCAAATAAATAAATCAATCTACAAAAAAAAAAAAAAAAAAAGAAAAGAAAGAAAGAAAGCATTTTCTTAATATGTGACAGTATTACACCAAAATTACTCTAGTCTTTTAATCATCTTCGAAGCTGTGTTTGGATCCCAGTTTGTCTTGAGGATCGCATTTCTGGCTCGCATCCCTGGGAACTTGAGGAAAGGCCATCTTAGAATGTTCCAGTTGGCTGGAAGTGTGGAAACATCTGAGGGATTTTTCTGGTCAGGTCCAGAAGGAACAGAAATCATACTCCAAGTTCTGGTCTTGGAGCATTTCAGGATATGGGGAATTGAGTTCAGCAAACATGGAAATAATGATGAGAAATCCATAAACAAGATTTAAAAATAGGTGACTTCCAAGCCCTGTCCCTGGCTTTTTCCCATGGTGTCCCACAATCACATCACATGGCACATGAACCGTGTGAGACAGGGTAGATGGCAGTTGGCCTTAGAACGTGATACCGTTCCCTGGCTTTAGGATGTATTACGTAAATGGATAATAAAAGACGAAAAGAAAAATCAAAACTAAACTCATCATAGGATTCAATGTAGTGCGAATTTTGGAGAAAGTAGAGGCTTCACTACTTTTTATCAGTAGAATGTCCATGCTTTCAGTAGATAATGAAGCACTGAAATGTCATTATTTGAGCATGATTGCAATAAGGACAGTCTGAAGAAGGGAACTCATGAAATAGAGATGTTTTTAAAAAGAGATGCAATTTTCTGACCCCCAACTTCATTCAGCATTGTGAAAGAAACCAACAGGTTAATGTTCTGCTACTCACTTGAGCTGTTAACAAAGTGTCAGTGAGAAGCAGCTTGTAGGACTTGCTCTCGCGCTATAAAATTGTCCTGTGTCATTATATTCCACGAATGGTGAACCATTGGAAATGGTGAAGCCATTAAACGTGGTTGAGTCTCTTTTAATAGATGAAAATTGCCTGGAAACAGCAATCTTGCTTATACTTTTAATGAGATTTAATAAATTTACACTTCACCCACACTGATACAGTATACATTTGGAATTGATGGAATGTGATTTAATGACTTTTTCATTTATTTCCAGTGATAGAAGTATAGCATTTAATCTGCATTTTTTTGGCGTGCTAATTAATTCAGTTCTGCTCTAATCCTGGTTATATCTGTCTTCAGTGTGTCGTCTTATGCTGGGTAAATATAGACAGCCTGACCTATTAAGTTACTTTTTGAAAGATCATGAAAGTACTGTAACTCTAAATCATTTTGGTGGGGGTGGGGGAGACTAAGAATTGTAGATTTCTTAAGATCTTGCTCATGTGATAGGGTTTTAAGAGGTTGCGTTATCCAGCCTGCTTCATCAATGGACAGGCTCTCATTTTATCCTGAAATGAATGCCATAGTCTAGATGTAGTCTGGGTTGGAAGGGTTGGGAACACTTGATGTGGAAATCAGGGTTCTTCCATTAATGAACCTAGTGCTTCCTCCCTCCCCCTGCTCCCCGGAAACATATGCTTTGGGGTCCTGTTGGATTGGTAGTCAGTTTCCATGCCTAGATGTAAACTGTTTTAAAATCAAATCATCTGTTCGCCTTTGAATTTTGTCATTGTGTGAAATATCACTGTGAAATCTCATCGTCTTAGTTTTAGCTTATCGTCTAGTTATTGGAGTGTTTTTGAACATGATTCCGTCATTACTATATTAGAAATTCCTTCTGGAAGGCTGCATTTTGTGCATATCTTCAAGAAGGGAAGAGAAACGGGAAAAAATGTAATAGGGAAATCCTATCAAAAACCTATCCAGTGATGGCATTGTGAAGGTTTGAAGAGTAATTGTGTAAATTGTGTATTACATGGTGTTTACTTCCCATTTCCAACGTGGTAAAAATCTCCATTCATATTTATACGTGCTCTCAGAGGTAATTACTAGTAATAATGCATCATAATTACATGATACATCTGTTCCAAGCATATACAACATCCTTGCTAAATATTTTTCTTTTCTACCGGCTAACCTATATTCCCTACTTTATTTATAAATATTTTTAAGTGAATTTAGTAAAGGCGTTTCTGTGATTGTTGCCATGATTGACAGCTGAAAGCTCTTTTCCATAATTGCTTAGTGATGGCTTTCACCGTGCTTTTAATTCTCTTCACAAAATGCCATAAATTGCCAGTAGTAAGCAATAAATCAACCTCATTTCTCTATAGTCTCTGGTTATGTACCCTTTGATCCTTCTTATTTTTTTTAATCTCCTGTAATTTAGTCCCTAGGGCTTTAATGTCTGCTTCAGGAAAAGATGTAAATAGACTATTGGATTATGCCCGGCCTTACCGGACCACATAGTGAGGAACCGCTAGCTGTTGTTCCGTGTTCGGGCGATGCCTCCCACCCCACGGAGCTTTTCCTGACTCGGGTAAATTTAAACAACCACTCTGTCCTTAAATCTGCTCAGTGCCACCCACATTTCACGCAGAGTACCTCTGTAATACTCGATGATACTCCCTAAGTATTCTCGTTATACGGCAGAGTAGAAACACCCTTGCATCTGTTTGTGCGTCATTGGTCCAATGTTACTTCCCCGGGTGATGGGCCACGCCCTGGTCCTCTCTCAGTGCCAGTGCCGAGTCTAGCACCAGGTGCGCAGAAACACCCAGGATGCGACATGAGTGAAGGGCCCTTCCCCTGCTCTCAGGTCTCTGTTCTAGGGCCCCACTGACGTGGACTTACCATGTTCTACATGTTTCTCACTTTTCACCTCCTGTTAATTCAGTTTTACCTCATTTTTCAATAGGAGAAATTTATTCTTGCTTTTTCTTGATAAATGTGAATCAGAAAGAATAGAGTAATTCTTGGGTGGCTTTTTTAGGAGGGGTCAAGGAAAAAGCTTCTTTTTTTTCTCAAAAGATTTACATTTGCTTTAAAATGTCACTGGGTCAGTGCAGTTGGCTAAGAGGTACTCGTGGGCTTGTGCTGATGACGGTTAGGTTACTCTTACGAGCTATTGCCTGAAAAAAATCAGTGCATGGCTGGCTAGGAGGGAGATTCCTACTTCTCTCTCTCTCTCTCTCTCTCTCTCTCATCTTTACTATTTTAATATAAAGCACTTTTTCACCTTTAAAATAATGTCAGCCTCTTACACTTTAAGAAAATAAACATGTGCTCTAGTGTTAAGGAAGGTTTTTACAGTTTTCAGGAGGAAAGGAGAACTTCTTGGTGGGGGTGAGCAGACTAGGGGGCCGGCCAGCTGGCAGACTGCATGGGCTGAGCGGCTGCGTGCCTTGCTTTCTAAGGCCCACGTCGGCCCATGTCGGCCCACGTCGGCTGGGGAGGCTCTTGGCTGCGAGAAATGACCCCTAACGTGTTGCAGATTTTCGCCAATAGATATAAAACTGGTATCGGCACAGTTCAGCAGCCCTGTGGTGAGCAGGTGCGGCAAACAGGCGATTTTCAGGGAGCCGTAAAGACTCAGCCTGAGGCCCTGTGGGGCTGGTCCCCAGGAGAAGGGTATGAGTGACCAGTGGAAGTGGGTGTCATCTCTTCCTGCCCAGGGCACTCACCAGCCATGCCTTTGAATCAACTTTCTGACGAGAAGTAGGTAAGGGACGGATATGGGCTAAGTAGAGAGGAAGGGGACGGAGGGAGTGAAGTCTGCTTGAAGGACTGTCGCCCTCCAGGCCCTTGGTGCACACCTCACCAATTCAACATGCGCTAAATAAATCCTGTGGGTCAAGACATGGTGGCTAGACAGAATGTGGCTAATTTAATTCTTACCACATGGCTATGAGGCTTGATTTTTTTTTTTCCTTTGTGACCGAGAACATTGGAGCTCGATGAACTAAAGCGATTTCCGCAGGGTTCTGAACACCGCAAACTGTGGAGCCGGGTCTTAGGGCCCCAGTGCTGAAGCCCTCCCTCACAGACTTGCACGAGGATTTACAAGCGCTTACGTTTGTGGGGAATCTTTTCCTAAGTTCGACACGGGAGAGGTTCTAACAGCGTAAATGCTTTCTGTCTGAGAGCCGTGGAGGCAGTCAGATAGGGTCCTGGCTTGGAAGACTCCGAAGTGAATGTTCTTCCTAAGATTCGTCCATACCACCAGACTGCTGACAAGTCCTCATTGTTCAAGGGAACTAAGTCGTAGTTACAGAAAAGAAAGACCCCAAATATATTGAGAGCTCGTGTTTCTTGTGCCAACTGAAGGTAAATCCTTGACAAAGAGAAAGGAAGAAGTGTGAGCAGAAGAATCAAGTGTAATTGACGGTGCTAAGACCTCTGTTGTGTTCTACACACTGTGGGGCGTGACCTCCGGGGTTGCTGTTGTAGGAAGGAAGAGGGTGCACACCTCAAAGACGCCAATGAGTGTGTGTAATAGCCCACAAATGACCTAACCAATAGGCTTTTTTGTTTTTTTTTAAAGATTTTATTTTTTTATTTGAGAGACAGAGACAGAGAGCAAGTGCACAACTCAGGGCTCGATCCCAGGACTTGGGGATCATGACCTGAGTCGAAGGCAGACACTTAACCCACTGAGCCACCGAGGTGCTCCCAAGAAGTCTTTAACTGAAATTTAACGTGGTAATTAGTGTAAAGCTTAGACAAGTCTTGGAAAATCAGGTGTCAGAAGGCAGAGGAAGAAGGACGCCTTTGCGTAATCACTGACGGGAGAAAGCAGGGAAGAGGAGTCAACCGCTTTCACGGTCTCTGAGAGAGACACAGTGGTGCACGTTTGATGGGTCGTCGTACGTTCAAATAGGAAGCATGACGTCACAGTCCTGTGACTAGTGTTACCGATGGCAGGACTGTTACTCCATCGCAAGGTAAATTTTGTTTTAGGAGCCAGAAATAAGAGACACAGATGGACAAAGAAGTAGCTGTCTGTGTAAACCTATCAGGCAAAACGTGGAAGCCGGACAGACGCAGGGAGAGAGAAATTGAAGCGGTGGTTTGATGGGAGGATACGCTAAGCAGAAGAAGGCAGAAGACGTGACTGACACGTCACCAGCAGAAATTCTTAGATGAACATCAGCTCATTTCCGTGCAGGCGCCTCTGTTTTGCCAGTCTTTTGGCAGTGGCGGAAAGCACAGCGCATGGTGGAAGTCGTTGTACATGCTTTGGTGAAAACTCACTCTTTTAGGATATGGGTATGAAAATACAGGAATGGGTGGATAGGTTCTTAGTCCTGTTTCTTCCTAGCAAGGATGGTGCGTTACGGAAAGGAAAATGGTAGGAATCTTAGAAGAACCTGATCATATCATCCTTAAATTCGTAACAGAGAGGAAAACTGGGTAGAGCAGGAAAATACAAACCAGAAGTTCTGGAAAAGGTGAAAGTATAATTTCATGAAATAAGGTTCTAAAATACTATTTAATGGAAGACTGTCTCTCTCTCCCTCTCCCTCTTTCGGTTTAGCCCACAGGCACATATGGCCCACTCTCACTGTTTAGGAAGACTGGAGTTAACGGGAACACTAAACAGTGAATAAAAAGAAAAAATGATCAAAAATCATTTGAAAAGTCCATATATACACTTATATAGTAATTGAAGCTCATTCATGAATTTTTTCAGTATTCCTTTATAAATTATAGAGCATCTATTATGTGTCAGGCATATAAAAATTAAGATGTTCATCTTTTAAAAGTATTTGTTAGATAATCAGTTATGAATTGCTTATAATCTATTCCTTTTAGCTTCCCCAAACTATTGCTAATTTGGGATTTAAGGAGTCAGTTTAATTTAAAAATACATATTAAAATTTAGTTTTAGCAGTTATTAACATTCTGTCTTTAAACTGAAGAATTATTTGGGAACTTTGAATTCATTTCCTTTATTTGTCTAAGAATTTGCCCTTTGTCTAGAAGTGGGAATCACTGGGTTGATTTTATAAAACTCCCCCGAGCTTTAAAATAATCTGTATGATTTCAGCATTAAATCTGGGCTAGATGGACCAAAATGTTCAGTGTGAGGGATAGATTTTCTCTGAATACTTAAATGCCACCAGATACCAGTAAAGTTTTTCTTTTTTTTAAATACTAAGTAATTTTTAGTAAATGATATTCTATACAGACAGAAGAATATAATATGTAACATTAATGCAAGTTATGAAGAATAAAGGCAAGATAATAGCCTGTGAATCTACTCCTTAATGTGACAATTAAAACATTTCGGGTTTTCTGCAAGGCAGCTTGCTGAGTCTACTCTCTTGGCCCCACCTCTGATCCCGCATCACTCCACCTGCTAGGACATGGTCAGTCCTCCTGGGTTCATTGTCCTCACTCCTGGAAGTTTGGGTTTTATTTTTGATGGCCTTCTAATAATATAAATATTATACACATATATATTTATATGTGTATGTTTATCTCCTTAGTGTATAGTATTTCTGAGCTTTATTAGAATGTAATCACATCAGAGATTTTTGAGTTTAGGAATTAACTAGTTTATCTATGATTCTCTTAGGAGGAGCCAAACTGACATCTTAAAATCACTTCTGTAAATATAACTGCTAATAATTGAGGGACTACATTACGATCCAGGCCCAGGGCTCGATGCTTTGAACGATTACATTTAATAGTACAGCAGAATGAGAATGGTAGTATATCCCCATTTCACCAATAGGGGATTAGAGAGTCAGTAAATTATAGTATTTATTTTGTATCTACAGACTGATAACTTTGCAAGAATGAGATTTTTAAGATTTAGTTTTTGCTAAACATATTTTTTTCCTGTGTAACTAAAATGGATCATGAACAGGATTGATGTAACAGCAGCTGTCATTTGTGATTTATGAAGTAGTCTAAATTTAATATTTAACTTAAAAAGCAATTTATGTGTTTGACTAAGCTGTCAAATGAATCTTTTGTCTTTTAAGCTTTAATGAAAGGAGTACTTTTTGTGACCAGTGTTTAGAAAGCTGATTTCAGAAACAAAGTCACAGCTCAATATGCTGATCTTGGTATATTTCAATCATGTTCCTTATGTATCTTAATTTCCCGAGAGCCTTTATTCCCCTTTATGTATTTTTGCAGTGAGAGTGGTGTTAACCATGATAGATTAAATATTCTGTGTATGTAGAAGCTCCTCTGTTTCAGGTTAGGTTCCAGAAGGCTTCCCTGTCCCCGCCCCCGCTGATAAGTCCAGTGTGGTTAAAGGGATTTCAACTTGTAGAGCTTAAATGTATTTCTCACAAACATGTGTGAGATTTAAAATGTACAAATAGTAGGAAACCTTAAAATCAGGCATAGTCTTCTTTTTTCACTTGGTTTACCTGGTTTATCTATATTGAAATTGAGTTGAAGCGCGAAGTCCCCTTTGTGGTGGTCTCCGGAAGCGACTCAGAAATGCTTCAGTGGCTCTGGAGTCCCGAGCAAGACTGTCACCGTGTTTCCTTCATGTTCAGAAACACGTGTTTACCTTACCCAGGATTAACATAAGAACCCTGCATTAAGCAATACTGTAGTCACGCTTGTAAAGATTTATTTATTTACTTTAGAAACAGAGATTGATGGTGGGAGCAGAGGAGGGCAGAAGGAGAGAGAGAAACCTCAGCAGGCTCTTTGCCCGGCAGGGATCCTGACCTGGGGCTCGATCCCAGGACCCTGAGATCATGACCTGAGCCAGAATCGAGAGTCCACCGCTCAACCAACTGAGCCACCCAGGTGCTCCTTTTAGTCACACTTTTAAAAAAAAGTTTTTTTTTTTTCTCATGACAAATTGTTGATTACATAAACATGACACTTGTCACATTTGTTGTGACTTCATCTTAGTGGTTGCTTTCCATTTTGCAATACGTGTTTACAACTAATCTTAAGTCCTTTCAAATAACACTATAGTCCTACACGTAGCGCAGATAATTTATAGCCTTGTAACACTGTTGTCACTCATTGCACTTACCCATGTGCTGTGTTCAGACAATACACTGTTGCTATTACTGTTTTGAATAAAGTTACCTATTAAGTCAACTAGGAACAAGAAAAATCATTTTACATTTATGTGTTATTTATCTAGCACTCCTGTGTTCTTCAAAGGGATGCAGGTTTCTGACCTATATCATTTTGCTCCTCCATGAAGAACATCTTTTAACATTTTTCCTGTGGGGCCGGCTTGCTGGTAATGAATACTCTCAGCTTTTATTGATCTGACAAAGTGTTAATGTCTCCTTTACTTTTGGAGGATGGCTGGATATAGAATTCTAGGTTGATTTTTTTTTTTATTTTGATACTAAATATTTCACCCTCCTCTCTTCTTATTTGCATTATTTGATCCAAGAAAAGTTGTTCATTTTCAGTTTGTTGAGGTTTCTTTCTTGTTGGAAGGTGGGATGATTACTTCCAGACTCTTTACGTTCACAAAATGGAAGTCCCCTTGTGACTCACTCTTTTTCCTTCAACACACTTCTTACTGTTTGGAAAATTCCAAACCTCATATAATAGTCTTAGTTTTCAGTAAAGTAAATCTTTATTTAATCCCCTGGTACTGATTTCTCTTTTTATTAGCACTTTTAATATTGTCACTGTATTTGCACTTAATGGACATGTCTAGTAATATTTTCAAAATATCTCAAAATCAATCACAGAAACGACATGCCAACTGGAGACTGTTGACTGTGTTAGTTGACTACGGCAACTAACCAATGATTCCCATGTCTGTTAGCACCATTTGCTAATGGCACCAGAGTCACTCTGCAGTTAAATTTTATCTCTATAACAATTTGAAATAGGGTGTATATCCCATTAATTATGTTGATCATAGTGGAGCTGTGGATGGATATTTCCTGAGAAGACCTATGAGTTGGTGTGGTCCAGTAAGTTCAAGGGCATGTCTCTGGAAGGAAGTCTGTCTAGGCACTGATGCTCTCACAGTAAGTTAAGAGCTCCTACTGTATGCTTCCCTAGTGTTGGGCATATACTTACTGCGCTGTATTTGCTTGTTTGACCTGCCAGTTTCCTGCACTGACAGCTGTTTTGCCCTTTTGCCGTATCTGATATGAATCGACAATTTGACAAACATAAGGATTCTTCTGGTCTTTATCCAAATGATACACAACGGACAGTACTCAATCAGGTTTAGTACCTTTTCTATGTTGTGGCTAAGGGATATTACGGCCTCACATAGAGTATTTTTCCTTACAGGAAATCTATTTGAAATTTAAGAATAATTTACTGGGATGAACTTCACGATTTTATTTAAATAATTTTGAGATTTGAGATAAAGCAGGTCATGACTGTAAATTTGTGTAGTACCCTAGCTCTGCACATGTGTGGCGACTGGATTCGTATTTTAAAGAACTGCATTTTGATGTGTTTCATAGATGATGCAAACTGTGTTGAAACATTCGCTTTTAGATATGATTCTATTAAAAAAAATTCCGTAGCATAAGCCGAGTATCAATTTCCTTCTGTAACTGTGTGTAGAATGCTGTGTCTAAAGCCAGCATGTTTCCCTAGGTTTGGCAAACATCTTCACAGTGGGTTTGCCAAATGCAAATAGATTGTGTCTATATGATGCAAAAATATTCAGTTGTTAGGATGAACGTAAGGGCAGCAGTCAGTGTAGGAAGCAAGCCGACCCGGCTCCTAGCTGACTGTTTTTCCCTGTGCAGCTGGTTCTGTGCTGTGCGGACAGAACTTCACTCACCCAGGGAAACAACCGGTATCATTAAGGCGCACAGTTAACAATTTTCTTTTTGCTCTTTCTTTTCAAAGGTCGGTATTTCATCTGCAGCGTTTTAGTATCCTAGTGCTCTTAGGGCTTGGAGAGATCATTTAATCTATCCTGCCGACAGGATTGTGCTGAGCCCCTTCCCAAGCCTTCGCTGTGATGGAAGATAGAGAATCACAGAATCAGACCCCACCTTTACTGCAGTTATCTCAACTCCAAGAGGAAAATTTAGTTCGTGAGTGTGTGTAGGTAGGAAACAAGAGTGGAGGTGTGCCTTGTTCCCTATCCTTCAGGGATGCCACTGATAGAGTTCAGGAGAGAATATTCCTCTAAAGACAAAGAGTATCTGGGTTGTGGGGAAGGTTTGGGTTTGATTGAAAGTTTGGCCTTCCTTGTACCAATGTGTTTTCAAAGTGGTGGGAAATTCATGAACCAGTGAACAGCTCAAGTATTTTTAAAATAATTTTTAAGTGGAGGGCAGTATTCTAGGCTGGGATGGAAACCGTTTTGAGAAAATGTTGTATTAGTGGTTTTGAGATGGATTTGCATTGAGAGCTGGTTACAAAAAAAGATGGGAGTTGATGTAGCATTTAGGTATGAATTAAGAACCTGCGAGTTAATGTGAATTGTTGAGTATATATAAAGTGTTCTGTGACTTAAAAGTATAAAACTTGTATTTTTATTTTTTCCAGCCACCAGTTTGCTGGAGGAATAACCGAGAATAGGCAGTGACTATAGAATATAGATTTCCTGTGAAATCTTGGATTTCTACACAGACTAATCCTTAACAATAAAACTATCACTTCTTCTAAATATATAGATGGATTCAGTAATTCAAGCAACCAATCCAGTGCAAGTGATTAATTGAAGTATCAGAAATATTAGAATATTTGATTATTTCTTTCATCCACAACATTATCTCAGTGACTATAGAGTAAAACTTAAAATTTTATTTTAGAAACCTCTAAATTCTCAAGTTACTTTAAAGTGTTTATGCATAGCTTTTAATAGTTTGCTTTAAAATGAAAAAAAAGAGAATGTTTTAAAAATATTTTCGAAGCATAGCTCATTTTTTTCAGAGATTTAAGTCTTCTGATGGTAAACAAAAATATTAAATGCTGTGCACACAACTTGGTAGCATTTTGTGAAACCCTTAGTCTCTTTAGCCCTTGGGATTTTTTGCATTATAATTTATATGCAAAACCAATGTTTGCGCATTTAAGGGATGATGATCAAACCTGAGGATTATCTACATGGTCTACTTTACCTTCTGCTTCTGTTTGCTATTTATTTCTTTGCTAATGGGGATCTTGTCTGAGGAAGGGGGGGGCGGTGGTGGTGGATAAAGCCTGCAATACAAATTAGTTAATTTTAGGGCTGATGGTTAGTTTTTAGAGAAAAAGTTTAAACAAAGCAGTTCAAGTGGGGCTTCACCATCAGCTCTCCGGTTCTCAGACAATGGCGCTTCTATTTCCCTGGAAAGGAAAGAATTTCCTTTGACGTTGGGCTTGGCTTCTTTGTAGTTTTCAGTAGAAGTGGATGTTGTGAGATCTTGAAGCATTTAAAATACACTTTTATCTTGATCTTGAGTGTACATAGTGAGGCTTCCCTGGGTAAACATTTTTTAAATTGGGCGCTTTGTTTTCAGTCTGAACCTCTTTTCCGAGGGTGCGTTTTCCCTCTTCAAGTGCCTTTTCTGCCTTTTTTTCCTTCCCTTCCTTCCTTCCTTCCTTCCTTCCTTCCTCCTCTCTTCCTCCTCCTTTCCCATAACAAACGCTGAATGGCCTCCACGGGTCAGGTGTCTGTGTCTGCACACATCTGAACGGTGGACCTCCTAGAGGAATGTTTTTTTGGTTTTTTTTTTCTTTCATGTCAAACCAAGGGCACAATCAAGTATCTGTCTCTGGGTAGAACGAGCTGACTGGTTTCAGTGCACGTAAAACCCTCTTCCTGCAGAGTCGGTGTATTAGCTAGGTTAAGCTATTGCTGTAACAACTGTCACCAATACAGGGTAGCTCAAGAAAAGTTGGAGTCCTTCTCAATTAACAGTGCCTGGCAAATGCTCCAGATCAGGAGAATGGGGATCTTCTCTTCCTCGTCACTGAGGCACACAGGTGGAGGCAAAGGCGTCTGGGTGTTTGCCATATCAGCCCACGTGAGAGGGCAGAAAGCACGGGGTGCTGTGCAGGAGAGGTTTATGGAGCAGACCTGGGACAGGGTACATAATTTCCATTTATGTTTTATATTCACATATGCATACTAAGTGCAAGAAAAATATAAATTGAATCCAGTTCAGTACCTAGAAAGAAGTGAGAAGTGGATTTTGATCTACGATTAATGGTCCTGATCACATTCATGGATGGCCATCTTGAGCCAGAACTTAACAGTAGCTTTCACAAAGATACACTCTATTATAACTAGTTTTCAACTTCAAAACCTTAAAATATAATTTCTGGCCTTTGCATTCCGTATTTATAAAACGTGCTCCTGCTCTTTGTAGATTTACTAATTACACACACACACACACACACACACAGTAGAGGACAAGTGGGGAAATCAGAACAAGATTGTTGGTGGACTGTATTAATGGCAATATTCAGTTTTTGCTATTAAAGTTCTGCAAGATATCTTCATTGAGGAAACTGGACAAAGGGCATCTGAGATCTCTATTATTTCTTACAACTACATATTACTCTACAGTCATCTCAAAACACTTTTCTCAAAAGCAGTAATGTGTGCAAATTTATCAGGTAGCTTTAAAAGTTCTGCTGTTTGAGGTCTATTAAGCTTTTCTGTAGTTGTAATTAGGAAATTGTGCCTTTCTCACTCACTCCCTACTCTTCGTAGCTAGTAGTTAAACATTCAAAATACAGACGAGCCCTTTTATTCTTTCTTGTTCCCATAGTCTTACTTTTTAGCATTTTTTTCCTACTATAATTGCAATTCCAAAAAAGATTTCCTCATCCTCTAGCCCTGTTGTTTGGATATACAGTCACGAATCTTTCACTGACATGTCTTTAGGGTAGCTCTGACCTCAGCCCGATTTTTGAAATTGGTGTTTTTGTTTTCTTTAGACATAGAGTAATTGCCAAGGGACTTCTGCAACGGTCCTGATTGTCTTAGTGCATAATGAACGCTCTGTATCTACGGATATGCTCTAGGTGAATAAGTTATGCTGTCAGGAGTGCTCCTTTATCAAAATAGGATCTTATTTCATTCACTTTTTTGTTTTGCAAGTGGTTCTACACGGGAGAACTGAATTAATGATACTCTTTACATTCTCAGCTTATAACCCTTTTGTTAGTCTGTGCCAAGCCTTCTTTTCATACTTTATTCATTTGATTATCATTTCTTCTTCATCACTGGCTCCGGCTCCCAGACTCCACATCCCACAGTCAGTTTTCTGCTTCAGGTACGGATGGGTTCTTACAGATGTAAGAATCTGTAGTGTTTCCTGTGTTTCATATTTCCAGAAATTGTTACTATGCCATATGTCTTATATCTGTTCACACGACGTCATTATTTTGGCGTCTCTATTATTTCATCTAAATCTGAGTAAATTTGTTGAGTCCTTTAAAATAGTTATCTAGAATTTTGGTTAGGATTGCACGGAAATTTTAGATTAATTTGAGACAAATTGAGTTTATTACTATATTTGGTACATGCCTCCTAAAGAAAGGTCTAAATGAGAGACAGTACACTTGATGATGTCTCTTTTGTAACAAGGGAGCCCCAGTGTCATTTGCCTAATGTCTTTTTGATGATGCTTTTAGTATCCAAGATTGACTTATTTTTACTGCATTTGGGGTGCATATTACTGTACATACGCCAACATTTAGGTAATTATTGTAATAGTTATACGTAGGTTTCTGTTAAAATGCTTGTAAATGTTCCCTTATTATTGTTTTTTAATAAATTTTAATTATGGCAGTCTCTCCAAAGGATCTGAAACTCTATTCTTTCTTGAAATTGTTTGGGTAAGCTTACTTGCATGACGATAACCGCTGCTGTGTCGTAACTATTGCTAGAACAGTCCTGGGCAAATGGATCGTGGATTATTTGGACTTCTTTTCTTTTCATGCCAGTGATGTGTGGTGGTCTCAGTTCTGCAAGTGCCACAGACTGAATTATGTTGTCCTCCACCCCCACATTCATATGTTGAAGACCTACCCCCCTTCCTTGTGACTGTGTTGGAGAGAGAGTCTTTCAGTAGGTGACTGACGAAGTCATGAGAGCAGATTCCTGGTCCTACATGACCAGTGCAGCAGTAAGAACCAGACACCAGAGCTCTCTCTGCCCTGTGAGCACACGGCGAGGAGGAAGCCATCTGCAAGTCAGAAAGAGAGCCCTCTGTGGGTCTCACCAAGCGCCTCACCATACTGGCCCCCGGATCTCAGACTTCTAGCCTCCAGAACTGGGGAAAAAAATAATAACTTCCTGTTGTTTATGCCGCCCAGTCTGTGGTATTTTGTTATGGCAGTTTGAGCTAACACACGAAGTCTGACATCCAACGATGCCATATTAATTAATGCTCTGGCAGATAGAGTAATGAGTCAGCTTTCCATTAGAAATCGTTTTATTAGAGTCTATTTTTGTTCCATCCTGTTAGGCGTTAAAGAAAATAAATGAGCCGTGGGTTCTATCTGTCCGTGTTCGCTGACTCCTGCTGAACTACGTGAAATGGTAACGATGTTTTCCAGCCCCGTCTTTGTGCCTCGTCTCGTGCTGCGGCTCTGCATCATTGCCTGGCTTTCCTGACGCTCCAGCTATCAAATTATTTTGCTGTCTAATTTATGTAGGTCACTTGAGACACTTAGTAACCTACGCTTCTGAAGTGCAAAATAGTAATGCTTCTATGTGTTTGTTTTTTCTTTTCTCCAGAGTAGGGGCCATTTCAGAGTCAGAGCTACCTAGAACATTAAATCATTGCACTTTTATTGTTTTTGGTATCAATTGGTATTGTACCAATTTTTCCTAGGACTATGACTATGTCATAACAATCTGATGTTTTCTCGTATCTATTTTGAGACCTCACTCTCTGATTGAATATATTAAATCAGTAGTAGATTTGGGATTTAAATAAAACATGGGCTTGGGGTACGTGGGTGGCTCAGTCAATTAAGCTTCTGCCTTTGGCTCAGGTCATGATCCCAGGGTCCTGGGACCGAGTTCCACATCTGGCTCCTTGACCTGCTTCTCCCTCCGCCTGCAGCTCCCCCTGCTTGTGTGCTCTCTCTGACAAATAAATAAGTAAAATCTTAAAGCAAGTGAACAAAAAAAACCACCCATGGGCTTTGTCATAAGATGGTATAGAAATTTTGTCTTTATTTAGCTTTCTTTAACACCTTTTCCCATGCTTGAAATGTGTCAGGACAATAGGTCGATGGTTATTTGTTATACATATAAAACAACAACAAAAAAGACCTTTTCGTATCAAAATTAATCCGTGTAAGAATTTATAGTATTCTGACTTTGAAGTGCTTCTCACAGAATAATAGTTATGGTAACTTCTCCAAAGAGGTTTGTGAAACCTTGTGAGTTACTAGGATAGAGATGTTTATTAACAAAATAGTCGATGATTCCATATTCTAAACATCGAATCAACATAATGCAATATTGAGACGTTAAAGGAATTGAAAACTGCCATTGTCATGGGAGGTAAGGAAAGCAGGTGAGAAAACTTGTGATAAACACTTTTCAGGAGGTTACTCGTCTCCATGTTGGATACGACACAGAGGAAGTCCGGAGAAGTCCCCCGGATCTGCCCTCCGTGCTGTGGGAAAGTGACCACAGCTTTACCCCCGAGGACAGCGTGCAGGTCAAGGGGAATAGTTTGTTTAGTGTTTTTGTCTGATTGTTTGGAGACTCAACGTCAGTAACTCTGGCTTTGTCTCGCTATCCAGTAAGTTTGATTGGTTAGAAAGAATCTTAGGTTCAGTAAACCACGATAGCCATGAGTGACTTGAAAGTTTTCTGCGTGGTGGTGAGACTAGTTCTGGTTCCTTCAGTTTGCCTTGTGTAGTTAGTTTGTGATACAAAAAAGGGCTTTGAAGCTGGGATGGAAAAATGCTTCTTATCCTGCGTGAACATGTTCTACAATAGCTGTTTTATTTTTATATTATTACCTGGGTATTAAGGGGTACTTATTCCCCTTGTGAGTGTTCTTACAAGAAGGCTTGCCAGCAATTACAGTTTTACCCAAGTGTGACCATGCTATAGTTTGATGGTACATTAAGAGGTAATACTTCACAGAAAACCCTTTGTCTTTTTCTAGCATTTTCCCTGCCCTTGGGGATTTTGTTTCCTTTGCTATTTAGTTGATGATAGATTTTAGAATTTTTATTGAAAAAAAAAAATCCTACTCTCATTCGTTGCTGGCAGGAGTGCAAAATGGTACAGACCTTTGGAAGACAGTTTGGTGATTTCCTACACAACTAAATGTAATCTCAGCATATGATTGATCCAGCAATCACACTCCTTGGTACTCAGAAGAGGTAAGAACTTACGTCCACACAAAAACTTGCACGCAGTTGCTTACAGCGGCTTTGTTCACACTTGACAAATTTGGAAACAACCAAGATGTCCTTCAGTAGGTGAGTGGGTAGATAAACTTGGGGACATCCAGACAATGGGATATTTTTCAGTGCTAAGAAGAAATGAGCTATCAAGCCATGACAAGACATGGAAGAAGCTTAAGGGCATAGTACTAAGAGAGGAGCTACTCTGAAAGGGCCACAGAGTGTATACTTTCAGCTCAATGACGTTTTGAAAAAAGCAAAACCGTGGAGACAGTAAAAGGATCGGTAGTTGTCAGGGGTTTGGGAGGACGGGGGGATGAAAAGGTGGAACATGGAGGATTTTTAGGGTCATGAAGCTACTCCGTATAATACCGTAATAAGAGATACACAGTAAGAATTGCCATAATCAGAGGTACACATATCATTATGTATTTGTTGAAACCTGTAGAATGTATGGCACCAAGAGTGAATGGTAGTATACACTATGACTTGGGGTGATGATAGTGTCCGTGGAGGTTCATTAGTCATAACAGATGGACCACCTTGTTGGGGGGGGGGTGACATTAATAATGGGAGAGGCTGTAGATGTGTGAAGGCAAGGGGTATTTGGAAAACCTCGGTACCTTCCACTCAGTATTGCTGTGAACCTAAAACAGTCCGACAAAGACGTTTTAAAGAAAATCCTGAATCTACACTTGAGTCGTTATCCAGCAGTTGCAAACTAGGTGGCTGGTGAAAGCTGGCCTTGGGGGTGGTGAGCTACGGATCCCATCAGGGCCCGAGGACCATGAATATTAAAAATGAACCCTGACCAAACGTTCATGGTTTTGTCTGAAAAAGAAGTTCGGTTCTGGTTAAGTTGAAATTTGTTGTGGGAAATTTATGGGAAACAAGTACTTCTTCGGTGTGGTAAACTGAAGTTAACTGGCCTCCAGGGGAAATTCTGTAAGACTCCCAGAGGCCTTGCTTTTGTGTCGTGGTGCATTATAAAGCCATCATGGGTCGTGCAAAGACGAAATGTAATACAAAGAAATTCTGTATCATTGTTTCTTTAGAGACAGTTCAGTTAAGATCAAATTTAGATTGGATCAAGATAGGGAAGTGGTGTGTTAGAACTTTCAGAACTGGATACAGGAAAGCAACAGTAGAATGAAGTGGAGTCATACAAAGCTTGAGAACTTGGTAATGGAAATTCTTTTTTAATCATCTCAATGGATATAATCATTGTTAAATACATTCATTTAACACTCTTCAGTGTTTGGAACTTTGGTGGCATCTAGTTAATGTTATTCAGCTTTTATTTTTGTCTTTTGAAAGTTTACTCTCTAAAGAATGAAATCAGAATTTGAGGGACTCCTGGGTGACTCAGTCAGTTAAGCATCTGCCTTCGGCTCGGGTCATGATCCTGGGGTCCTGGGATCGAGCCCCACATCGGGCTCCCTGCTCAGTGGGGAACCTACTTCTCCCTCTCCCTCTGCCTGCAGCTCCCTCTGCTTGTGTGCTCTCTCTGTCAAACAAATAAATAAAAATCTTAAAAAAAAAAACAACAATTTGAGGCAGGTCACTGGACATGTGTTGGAGGTTGGGTTAAAACGTGTGTATGTGAACAGACTTTGCAGGACTTCCCTTCATCATCAAGATACATGTGGATGCTTTCATGACTATAATGGACAATGGGCACCGCTGCACATCTGGTACAGTCTGGGGCCACTGCCTTGATTTGTGTTCAGGTGACAGCAATTTTCTCCATCACTGTTCTTGCACTATCTGCGAAAATGTCAACACAGCGAGTAAGGCACATAATGTCTCGGTATTACTTTGAAAATAAGTTTTACCTTACGGATGTCCTGAAGTTACTTCTAAAAATTCTGGAGGTCTGAGACTCACATTTTAAGTACGGAAGTTCTAGGGCTGGGATAGCCAAAGAGAGGGGAAGCCATATTGTTTCTTTTTAGCTGTTCCTTCAGTTTGATTTTGAAAGTATAGCTCTCTTGTTTGAAAAGTCCCTAAATTCCATAGCCTCAGGATTGTTTATTTTCCTTAATGCCTGAATGTCCAGTTTTCTCCTTTAGAAGAATGACAGCTTTTTGGAAAAATAATACTTGTGCAGTGTTTTGACTAAGTGTAAGACTCAACAATGTTTTTTTGATTAGTGGTAGAAAATAAGTTTCATATATTTTCTTAAAACATACTGTATTTATATAGGCATCTCGTGGGAGATTATAGCATAACCTGAAAATAAAGATGTCCTAGGAAAAAAAGTGCCTTATCCTTAGAAACATCAAGATTCTTCTTCAGATTTCCATAGGTATTACGTGTTTATTTGAGTGTAAATATATTATTGTTAGTTTTTTCTAAATTGAGGCTTCCAATTATTTATGGCTAACAGACTCATAATTATGCATGTTTTGTTAAAATATGATAGCAGTTACCAAAAATCATACATTGTATATATCATAGGTTCTTAATGAAAGACATATGGATATATTTTAGGAACTCATGAATTATTGATATGGAAAATTTGGTATATAACTTTATGAGGGGAAGGGCCATCTGATTATCAACATTTTCTTGTAAACACATAGTCCTGGCTCTTTAGTATTTAAGGAAGTGGCTACATATACTCTAAAGCAATTCTTCGGGGAAGAAAATATGATTTTTAACACAGAATAGATTAAACAGCTGGTGGCTTGAATTTTCTCCCTGTAACAGTTGTTTGGCGTTTTGCAGACAAAGTGCAAGTCCTTTAATTGTGTCTGAATTAATTTACAATACATGAAATTCACCCACACGTGTTCTATTTATTGCTCCATGGAAACCACATGCTTTGAGTTGCTACTAAATTTCCCACATGCAGGACATTTCCACTTTTATATTTAAAACTATGTTCTTCTAGATTACATAGTTTCATTTCAACTCTTTCTGGAGTTGCAGTAAAGCTTAATTATCTTTTTAAAAAATACATTCTGAATGACTCGGATTTTCATTGTGTGGATTGATTTCCTTGTCATACCATATTCCACTATTTTTTGCTCTCATGATATTTCTTGATATCTTTTCCTTGAAAAAAAATTCTCATTTGGGGGACCTAAGTGTTTTCTATGTACATATTTCATGATGCATTTTTATTGAAATAAATTTATTTATTGAAATATAACTTACATACAGCAAAATGCCCAAATTTTAAATATGTGCTCTATGTATCAATTCAATAGCCTGTTTTTGAGGCAAATTTTAGTTTCACAGCAAAACCAAGTGGGAGGTACAGATATTTCCCATCCACTCTTTGTACCTATACCTGCCTAGCCTTCTTCATTAACAGCATCCCCACCAAAGTGGTAGTTGTTATGAATGATGAACCCACATAGACACATCATAGTCACTCAAAGTCCATAGTTTACATTACCACTCATTCTTGGTATTGTACATTCTATAGGTTTTGATAAATGTATGTAGTAACATGGGTCCCCCACTATAACATCATACAGAGGGGTGTCACTGTCCTAAAAATTATCAGTGCTCTGCTTATCCATCCCTCCATTCCCCTCTATCCGTTAGCAACCACTGATCTTCTTACTGTCTCCATAGCTTTGCCTTTTAGGAGGTGTCAGATAACTGGAAATATACAATATATAGCCTTCTCAGATTGGCTCCGTTCGCTTAGTAATATGCCTTTATTCCTCTTGTCTTCTATTCCTTATTGTCTTGTCATGGTTTGATAGCACACTGCTTTTATAGCACTGAACAGTGTTCCATCGTCTGAAGGTACTGAAGTTTATTAGTCCACTCACCTACTGAGGGGCATCGTGATTGCTTCCAAGTTTGTCCGCTGGACATAAAACTGCCGTAAACTTTCATGTGTGGCTTTTGTGTGGACGTAAGTTCTCCACTCCTTTGAGTAAGTATCAAGGAGTACGATTGCTGGGTCAACCATATGGTAAGATTACATTTAGTTTTGTGGAAACCATCAAACTGTCTTCTGAAGAGGCTGTGACGTTTTGCTCCACACCCCACCTCCATGAATAAAATAAAGTTTTTGTTGTGCAGTGTTCTTTTTTTTTTTTTTAAGATTTTATTTATTTGACAGAGAGATTGAGATCACAAGTAAGCAGAGAGGCGGGCAGAGAGAGGGAGGAAGCAGGCTCCCTGCTGAGCAGAGAGCCCGACGTGGGGCTCGATCCCAGGACCCTGAGATCATGACCTGGGCCAAACGCAGAGGCTTAACCCACTGAGCCACCCAGGCGCCCCTGTTGTACAGCATTCTTGCCCACATTTTCAGTTGTCAGTGTTCTGGACTGGGGCTATTCTAATAAATATGTGGTATCTCAATGTAGTTATGATTTGCATTTCTCTGATGACATGTGGCTCATCTATTTCATGTTTATTTGCTACTTGTGTGTCTTTGGTGAGATGACTGTTAAGGTGTTGGCCATTTTAAAATCACATTGTGTTCTTATTGCTAAGTTATGAGTTGTCTTTGTATATTTCGTGTAATAGCCACTATCAGATATGTATCTTATAAGTATTTTCACTGAGGCTTGACAGTTCTTTCGTGGAGTAGAAATTTTATATTTTAATGAAGTCTAGCTTATTAATTCTTTCTTTCATGGATCATGTCTTTGATGTGTCTAAAAAGACATCACTAAACCCATGGCAATCTAGATATATTCTCCTGTTACCTTTTAGGAGTTTTATAGTTTTGAATTTTACATTTAGGTTTGTGACCCATTCTGAGCTAGCATTTGTGGGGGGTGTAATATCTGTGTTTATTTTATTTATTTATTTATTTATTTTTGCGTGTGGCTGTCCAGTTGTTTGAACACCACTTGCTGAAAATACTGTCTTTTCTCCATTGTATTGTCTTTGCTTCTATGTCAAAAATCAGTTGACTGTATTTATAGAGGTGTGTTTCTGGGCTCTGTGTTTTGTTATATTATCTCTTAGTCTATTCTTTTTCTAACACCACATTGTCTTGATTACTGTAGCTTTATAGTAAGCCTGGAAAGTCGGGTAGTGTCAGTCCTCCAACTTTACTGTCTCCTACAGTAATTGTCTATTTTGAGCCTTTTGCCTCTCTATATAACTTTGAGAATCAGTTTTTCAATAACCGCAAATAACTTACTGGGGTTTTGATTGGGAATGCATCATGGGTCAAGTTGGGAAAAGGTAACAACATCGTGGAGTCTTACTGTCCTTGAACGTGGAATATCTCTCCATTTATTTCTTTGATTTTGATCAGAGAGTTTTCGTTTTCATTTTCGTTTTATAGCTCTTGCATATACTTTGTTAGATTTATACCTACTTTTGGGGGGGGTGCTAACATAAGTGGTATTGTGTTTTTAATTTCAAATTCCACTTGTTTTTTGCTGGTATATTGGAAAGTGATTGACTTTTGTGTTTTAACGTTGTATCCTGTCACTTCACTATAATTGTTGATTAGTTCTGGGAGTGTCCTTTTAATTCTTTCAGATTTTATTTTATTTTATTTTATTTTTTTAATTTTAATTTTAATTAATTTATTTATTTATTTATTTTAAAGATTTTATTTATTTATTTGACAGACAGAGACCACAAGTAGGCAGAGAGGCAGAGAGAGAGGGGGAAGCAGGCTCCCTGCTGAGCAGAGAGCCTGATGTGGGGCTCGATCCCAGGACCCTGAGATCATGACCTGAGCCGAAGGCAGAGGCTTTAACCCACTGAGCCACCCAGGCGCCCCAATTCTTTCAGATTTTATACATGGACAGTCATGTCATCTGTGAGCAAAGACAATTTTATTTCTTTCCAATCATTATAATTTTTACTTTTCTTCTCTTCACCAACTATAACTTTGAGTACATTGTTGAGAGGGAGTGGTAGGTCTTTCCTAGTGGTAGGAAAGACCAGGAACTAAGGCAAGGAAAGTGTCCTTTCCTTGTTTACCGCTGAGTAAGATGTTAACTGTAGGATTTTTTAAGGTACTCGTTGTCAAGTTAAAGAAGTTTCTGTCTTTTCTTAGTTTACTGGGAATTTTTTTTTAGCATGAATAGGTACTGAGTTTTGTCACATGATTTTTCTTCATCTATTGATATGATCCTGTTTTTTTTTTTTTCTTTTTAACCTGATGTAATGATGACTTACATTAACTGATTTTTGAATGTTGAATGACCTTACATACCAGGGATAAATCCCACCCACTTGGTTGTGGTGTCTAATTCTTATTATACATTGTTTTATTTGATTCATTAATATTTTGTTCAAGATTTTTGCATCTTTGTTCATGAAAAATGCTGGTTTGTGGTTTCCTTTTAATGTCTTTATATGGTTTTAATATTAGGTATTAGCGTACTGCAGCTTCCTATAATGACTTAGAAATTCCCTCTGCTTCTGTCTTCTGAAAAATATTTTTTTTACTTTTATTTTTTAAAGATTTTTATTTATTTATTTGACAGAGAGAGAGAGATCACAAATAGGCAGAGAGGCAGGCAGAGAGAGAGGGGAAGCAGGGCACCCTGCTGAGAAGAGAGCCTGATCCGGGGCTCGATCCCAGGACCCCGAGATCATGACCTGAGCAGAAGGCAGAGGCTTAACCCACTGAGCCACCCAGCCGCCCCTGAAAGAGATTTTAGAGAACATACGTATAATTTCTAACTTAAATGTTTGGTGGATTCATTAGTGAATGCTTCTGGGCCTGGTGCATTCTGTTTTAAAAGGTTATTAATTATTTATTCAATTGCTTTAATAGATATAGGCCTCTCACATCAGGTATTTTTTCTTGTCTGAATTGTATCTTTTAAGAAATTGGTCTATTTCATTTAGATTATCAGATTTGTGGGCACAGAGTTTTTCATGGTATTCCTGTATTAGCCTTTTAATGTCCATACTATCTGTAGTGCTGTTCCCTTTCTCATTTTTGATATTAGTAATTTGTATACTCTTTTTTTTCCTTGGTAAGCCTGGCTAGAGGCTTACCAATTTTGTTTCTTATGTCAAAGAACCAACTTTTGGTATTGTAAATTTTCTCTTAATTTCCTATTTTCAATTTCATTATTATTATATAAAAAAAGATTTCTCTAATTGTTATTATTTTGTTTCTTCTGCTCACTCTGGATTTTTAAAAATGATTTATTAATTTGAGAGAAAGAGAGAGAGAGATGGGGAGAGAGAGCATGAGCTGGGGGAGGTACAGAGGGAAGGGATCTGAAGTAGAAGTCTTCAGGAGCACGGAGCTCCCTGCAGGGCTCAGTCCCACAGGACCCTGAGATCGTGACCTGAGCGGAAATCATGAGTCAGATGCTTCACTGACTGAGCCGCCAGGCACCCCTGCTTACCCTGAATTTAATTTGCTCTTTTTTTTTCTAGTTTTCTAATGTGGAAGCTTAGACTACTGGTTTTAGATCTCCTAGGTCTTTCTTTTTAATGTATGCACTCAGTGTTATGAATGTCTTCCATGCACTGCTTTCACTGTATCCCACAAGTTTTGTTAAGTTGTGTTTTCATATTCATAGAGTGCAAAATATTTTAAAATTTCTCTTGAAATTTGTCACCTGTGTTTTTTAGAAGTGTTTTTGTCGACTCTCCAAGTATTTTGAGATTTCCTAGTTATCTTTCTATTACTGATTTCTCGTTTAATTCCATTGTGGTCTGAGAGCTGACGTCAGTGATTTAAATTTGTTAAAAATGTGTTTTGTGGCTCAAAGTGTGGTCTGTGTTGGTGAATGTTCCCTGTGACCTTGAGAAGAATCTACATCCTGCTATTTGATGAAGCAGTCTGTAGATTTCGGTTATACCCAGTTGAGTGACGGTGTTGAGTTCGTATGTCCCACTAATCCTGCCTCCTGGATTGGTCCGTTTCCAACAGAGGGATGTTGAAATCTCCAGCTGTAATTGTGGATTCATGTATTTTTCTTCACAATTCTGTCAGTTTTTAACTCATATATTTTGACACTCTGTTGTTAGGCACATACATGTTAAAGACTGCTATGTCTTTTGGAGAATTGATCCATTTATTGCTATAATAATGCGCCTCTTTATCTCTGATAACTTTCCTGAATATCAAGTCTTTTCTCTCTGAAATTAGTAGAGCTACTCCTGCTGTCTTTCGATCAGTGTTAATATGAAGGGTGTTTTTCTATGCTTTACCTTTAATCTGTTTCTTTATATTTAAAGTGGATTTCTTGTAGACAAATTTAGTTGTCTTGGTCTTTTTTAAAATCCTGTCTACCAATCTCAGTTTTTTAATTGGTGCATTTAGATCCCCGATGTTCAAGATTTTTAGTATAGTTGGATTAATATTTACTATATCTGTCACTGTTTTCTATTGTTGCCCTTATAATTTGTCTGTTTTTCTTGCAGTATTTTTCTCCCTTTTCTGGTTTTAATTGAGCATTTCATACAATTCCATTTTCTCTCTTAGTTACTTGTTATTCTGTTATTTTATTTTTTAGTGGTTGGTCTAGAGTTTGCAATATATTTTTATAAGTCCGGATCCCCTTTAAAGTAACACTATATTGCTTTAAGGGTAACATGAGTACCTCATAATTGGAAAATATTTCAAATTCCTCCCTTTCATCCCTTGTATCATTGCCATTATTATTTTCACTTATATCTAAGTAGACATAATCAGACACATTATTTCTGTTATTCTGAACAAAGTGTTATCTGTTAGACCAATTACGAATCAGAAATTTAAGGTGTTTATTTTACTGCCATTGATTACTTTTCTAATGCCCTTCTTTTCTTTATGTAGATCCGAGTTTCTGACCTATACCATTTGCTGTCTCTCTCAAGACTTTCTTCCAACATTTCTTGTAAGGCAGGTCTACTGACAATAAATTATTACAATTTTTGTTTGTCGAGGAAGTATTTGTCCTTCAGTGTTGAAGGGTAATTTCACAGGGCACAGAATCCTAGGTTGGTGACATTTTCTCTCTCAGAACTTTAAGTATTTTACTCCACTTTCTTTCCTGCTTGGTTTCTGAGGTAAGTCAGATGTGATTCTTACCTTTGCTCCTCTCTAGGTTAAGTTCCTGCCACTCCCACTCTGGCTGCTTTTAGGATTTTTTCTTTGTTTTTCTGTAGTTTGAATATGATATGTATATGCATAGCCTTTTGTTTTTCTGTTTTGTTTGTTTGTTTGTTTGTTTTGTTTGTTTGACATTTATCCTGCTTAGTATTCTCTGAGCTTCCTGGATCTGGGATTTGTGTAAATTCTCAGTTATTATTGCTTTAATTTTTTTTTTTCAGTTCCTTCCTCTCTCTGTTTTCTTTCTGGTATTACCATTACATGTATGTTACATTTTTTGTAGCTATCCCTCAGTTCTTGGATATTTTTTTCTTTTTTTGGCAGTTTTTTTCTCTCTTCCCTTTCTGTTACTGGAAGTTTCTCTTGAGATATTTTCAAGCTCAGATTCTTTCCTCATCTTTGTCTGATCTGCTTACAAAACCATCATAGGCATTCTTCATGTATATCGTGGTGTTATTGATCTAGCTTTTTTTTTTTTCTTGGTATTTCTATGTCTGCTCACACTGCGTATCTGGTCTTATGTGATACCTACTTTATGCATGAGCTATCACATGGCATATTAATCAGAATTGTTTTAAATCCCTGGCTTGATGATTCCAGAATCCCTACCATATCTGTATCTGGTTCTGATACTTGTTTTGTATCTGTAAACTATGTTTCTTGCTTTTTAATATGCCTTGTAATTTTTCCCTGATAGCCAGACGTGACGTCCTGGGTTAACTGGTCTGTAGTGACGGGGTGGTAAGGGGTGAGGGAGAGGAGACATTCTGTCTTCCTATGATTAGCTCTCAGTCTCTGTGTGAGTCTGTGCCTCTGGACTATGAACTGCACAGATTTCAGTTACCGTGCTCCCCCTCCCACCTTAGCTGAAACAGGATGGTTCAAGCAGCCTGGAGTTGGGCATCTTCCTTTCTCCATGTGGAGAGCCGGAGTTGTCTGAGCTTGGGTCTTTCTCTTCCTGCATGTCAGTTAGGCTCTCATAAAGCCTCGGCTGGCCAGGCTCAGGTAAAGTGGTTTCTCCGATGGGCAGGCCCTTGTTAAGAAGAGAATGTTCTAGTATACTTCAAAATGGCTCATTTTGCCTTTTCTAGACTAGAAGCACTAGGGAATTTTTCTCTGATACTCTGTGAGAACCTGGTAGAGCTTCAGGAGGTAAAACTTATAAGATGACTCCCTCTACCCCTCCCCATGACTAGACTCCCTGTGGATTTTAATCTCTCAGACTTTAACACACTGAGCCTCTAGCAATTCATCCATTACAGTTGAGATTTTCCTGCCCCACTGCCGGCTCTTGGAGCTTTCTGCTCATGGGATTTTGCTATAGTTTATTGTGCTTCTCTGTATTCATCTGCAAACCTCTCAAATTTTGGAAGCAGAAATTTGCCCTGGGATTTCTCTTCTCTTATGGATCTAAGAAGAGCTGACTTTTCAGTTTGTTTGGCATAATTGTCCAGGCAGAGTAGCAACTTCCAGACATCTTATATGCTGACCCAGAAACCAGAAGTCACCACCATATATTTTTACACTTATGTATCTCATGCTGTAATTTACAGTTTTGTATTTTACTATAGATGTCCCTTCTGTTTGGCTTAGAGCTTAGGGCTATTGTATGACACAAATAGAAGGATGAAAAGAATTACTCAGAATATTGCTTCTCCCAGATATTGAAGAAGTATGTATTTTTTTCAAACACCAAACTGTTCATCTCTTACTCTGTGAGAGAGTGCGTATTTTGAGTTTAGCCAGATGCCTTTAGGCCACATATTTTAGATTCAGCAATTATGAGTGAATATGTGGTGTTTCCACTGTCGGATCCTTTTCTGGATTTGTCTAAATTGTGTCACTCGTGTGATGCTAGTCCCCTAGAGCTACAGGGAACTTCAGGGATGATCCTTAAAGATTATCTATCAAGGTTTTTGTTTGTGTACTTGACATGTTGAAAAGAACAGACCATTTTAAAGTGCCCCTTAAATATTTTCCGTGATACTTTCTGGAGAAAAGCATTTGATGAGTAAGTATCTTTGGGAATGCAAACTCATATCAATTAAAAAAGAAAAATAATGATTCTGCTATCATTTCAGTGTTGAGTTGGCAATCCTGAAAGCAAGAAATGATTAGAAAATGTTCACTATCATCTGGCTAGCAGGATGAATGCAGATCTATTGCCAGTCCAGGTGAAAGAGCCATTAGTCATGGGGAAATATCCCTAAATTTGTCGTTTTTATTGACTGTGTCACCATGGACAAGTCTGTGTGCTGCCAGCAAACCATTGGAAAATGCAATAAATAACTATAATTAATTTTTTTAAACCACCATTTTCAATAATAATAAATAATGTCTAGGAAGTATCTAGGATACCTACGTATCTAGGATAGCACAGCACCAAAATGCCTAGGAAACAATTAACAAAAGATGTACAAGTTCTCTGCACTCAAGACTATAAAATTTTGCTTAGAGAGATAAAGGAAGACTTAAACAAATGGTGAAGTATGTGATGTTTCATGGATTTGGAAACTGTTATTAAGATGTCAGTCTCTATACATTGATCTATCGGTTCAGGGCATCTCAGTCAAAATAAAGCTAGATGCAGATGATTCTAAAATTTATACAAACAAAATGGCTAGAAGAGTTAAGATAGTCTTGAAGGAAAAGAATAACATTGGAGAACATGCCAGACTCAAGTCTTACTATAGAGTGGCAATAATTATTACAGTTATTATTATATAATTACATAATATTATTATTATATTATATATAAATATTATATATAATTATATTATATAATATTATTTTATTATATTATCACAGATAATTATCACTATAATAGACAAATACATTCATAGAACAGAATTGAGACTTCAGAAATAGGCCCAAACATATATATGATTTTTCACAAAGGGCACCCAGAAAATTCCATAAGGAGCAAAAGGACTTTCAGTGAAGTGGTATTGCAGTACCTGGATATTTTCATATGGGAAAAAAGTGAACCTTCACACTGATCTCCTATATAAATAAAAATTAATCCAAGGTGGATTGTAAGGATGAATTTAAGTGCTAACATTATAAAAGTTCTAGAACAAACCACAAAATACTTTCAAGAAGGTGAAGATTTCTTAAGGGCATAATAAGCACTAGCAATAACAGAAAACAGTTTAAATAGGATTTCATCAAAATTAAAAACATTTATTATCGAAAGGCAAAAAGTAAAAAGGCCATCTGTAAGTTGGGAATGCATAGATCTAACAAAGGACTTGTATCTATAGGATATGAGGAATTCCTGTATCACAATAAAAAAGAAAACTCTGAAAACATGGGCAGAAATCTTGCTCGCACATTTTTGTAAGTTGACAAAAAGTGTAGAAGACACTTAAAATGGTTGTCTTCAGGGGAATGTACACTAAAACCACGATGATGTACCATTACAGAATAAGTCATATTAGAAAGACCGACGGTACTGAATGCTGGCAAGGATGGGGCGCAAATGAAGCTCCATGCGTACAAGAGACGACGGAGTTGGTTCAACCACTTTGCAAAGCTTTTTTGGCAATGGCTAATAATGTGAAACATATTCCTACCCTATGACCTAATGATTTCATTACTGGGAATATGCCCAAGGGAAATAAGGGTGATGTTCATTAAAGTATTTGCACAGGAATATTGCTAGTAGCTTTATTAACAACTGCACAAACCTGGAAACGACCCAAGTGTTCTTCAGTAGGCTGCAGCATGATAATGTTCTCTGTTTGCACTTTGTCCAGCATTGCTCTGTGACCCAGCTTCAGTGGTTTCTCTAGACTTAAAGAGCTGTCTTGATCAGAAGCCGAATGTTCTTCAAATGGGTTTTTTTTACGATGTTTATGTAGGTACGCAGAGCTGAGAACACTGCATTTATATGCTGGGTGATGTTGCAGGTGACTTCACCAGATGAAATTTTGTGTAAGAAGGGATTGGATAGCATACTGTCCAAGTGGTGCTATTCTATGGCCAGCAAAAATACAGTGCTGAAGGGTGGGAGATTGAGGTCATGAACCAACACCTATACAGGAAATTAGAATCTTGAACTTCCTAGAGTAGGGAAGCAGTGCAATGGTGGTCATTTGCTCAGCCTTGGAGATAACTCAGACTTTCCTTGGAAGGAGCGAAGAGGACAAGAACAAGAGAACAAGAACCAGTGTGCTGACGGGTATCAGCGGAGCAGGAAAGGGTTGTATTAGTAGTGCCCTCTTGCTGTTATTATTTGATGGAGAAGCATAATAAAGGAGACGTCGCAGGATTTAGGGAGGATAGGTTACTGGCTATGCAAACAGAAATGCAAGACCAGCAAAACGTTTGGTGAAGCATTGAGTTTTAATGGAGTGGTTTTATCAAGTATAGATAATAGATTAACAAATGTTGGCCTTAGAGACAGAAAACACAATGGCAGATTTAATGGCAGTAGACATCTGCTGACAATTTGTTCTGACTTAATTGGGATGGTTAAAATGAGAAAAGACTGCCTGGGCCAGGTTTGGTTGATGAACTAGGTGATGATATTAAAGTATAATATACAATAGAAACAGTACTGATGTATAATTGGAGAACACATCATTTTAGCAAATCGAGGGTCTGAGAGGTCAATACTTTTATTTACATAAGATGTGCTCCCTTTGAAAGTTTCTGTGAGCTTGCATGGTTTAGTAACTGCTTTTCTACTATAAGTAAAAAATCCTCAGAACCCTATGAAGATAAGAAATTGCATAATGCTAAAAATTCATATGCTTTGTCTCGCTGAAGAAGCTTTGCTTGTAACACGGGTTTCTGTCTCTTTCAACACTTTTCAGCAAGTAATACAGGAATACATGTGCAAGATGTCATTGACCAATACTGTGAAACAACTGAAATTTTTTATTGGACAGCAGGGGGTAAAGCACCCAAGACAGACAATAATTCTGTAGACGTGTCAAGAGATGTTGAAATTTTAAAAAAATTGGCCCTTGAGTAAAATAAAAATCCTGTGTTTCATCTTTGCTCTAAAATTTCTTCAGGTTTCAAAGGTCCTGTAGTAAATAAGTCAGTGCTGCTAGAGTGAGCCAGGATACAGCAGAAGTAGATTTTGAAATGCCTGAGACCAAGAGGTTCAAGCTTGCCATGTGGGTTGGACTTAGGCAGATCCGAGATTAGAAAGCCAAGGTTCTGTACCTCTTCAGAAGTTTATGAGAGTCTGTGACATGACCAAGTCATTTATTTGCTGTCATTTGATTTTGATTTGTCCTCCTTCAAGCTTCTTCCTGAATCTTTAAAAATGTAGGGAAGCTCATCCTGGAGAAAACAAAACAAATTAGAGTATCAAAAAAAAATGATGATGCCTAACCCTCTGTGAAATGTATAATGTGAGAGACAAGAGTTAAAGTACATTTTATCCGGGAAATACTATTAAATGACTTTAAATTATCAAGAAGAATAAGGAATAGAAAATGCAAACTCCAGAGGTATGACATTGAAAAACACTGAGAGGACCCAGTTTTCATTTAATTTGTATGTTTTATGTGAAGAAGAGGTACAGTACACTGCAAATAATTTCTTTTAAGCTAGTGGACAATTGGAGTCTTTTTTTTTTTAAATAAAAAGTGCTGGATTAAAATACAACCTTATATGTTATACCTTTGAAGAGAGCTTTTCTTGCTGTCTTGAATAGCCATTTTGTACTATCTATAGCTCACGCTGCTCTCCTGTCCTCAATAAATCTTAAAAGAATTGATTGTTCTAAAGTAGGGAGTGGGCCAAAGTAGGAGGATACATCATTATGCCAAATTGGAAAGGAAATCAATTGCTTTTCCAATGATCGAGGAGAATAAGGCACCAAAGAAATGAACTTTTCCAACTATTCTTACGAGACAAGCAACCACACTATCCGTAACCACACTCTCCAGCAACCAGAAATGAAGAATTAGATATTTACTAAATCATTTTCGTTATTGTGGCACAAACACCTGTTGGCTATAAAAGAAAAAGTATGTAGCCCTTAAATGAAAGCAAAGTCAAGGGAAATAGAAACAATTGTGTTACTTTCCCAACAGCACACAATGATGAATTTCCTGTGATCATTCAGTATCTGCTTTAGGTCTGAGCGTGTTTACAATACTCTTTTCAGACAACTTACCCTTAGAACATAGTAGATAGGGAAGGTGACTGTTCATTTTTCTCCCCCTTCCAAGAGAGACTTTCTCAGGCAACTTTTGAAGTGATTTATCCAGAGTCAATGGGGTAATAACTGTCAGAATCTGATGAAGAACCAGGCAGGACTCCAGCCCTCCTGGCCAGAGATGAAGATGATCCTATAAATTACGGCAGCTGACAATCTCTGGTGGAAAAATGAGAATATAAGGCTAGTATTACTTCTGACTTAAGGGACTTAATTCTCTGGCTTTTCCTGAATGTCAAGATTTTAGAACATTCTAGAAAGGGGAAATGACCTGCTTTAGTTTTGATGGCTACCACTTAACCTCAGAGTCCTTCCCCCTGTCACCAGCCACCTGTTCTTATTCCGGTAGACCTAGTGTTGTAAACAAATGATGAATTTGAACCAGGTGTAGCAATGAGGTAGGTGTGACATGATAGAAAGATGAGAGGAATGAGGGCATTATACCTGCAGGGGAGGGTGATGGAAATGTATGGAATGAGGTCCACACTGGGCGGAAGTGGGTATGGATTTACTGACTGGAGAAAAGCATGAAGTCAAGGGATTGGTTGCTTAAGTGTATGTTTGGTGGCTGGAAGGATGAGTAAGACAGCTTTCAGATTTTGAGATTTAAGATCTCTGTCTCTGGATGATCCTGTCTAAGTTGAGGCCATGTAAACGGAGAAAGGAAGGGCAATGAAATAAATGGTCATCCAGCTGACGAGTAGAGCCGACTCCCAATAGTTAATCTGTTATTCAGTTCCTGAACATCTGTACGGGGCAATAAGCACGAAAGGAACTGGGAAACATAGTGTTTATAATGTCTACGACGGGTGGTAACAGACTAGGAAATCAGTCACGGTATGCTTGATGGTCACCATACAGACAGAGAGTACCTCCTACTCCGTAGATACTTCGGTTTTTGTGGAAGGAACAAGCACATGCCTGAAGTCTTAAGGGCCTGAAGAGACTAACCCAGCAAGGACAGCAGGAGAGTGTCATGGAAAGACACCTAGTGGAGCTAAGATTTGAGCTGAATTCTGAAGGATGGTTAGCCGTCGGCCAGCTGGAATTAGAGGCTGGGGAAGAATGCCTCTCTGTGCGCAGGTCGAGAGGCGAGGTGAGGCTGGATTTGGGGATGCACGCAGAAGACTCGCACGCAGGTCTTTCCAGAGGAAGGACCTGTGCGCCTGCTATCGTATCGGACTTCATCTTCAAGGAACTAGAGCACCATTGGAGGGTTTCAAGATGGTACGACCAGATTTGGGATAAGAATTTCGGTGACTGTTCTATCGGCTGTGTAGAGAGCATATTGGAGCGTTTAGCACTGTTGGCCTTTTGGAGCATTCCACGTCTGAAGTGTCTGTTCCACGAAACAGTTGAGTAGAAATAGTCTTTTTGTCTTTGTTTTACGTTCAGGGTGTACAGATACGTGTACATATATGTATTAATATTTGTGCTTGTGTCTGTAAGTGGTTGTGCGTGGAAATAGAGATAACGTGAGCACATACACTAATGGCTTGCCTGTGAATAACCGAAGACTCCAAATAACAAAGGTTTATTTCTCTCTCTCATGAAGAATGCGTAGGCTGTCTAGAGTTGGTATTTGTGTACCAGGAACCCAGATACCTTTTATCTTTTTGCTCCATTTCCCTCAGCATCCAGGCTCTTCTTTAAGAAATACTTACGGCCCGATATTGGCTTGCATTCGAGCATTGTGGACACTTTCCAACTAACAGGAAGGAGGAAGGGATGGAAGAAACAGATGACCTTTACTTTAAGAAGCCTTGTCCTCTAAGGACAGATTAAACCTGCTGTTTCAACTTATATCCCATTGACCAGAATTTAGCCTAACAGCCTCCCTTGGCTGCAAGAGAAACTATAAAACATTATCTGTTCTGGATGGCAGTACGCCCGGTTAACAGCGATGGCTCCCCAGTGAGGAAGAAGGAATACGGCACGAGAGCGGGCAGCCCTGCCGCAGGGAAGCTCTGGTTTCTTCCCCTTCCAGTCATCCTCTCTAGATAATATATGAGTGTGCGTGCATGAAGGTGATGTGTTCTTAGAAGTTCTTCTGTTTGGAGACGCACAAAATGACATATTTTATGGATGGTAGTAACATTTTGCAAGTACAAGCATTTTTCAAAACGATTTTTTAAATAGCTGGCTTAGTACGTGCTGTAGGAGATGATCTGAGATGATCGCGGTCAATTGCATTTGTTATAGATACTGAAACACGTTTACAAAGTACATCCACACCTCGCACATCCACCTCATATAATCTGTGTAGCGTTTCTAAAGTAAATAGGCTGACGTTTACTATCCCCCTTTTATTGCCAGAGAAATGGAATTCTATGGTTCGATGTTGAAACTGGAATTGGTGTTCATTGCCCCCTATTCTAGGGCTTAACATTAGTGAATAATGGCATGGAGTTTTGAAAATAGAGGATAATTAGGAAAAAAAATGACATTTTAGTTCAAATGAATGTATGCCAGTAGTGGATATGACACGTTTGTCGTTTGGAAATCTAGCATTCAAGAATCTATTTTTTCCTCTCACTTACCTGAGCCGTGACATCCCGCCCACAGAGCATCGCATTTTCCCATGGACGTTACTGTTTCCGTTTTCTACCAGGACACACCAAGTGTTTGGGGCTGCTCATTTACGTAAATATCAACACACAAAATGTATCTCTATATTAATTGTCGTCTTGATGTTTTCACTGTGCAAAATAACAAGAAGGTTCAACGGTGTTTGTTCTACTACAGCGTAAAGACCATACCTGGGTAAATATTGTCACCATAGACTTGGCGTGAAAGGAAGACTTCGGGTAACTGACTCGAGTCTGCCATCTATTGCCTCGGGGCCGTAGTTTGTCAGTTCTTGTCCGTGGGTCCTTCTGGCGAGCCCAGAGTGTTTTTAGCCCTAATACCTGTGGGAGTGAACTTTCTGAGGACACCTTTGTCTTAGAAATAGCAAAGGGCAAGGCAAGTCATTGAGTCACTGAATTTGTAGTGAAGACCTAAGTGATGTAGTTTAAATTTTCGTTAAAAACTTAAGCGACATAGTTTGAATTTTCAACTCTCCTTTGATGAGAAGCACACTGACAAGTACTCAGGGGCTCGAACCAGGTGATCTGGCATGGAGTCCCTCTGTTTGTATCTAATAAAGGTTGTATACAGTAGAAATGAGAAATACAGCTTTTTACTAACAATAACCATCTCCAAGAACATTTTTCAGTCCTCATCACGCCTGTTTCCTAACATCAGCTCTTACTAAATTCTCTCTACATTTGGAGACACTTCCCCCCCACCTTTGGTTTCTATGACTTTGCCTCCCCACCCCCCTTTCCAAAGACTTGCTTGCCCCTCCTTGGTTTACTCCATAGGCTCATCCTTATCCATGAAACCATGGGATGGGGCTTGTTTCTGAGTCCTTCTCCTTCCCTCGCCAACCACTTTTTGTTCTGTCTTGTCTTCCTCACCTCAGACCATTTGTGTTGCCCTTCCGTCTGCCTGAAATACTCTTCTCTCAAATGGCCACCTGGTTCGCTCCAGTTAGTCTCTTGGATGCAAATTTAACCAGGATGTCCAGGGAAGCCCTCCTTGAACTCTGGTTAGTAAAATTGCCTTTGTAGCTGTCATAGCATGATTCAGCTCTTCTAGACATAACAGAGGCACATTTTCATGGAGACAGACTCCATATTGGTTTGCTCACCACTTAGTCCCCAGTGTCTGCAATCTTTGTCACACTCTAGGTTCACTGTAACTATTTGTCATGAGTGAATGAGTACATTTTGTGTACTGTATACACTATCCATTATGAACACATCCTTTGTGTAAATTATACATGTGGAGATAAGTATATCCAGAAGTCTCCTCTCTTGTTGGCCATGTTGAGATGGATGCGTAGTCCAAAAACGAAAGACGGATGGCAAATCTTTAGGTTCCAGGGTGATATGAAGGCTTATTCTACAGTGTTGTGGGACTGCAAAGATGCTGTTGAAGGTACAGAACAGAATGAGTACAAAAGGTTAGGTAGCGTCAACTTAGTCCCCTGCGAGAAGAATTCACTTTCTCTGGATACCTTCCATATATCATATCAGAGGCAAATATCATTTTTCCTTGTCTAAACATGGGCTTGTATATGCAGAGAAGATGACACAGAGCAGCCTGCCAGTTAGGTGCAATGGTGACCCTCACATGCCCAGTTTTCATGTGTTTCTCTGGTCGGAGTCTGAGGGATTGAATGATGAATTGTGCGAGCATGAGCCAGTTGTATAGTTCAGGGTCATAACTGATGCAGTCTTAACATTACTTCTCTACTCAGCCTGTGAGTTGGTTACCGTCTTACACTCTTTCATTAGCAAGTGTATGGTGTTTTTTCCCCCAGGGACAAATTTTATTCTTTTAGAGGCAAATATCAATGGCAAAAAAAAAAAAAAATACACATTGTTGACAAGTATAATTTTCTGTGAAATGGTAGTGGGAAAATTGAAGATACTGTCAAATGAGAATGAACATGTATGCTCAGCCTTACGTCGAAGATAGTGTCTTCTGTAGATTAGATTTATGAAGTCCTGTGGGAATACTTTGTGCCTGTTTTCACTAGATATTTTCAATCTTCAAATATACAGTTCCTCTTAACCTAGCCATTAGGAAATGGTAATTTAGTGATTGAACAATCCTTGTCTTCCATCCCCTAAACCCCACCTTGTTTTAAGCTGCCTCTGATACATCATGACCATGTTAAATTTTTACATGAGTATTTTGGAAACTAGAGCCATTAGAGAAAAGTGAAATGCACAGTTGACAAATCATCTGAATAATTTGGCCCATGTAAAATTCCATTTTGAACAAGGCAAGTCCTATCCCACTCACTGTGTCTTCTCCTTAACATCTCCACAAGTTACGTAATAACCTTGAGTACATTCTTTGGCCACAAGGATGATGGTGATGCATCTCTGAACCTCCCACCTCTAGGTATTATGTACTGGAATGGAGTGTGGGGAGCTGAGCCAATTTTTATTTTCTTTTGGCAAATAAATAAGAGAAATGAAGAAAGAGAGAGAGAAAGAAGGAAAAGAAGAAAGAGGGAGGGGGGAAAGGAAGGGAAGGGCTGGAGGCAGGAAGAGAAGAAAGAGAGGAAAGTGCTTGGCGGAAATCTCCAGTGGGGGGAAGTGACTCATGGTGCTTTGCCGTTGATAAATCAGGGCAAAGTCTGGGGTGTTATGAGGAGCTTCTGACAGATGCTCTTCTCATATGTTGTGAAGACGTTTGTGCCATGCCTCACTCGTTTTCAGGTGAGTTATATAACAATCGGTGGCAAGTCCTTCCTTATTAGTGATTAACATTTCAGAAATCCTATGAAACAAAATGTGTTCATGCAGAGAATTTTGAAATGAATAAAACTGATATGTTAGAAATTATTCTGGACAATTCTGGAGGATTGGTTGCAATAATATTTACTTGACAGATTTCTATGTTTATTTTTTTCTCTTTCTTACTATTGAAAGGATGGTCCATTAGCTCTGGGGAGAGAGGAAGAGTGCAGTCGGGGGGAGGAGTCCAAAGGGCTTCAAACTTACTGTCAACATTTTATCTCTTTAGGTGGATGATGGGTAAATGGGTGTTTGTAGTCTTATGCCTTTTCATGTGTAGTAAAATTTTAATAAGAATACCAGATTTTAAGGCAGACTTAATAATCCCTAGTTTTGTGAAGTTGAGTTAGCAAAGGATAATCATTCTGGGTTGTATTGGACTTTATGTAAAAAAAAAAAAAAAGGAAAGAAAGAAAAACAAAGACAAAATGGTAAACATGATAACTCATGACGTCAGATGGACTGAGGTATGGCCGTCTTTTGAGGACTACTCCAGTTGTGTGGCCGATAATCAGATCACTCATTACTTATCCTTTGAACCCTTACAGAGGAGCCAATGTTCATATGCAGTTGATGCTGTAAGTAGCTCTTTTCTTGTACATAAAGCTAGAAGACTTGCAACATTGAAAATGGAGGTGCCTTTTCTAGAGTCAAGTGTAATTGAAAATGAAAGTTGTTCATTGTCTGAACACAATCCAAGCCACTGAGCAATTCGATTAATTCTGGGAAAATAGAATCATCAAAGGTTAGAGCTGGAAGAAACCTCAGAGATGATCTAATTTTCTTCTTCAGTTATAAATGGGGAAATGATTACAGTCCCCAGAAGCTTTAGCCACAGAGATAGTGCAAGAGCTAGTACTCTAGAGATTTCAGAACTTTCTTCACTGTACTGGGAGTTCCCACACTGTTGTCTCCAGAATTGTTGATGTGAATGAAACCAAAGCTAACGAACAACAACAATAAAACTAGAATTCTGTGGCAAAGGAACTTTTTGACATATTGCCTCCTATACCCCTCTTGCGGATTTATAGGGCATGTTAGTGAGAGAAAGGCTCTGAAGATCTCTATAGTAGGGTGTTCTATAATTGTTTAATCCGCTGTTCCCCCAATTTTTCAACTACGAACCCCTCTTGTATGAAACAGTACATTTTATATAAGTTTCCCATAAAATTAGCCAAATCACCTTTTCTTACACAGTCTAATCAAATGACAGATCAGTTTTTAAAGTTAGGTTAACTGATAAGGAGCCGATGCATTGACCTTAACATACACAGGTAGTCTCTCAAAAAGGAGGTCAGTTAAAAAAAAAAAAAAAAAGGAGGTCAGTGTTCCAAAAGTGCTTGCCAAACTTTGTGTTCATGGCCTAGCGAGGGGACTGAGGAGAGGGCATGAGGTTCTCTTCAGTGAACACGGAGCATGCTGATGAAAATGGTAGAAATTACGTTGTCAATATAGGTGGTAGGCTTGGGTGGTGTGAACAGACAGAAGAGGAGGAGAGAGGAGAGGAGTCAGAACCATTTCAAAGGCATAAGTTTCTGACCTGGAGCTTGGCTCACTAGGGTGATCCCCAGACCAAATAAAAATTCCAGAAAGTGTCATGAGGAAGATGGTTAATTTGAGGGAAGCAGATAGGAAGGAAGGACATCAAACATAGGCATGCTAAAGCTTAGTAGGACAATATGCCACTTCTGTGAGATTATCCCAGAATCGCACAAGAAAAGTCGTGCACATCTAAACTCCTAAAACCTTTCCTTCTTAACTCCATCATTTTCCTTAGCCTGTCCTGGATTCTCGTGTAGTTGGTGGAGTGTTTGTTTTATCACTCCTGGGACAGTGTTCTAGGGGACAAGGACATCCGTGGTTCTCTTTATGAAGTCCCACAGGTTTGGGCACAGTATTCCGTAGGAGTCCTACTTCGGACAAGTGTCCGTGACTGACTACGCGCCAGAACCACCCGGCGCGCGTTGTGCACATCGTGTGTGATTCTAGTGGCGACGGTGAAGCGTTCGCTCCGGTGTCGCTTCTGTCGAGAGGTTTCGTGTCTACTCAAGACAGCACATTAAGAAAGAAAAAAACATTCTGTATCTAAGCCCTCGACGGAGGACGTCTCCCTAAGAAAGAGGTCAGAGACGTCTTCGCGAAGAATGTGGTGTTGGAAATGATCATTGAGTGAAGGTGGTGTTGGCGGGTATGTTCGTTTCTGACTGCCGTTGTAACTGTCACAAACCCAGGGTCTTAAAATGACACAGACTTACTGGCTTGCAGTCCTGGAGGTCCTTCTTAGGAGGTTAAAATTAAAGTACTCATAGGGCTGCATTCCTTCTAGAGGCTCCTTGGAGGGAATGCATCCTCGACTTCTGTAGCTTCCAGAGACTTCCGGTGTCCTTTGACTCACGGCCTTTTACTGTGTTTTTAATGCACATCCCTGCAGCCTCTGCTTCTGCCTTGGGACCCTCCTGATTCTTTGCTAGAAGGAGCCTGTGATTATACTGGGCCCACCTGGATAATCCAGAATAATCTCTTCATTTTAAGATCCTTAATGATACCTGCAAAATCCCTTTTGTCATAAAGGTAACATATTCATGGGTGTGGGGTTTAGGATGGACCTAAATGGACACATTTTTCTTCCTATCCCGGTAGGGAATCAACATGAGCCAAGTTAGGGAAAGTAGAAAAGAGCACAGAGTGTATAGGTGAACAGTAAAATGATGAAAACAAGACGTAGAGTACGTGTTAGGCACTGGGGCAAATAGATTGGCTACCGGGCAGGTCTGAGGTGCAAAGGGCTTTAAAATCGAGGATGGGAGATTTTGGTTTCATGCGCTTACTTTCAGGGAACCATTTCAACGTTTTGTAAAGCCGCTCACCTTGTGAAAGAGTATTTATAAGTGATTCGGTAGGTGGGATTTGTGCAAGAGCCGGGCAGAGGGGGAGTCGGAAGCCACGAGACCCGCAGGTGCAGACTTGGATGTTTCCTGCTGATCCTCCGCATACATGGACACTTAAGCCACGTCTGTAGATCATTTGATGAAAGCCTTGAATTAGAGCGGCAGCCGAACGTCTCACGAATCCATAATTTTAGGTCTTATCTAAATTTGGACACTGGTCATGGTTATTTCACGACCATGATGGTCTCTGAAGTGAGGCTCTAACTGAGGGGTCAGTCCGTGGTTTTCCCTTGGTTCCTCACAGTCTGGTGTTTCCCCCGATACCTGTGTTTCAATGGCGAGTCTGAATGGGGCCCTTTTTCTCAAGTGGGGGAACTCTCCCTTGTTCCTGTGGAAGTAACTTGAATGATCAGCTCTGTCTTTGGACACTGCTCTGCGTTTTCTTCATCAGTTCTTATCTTCATTAATTATCTTCCTATGTAGCAACTACTAGCCATATGGGGCTCTTTAATTTTAAGTTAATGAATTGATTAATTCTTCATGGATGGAAGTACTCCTATCAGACTGGATATTTAAATGCCTCTGAACGGAAGCTTTTGTTGCTTTTAACTGGAAAAGTTCAGGAGTTCATTGGATAAGAAGGAGCAGTCCTTCTAGCTGTAGCAGAGTATCTCCTGTGATGCGGTGTGTTTGTGTGTGTGTGTGTGTGTGTGTGTGCGCGCGCGCGCATTGTTGCAAAGCCATGGAGCCTGAATTCTGTTTAACATGTGTGAAGGGCCCCACGGGCTCTGGCCGCAGAAGGGGTGGGACCGCACGGATGACAGATATTTATTGCTTCTGCTTCCCTTGCCCCTCGAGGCTCTCCCATCTTTCCCCTGTCGCAGTGCATGAGTTCTGCCCTTTCCCTAACCGCACTCTTGCTTGCCAGTTGGTGTCAGAACCGTGAGTTCTGCTGCTGGTTTTTAACCCAGTGGGAGTCAGTGAGCGTTGGACCTGGGACGTTTGCAGGCGCGACTGAGGACGAGATGTCCAGCTGGTGGTTCAGCTGGTAGGGTCTGGTCTGGGCTTCTGAAAGTTGCCGTTAGGGAGAGCTTCCCTCATAAGAAAGCCAATGCAGAGGAAAGAAAAGCTAGTGGGGAAAAAGAAAAGAAAGAAAAGAAAAGAAAGGGCCTTCGTCTCGGTGATAACTATTGAGCCCTAGGATCCAACTATGACGGAAGCTGAAACTCTTCCTTGCATTTTTGGTTTGTAAACCGGTATATTGTCTTTATTATTTAAACCGATTTTAGTCCTACATCTCACCATCTCAGTCAGGACTCCACTCGAATCCTAGGATCTCCCCTGGACTCCGCGTTCCCGTCAGGGTTTCCCCCGGAATGCTGACCACGGTCTCCAGACTGTTCGCCTGCTCTGCTCACCTTGTGCTCTCAGCGGGAGGGAGCGGGACTCCTCACTCCTCCCGATAACTGGCAGTCATGAAGTCTCGGCAAATGTGATACTATTACTAGTGGCACCAATGGAAGCATTTCGGAAAGTAGAATTTCATGGTCTTAACGAGAGCTGGAACCTGGTTGGTGATTCCTCTTCTCATATTTTTCCTGTTTATAGAATTAGAAGAACAGGCACATAAGTCCTTATTCAGTTCAACTGATTTAAATTTAATACCAGTCGAGCACAATAGTGTGTAGAGGTGCTTAAATATTCATTTTGTTTTTCTGTGTTATCAGCCCTTTCTGTTTTTGAGTCATCTGCAAGTTAGATAAACATACTCTGATATAAATTTTTGATAAAAATAGACAATTTCAAACCACGTATTACAGCATCCTGCAGAGCACTATAGACCACCCATCAGGGGTGATAACAGGCAAAATATGCAATACGCAGTATTTGGGGAATTTGGCTAATCAGTCCTAAATTCACGTAAATCAGCTAATTAGGAGAACAGAAATATAAACTAGAAATAACGATAATGTTAAGTGCCTTTTTAAATCAAAGTACACTATGTCTTTGACATTATCCAGATCAAGCAGTGTAATAACCTTAAAGCAAATAGAAATATCATCGGTTTGGCATCCCTTTTGTTCTCACCTAACATTTGTTAAGTCCCAGAAACTTCCATTTCATATTCCATGTGAATGTGACCTTATTTGGAAGTAGGGTCTTTGCTGTTGTGATCAAGTTGACATGAGGTCATTAGGGTGAGCCCAGTGTAACAGGTGTCCTTTTCGAAGGAGAGACCCAGAGACGGACACGCAGGAAGGATGCCACGTGACAGTGCAGGGATTCCGTGACGTGTCTACAAGCACAGGAATGCCAAGGATTGCCAGTAGCTTCAGAGGCAAAGAAGACATGGAACAGAGTCTCCTCCTGAGCCTTTTGAGAGAGCGTGGCCCTGTCAAAACCTTGATTTAGAGTTTCTTGCTTCCAGAACTGTAAGAGAAAATGTTTCCGTTGTTTGAAGCCACCGAGTTTGGGCTACTTGGTGTTAGAGCAGCTCTAGAAAACTCATACATCTAGGCAAGTGTCCAGAGTTCACTTGTACCCCCTTTTTGAAGTTAGGCCCCTGTAGACTCATCTCAATTCCTTTGGCGATGTTTTAGCTCTCTGTAATTCTCCAAAGATGATTGAAGATGGATTGATAATGACATTTCCAAGTATTTTAATCCTCTAGGATATAATTTCTCTAGATGTACGCAATTTTCAAGACGTGAGATCTATCACCTCATTTAAAACTATTCACTCATTTAAAACTATCAATGGTTGCTAACTGTGTATTTGGGAATTGGCTAGGCACTGGAGATATAGATACCGTCCTGGGCTTGAAGTTTTTGGATAAATAAGGGTGATAGCACAGTTAAAATATCAGTAGCATATAGAACATTTGGAAGAGAAATACCAGCAGTCCCAGGAGAAAGCATGAGGAATGTGCCTATCCGGGAACGCTCACCATAGGTTTGAATTTAAGTCTGAATGCAGTACAATGTGGGCAGTAGCCTAAGTCAAAAATAAATAAATAGGTAGATGAGTATATTTATTAATTAATTAAAAATAAATCCAGGGAATAAAAGAGCATTAGATATAGCATGGATATATGAGCGACAAGAAGCATTCTGGGAATTTAGATAAGTAGCCATGTTAGGAATGCAGGGTGAGTGTCAGGAGAGAGCAAGCTGGAGAAGGTGGCCAGAGCTCATTCATGATAGAGTTTGGATTTCTTCCTGAAGGTCATAAGCTGCCATTACAGTGGCTATCAGCCCCTCCAAACAACTTGAGTACTAAGCCAGACTCTTCCAGAGGAAACAAGTAACAGTGAAAAACCAAAACAACTTTGTTAATCCCCAATTTTGGCTTAAATTCTTTTTGTTTTAACTTTAGTTATGCATAGACATAAAAGTGGAATTTTGGGGATACCTGAGTGGTTCAGTCAGTTGAGCCTCTGGCTCTTGGTTTTGGCTCAGGTCATGATCTCTGGGGTTCTGGGATGGAGCCCTGTAGGGCTCCACACTCAGTGGGGAGTCTGCTTGCCATTGTCTCCCTCTGCCCCTCCCCCCTGCTCCCTAGCTCTTTCTCTTTCTCTAAGGTGAATAAATAAATCTTTAAAAATAAAAGTCTGGAATTTTTGTGTATATAACTCATATACAGTGAAAATATATTCATAATCAAAATACCATAACCCCATGGGGGCGCCTGGGTGGCTCAGTGGGTTAAAGCCTCTGCCTTCGGCTCAGGTCATGGTCTCAGGGTCCTGGGATCGAGCCCCACGTCGGCCTCTCTGCTCAGCGGGGAGCCTGCTTCCCTTCCTCTCTCTCTGCCTGCCTCTCTGCCTACTTGTGATCTCTGTCTGTCAAATAAATAAATAAATAAATCTTTTAAAAAAAATACCATAACCCCATGAAACTAATCTATTTCAACTTAAAAAATTATGTTATGTGAAGATAAATGATTTTCTGAGGCTAAATCATACCTGCCATACTATAAAATTTTTTTAAATTTTTAATTAGGGCTTTTATATGAATAACATCTCTTCACACAACATTGATAAAATCATGGACCTCTGGATGAAAATATGCAACTTCTCCTCTGAGATTTCCCAACCTACCAAAAGCCAAGAGCATATCTGGCAATTTAATAAAATTTCATGAAAATTGTAACAGAAATACATTTCTTTTGTATTATATCTTTTGTAGAGGGACAAGAAAGAGTAAAAACTAACTCCATCCAAGGCAAATTCTTGGCTATTTAACAAGAGGAAGTAGAAAAACCTAATAATTCAACAAGAGCTTTTTTCCAATGACACATTTTAAAACCTGTAGCCAAACTAGTAGCATTATTGGTTCCACTGTAGGTGTTACTACTGCGTGCGGGGGAATAAATCACTTCCAGCGTCAGCTTTTTCTCTGTGAGCCGCTGTAAAACCTTCACCGTCACGTCCTTCTGATAACCTCTTTCTTTCACTTAGCACAGATGCGAGCTGTTTCTTTCTCATTAACCCATGACAAGAAAACAAAAATTGAAATACAAGAACCCTTAAATTGTTTAACAACTCTTTATTATAACTCAAAATAGGCTTTTACCCAATGTATTCTATAACACGAGTAACATTTTGTTAAAAATTTGGTTTGTCCATTGATCCTCTTTGGAAAAGATATTGTATTACAGCACTTTGAAGATTCTGTCTGTCTGTCTGTCTCTATCTGCTAGATTGAGGGGAGCAAGGGGAGGAGCAGAGGGGGGAGAACTCTCACGTAGACCCTGCCCTAAGTGCAGAGCTGACGTGGGGCTTGATCTCATGACCTGAGACCATGATGTGAGCGTGAGCAAGAGTGTAGAGTCAGATGCTCAACCCACGGGGCCACCCAGGCGCCCACGTAGGACGGCATTTTAAAGCAAGTGTTGCTAAAGCAGCATTTTAAACTGGTTCTTGACTGTTTCCTGCCAGGTTCATTCTCCTCTTTCCGGTTTGAAGATTTTCCACATGGTTGGCAAAGACCTAGTAATAAAGTAAGAGCGAAATCGGAATATTTTCCTTCTTTTCTTTCATCTTTTAGCATTATGTATTTGTTCCCGTATACAGTAAGTGCTCAGGCATTCTGACAGTTACTGAGGATATAGTGCGGGGTTAAAAATACCAGGGGTGGTTAAAAATTCCCAAAGTTTAAGTCTGTATAGGTAATGAGTCAATCACTTTCAGTGCTGAGCCTGACTATTATCTTTGGAGTGCAGAATTAACATACTTATATAATAAGTTATGTAAGTTTTCAATGTGCAGAACTGTCTATATGGTAACTACTAGCCACATGGGGGCTATTTAATTTTAAATTAATTAAAATAAAGTAAATTTAAAACTCAGCTCCTCGGTTACACAAGCCACATTTCCAATGCTCAGTGGCCACATGTGGTTAGTGGTTATTATACTGGACAATACTGATGGTTACAGGCTTGATAAAACATTGTGGGCTCGTAACTGGATAAAAGACTTAAAACTTGTTTTAGTTGACACTAAAGATTAATTTTACTTGAAATTAAACCTTATTATTTACTCCAGTTATTCTAAATTGTACTGTTTATACTCAGTGCTTTGGTTAATAATAACTCTGGTTTGTTTTTTGACACGCTGTATAGATTTGATAACATAAATTGGATTTCAGATTTTATAAAAAAAAAAAAAAGGAACAATTTCAAATATATAATCTTTGTAAATAGCGGTAGCTATCCAGATACCAAATCGTAAGGGATTCACATATAAAAGCACTCATTTTTTTTAAAGCACTCATTTTAATGTAATCTTTCTCGAACAGCAATATTAAGAAAATAAAATGATTGCAGTATAGGAGCTGTGTTAGAAAACTCTTGTTGAGAATTTCCTCCTTAGCTAATCTCACAGACCTAGACTTTGTAAGAACAGGATGTTCTTGAAGCAATATGGGAATTGTAGAATTTTAAAAAAATTATTTTTAAAATGTAAAAGAAAATTCCGCTCTAATTCTGTTGGTCTGCATGGAATTGGATACTTCTCAATGAGCTTTACATCCTTTAATTAAATATTTACAATAAGTGTAAAGATGTTCTAAAAGCCACCTGTCAGTGGTACACTAAGTTCACTGAGAATTTCAAAGACTGTGTCTACGGTCATCACATTTACCTTTCAACATCACTGAATTCCTCTGGAACCTCCGCATATTCTCAAGCAGTATTTATGATCAAAACGGTGCTGCTTGTAAGGTTACATACGTGAGTTGTAATTTTCCTCAACTGTAAGTCATTCACTGCAATCACTACAAATCGCTTTCCTGCCCAGTTTTGCCTTTTCCAAATACAGGTATGGCTTTGTAGCCCCCAGTTTTTATTTTTATTTATTTATTTTTAAAAGATTTCGTTATCTTAGAGCGGGGGTGGAGTGATGGGTGAGGGACAGAGGGAGAGAAACTCAGGCTGACTCCCGCACTGAGTGTGGAGCCCGATGTGGGGCTTGATCTCATGTTCCTGGGATCATGACCCGAGCTGAAACCAAGAGTTGACACTCAGCTGACTGAGCCAGCCATACGCCCCAGTAGCTATGAGTTTTTAGGTTATGTCCCCAGACCTGGATTTTATCTAGTTTTACCTAGTGTTTTATCATGGCTCTCATGAAGGTAAAGTCAGTCTGTACTTGTGACTCCGCAGGTTTCCTTTAAGTTTGCTCTGAGTATCTGTAGCCAGACCAGGGAACAGTTCTTTGTGGGGGGAGGGAGGGACGGTGAGAGAAGGCAATTCTTACATAGATTCAAGAATAAATTGGAAATTCATGTTATTCCATACTGAGACTAACTAATAAATAATCCTCTGTTTACCAGCACTGAGCTATCACAAGACGGGCAGTAGAAACACTTTAATCCCCTTACATTCTTCTCCTTTCTCTCGTGTTCTAGATGCTTCAGAAATTCGAAGAGGTATTCTTTAGATATGGTTATTCAGCCATATCTTGATCAGAGATCAAGATCTCTTAATCTTTGGTATAAAATATCAAAGATATATAATATAAAATCTTAATCTTTGGTATAAAATTTTAATGCTGTACATTAAAATTACATTTGGTCTAACTTTGCTTTGGAACTTTTAACTCAAACGGAGTAATCTTAACTTGAATTTTGCTTGTAAAGTGTTACAGTGGCCCTTAGCATTCATACGGGGACTTCGAACTGGGATTTAATTTGTTCCATTTTATGTTAAATATGGTATAAGATGCTGGTTAAGAATTTTGAATCTTCAGTGACACAATACCGAAAATTAGCCAGTCTGAGTAAATTTTGCTTGTAGAGGATTCTGTACACACTGAGAAATTGAAATGACTTCTCAACTGATCTCCTCTAGAAAATGATTATATTTCAGTGTGTTCAGTGTGTGCCCTGCTTTCTCTTCCAAACTGGGGAGCCTCTCTAGCTCCTGGTTTATGTTAGTGCCTGATTATATGTATCTGCCTCCACAGTTGTGCAGTGTCTTCACACTGGAGGGTAGTAGAAAGTAAGATTGGAGCTGGGACCGCAGCCTGCTAAATACCTAAACATCTCTTCTATTTCTGCCTCTCCTTTCTCTCCCCTCCCCTCCCCTCCCCTCCCCTCCCCTTCCCTCATCTCCCCTCCCCTTCCCTCCTCTCCCCTCCCCTCCCCTTCTCTTCTCTTCTCTTCTCTTCTCTTCTCTTCTCTTCTCTTCTCTTCTCTTTTTAAATAAGGCTTCACGCCTAGCATGGAGCCCAAGGTGGGGTTTGACCTCACAACCCTGAGACCAGGAGGTGGGTGCTCAACTGACTGAGCCAGCCAGGTCCCCTCCCTGTGTTGTGTTTACCAGGTACCATCCTTTGGATGAGGTTTCAAAAATAAATCCTACTTTTTTTTTTTAAGATTTTATTTATTTGACAGACAAAGATCACAAGTAGGCAGAGAGGCAGGCAGAGAGAGAGGAGGAAGCAGGCTCCCTGCTGAGCAGAGAGCCGGACGTGGGGCTCGATCCCAGGATCCTGGGATCATGACTCGAGCCTAAGGCAGAGCCTTTAACCCACTGAGCCACCCTGGTGCCCCAAATCCTACGTTTTTATAGTAAGCCAACTATCATAAACATTGATAATTGTATCCCTCTGAGAACCATCAGATATTTTGGCTTCCTAAAGGAGGGAGCCCTTAATTTAAGAAATTAAAAACTTTCTTTTTAATTGCCAGTTCATTCATCTGGGGGAAGTTCAAGTTAGGCATCGAAGTACATCGGGTGTCTTGGAAAGAAACAGTGGTTAACATTTGAACATAAGGGAAAGGAGTATTTAGGGCTTGTGGAAATTTAGTGGACAGATAGGATCTCGGCTGTCTTTTAAAATAAATTTCGTGTATTGAGAAAGATTTTACTACTATCAGCTCGTAGCAACATAATTGATTGCTGGAGGTTGTTACTGCAAGATAAGATTCTCGTTATCTGCGTTTCAGAAAAGACTCCTCTCCTGTGTTATTCATGGAGCAGGGCAGAGCCACTGGAAACCAGGGAAGTGCACAGGCCTGACGCTGTGCATTTTAATCCACTGATTTGGCTCTTCAGCCTTACGAATTCCACAGCCTGGGAGCTGGATGGATGCTCAGGCCTTGGCAAATAGAGAGGTTTCACTGCTACCACAGGCCAAATAAAAAAGAAGGTACAGATGCGCAAACTCAACGTAGTAGCACCATCTTGCAGAATGACTGGAAATCGGTCATTTTCCCTGGCTCATCCACATTCTCTGTCTTGCATCTGGCTGGGATGGAAAATTTTATTCTTGGTCCAAATCCTTTTTTTTTTTTTTAATTTTTTTATTTATTTTCAGCATAACAGTATTCATTGTTTTTGCACCACACCTAGTGCTCCATGCGATACGTGCCCTCCCTAATACCCACCACCTGGTTCCCCCAACCTACCCCCCTGCCCCTTCAAAACCCTCAGGTTGTTTTTCAGAGTCCATAGTGTCTCATGGTTCACCTCCCCTTCCAATTTCCCTCAACTCCCTTCTCCTCTCCATCTACCCTTGTCCTCCATGTTATTTGTTATGCTCCACAAGTAAGTGAAACCATATGATAATTGACTTTCTCTGCTTCACTTATTTCACTCAGCATCATCTCTTCCAGTCCCGTCCATGTTGCTACAAAAGTTGGGTATTCGTCCTTTCTGATGGAGGCATAATACTCCATAGTGTATATGGACCACATCTTCCTTATCCATTCATCCGTTGAAGGGCATCTTGGTTCTTTCCACAGTTTGGCGACCGTGGCCATTGCTGCTATAAACATTGGGGTACAGATGGCCCTTCTTTTCACTACATCTGTGTCTTGAACAGACTCACCTTCTCTGTCTGCTGATGGGATCCCTGTGTGTCGCTCGCTGGTGCACTTGAGGACATCTCTGCACACTGTTGAAACAGCTTTCTTCCTCTTAGAAGGAAGAAAGAGGCCAACTACATAATTTCTCAGTTTTAGATTATTGTGTTTTATAAGCACAAATTTTTCTACAGTGCTCAGAGAGGAGGAAATCCAAATAAGATACTTAACAATTGCTTTTAGAAATGTTCCTCTTTTCACTATTTGTCAGAGGTCAATTTTATAGAAAATTTGGTATGAGAAAATGCTTTTCTGTACATACAAGGGATGATTGTTACTCTATGCAAATTATACTTCAATTTTAAAAGTAGAGTAAAAGCTAATTTTAGATAATAATAAACATTGTTAAGAGAATCAAATGGGGGAAATGGGATGGAGCAAAGAAAACTTTTTAAAAAAGAAAACTTGGGAGATTTCCCTTTATTTGTTTTTGAGCATTTCATTTTTTAATAGCTTGTTGGTTCAAGAAAAAAATGGCAATTATCATATTTTAAGCTTCAGTACACAGTATATAAAAGGAAATCCCAATTTTAAATGTTCTTCTTCCACACACATCTCTGCCTTCAGAATTAGCAATGTATTATCCTAAAAACTTGCTAATGATAGCTATTAACAGTGATGCGGGATGAGGGAGCCCAAACTGGTATCTGAAGTTTGGTGCTTTGGGGGAGGGGAATTATTTCAGGACTGAAAATTGAAAGAGATGGAACCTACAAATGGCAAGTTAATGGTAAGCAGAATGTCTTACCAACAAAAAGAAACCCGTCCACATCAATAAGGGAAAAAAAAGAAAACTCTCATCACGGAGTGAATACAACTGAGGACGTGCATATAGGTAGCCCACAAAACCCAGGAAGTCAGGATGACATTTCCTACAAATGATACAGCAAAGTAGAAGAAAATGCAATAAAATGTCTGTCATTTTCTCCGTTACCTCTCCGGATAGACTCCTAGATGAACCCGGGAGGTAGTTGTACCTTGCTGGGGGCAGGGGGCCAGCAACGTTGGCAACATGTTTGCATCGTTGATGTAGGGATTGGCTTTCTCTGACTCCTGGAGACATCTGTTTTCATTCTGCTAGATTAGAGCAAGGACTCAAGTCCCCTTTGTTTTCAAGGAGACCTTTTCCAGAGAGAGAGAGAAGGCCGCTGCCTGCCTCCCTCGAGTAACCAGAGAAGATTCCTCATTTTCCTGCGTCTTGTCCCCTCCTCTCCAGCCTCCCCCTCCTCCTCTCCTTTCTTCTCTTCCTTTTCGCTCTCTCATCTTCCTCTTTATTCTCCTTAAGTTTGTCTTTACAGGAGGAGAGATGGCACTTTACTTTTCTGGTCTGTGTGTGACCCATCCCGTGGACTCGAGTCCAACTGAAATGAGGGTCAGCATGGACTCTTTTTAATCGAGCTCTCCATGATGGATTATGCATCCAGGGGCAGCAAGAAGATGAGCCCTTTTAATGTGTGCGGGTTGATTCAGCCATAATAACGACAAGCAACAGCATGGACGTTAACACCTGAAATGGAGCTGTGGTGTCCGACAGCCTCAGGTTTTCTGAACGCAGCCAAGTGTGAGAAAGGCAGATAGCTCGGAGAAGCCGAAATATGGACCATGAGACGCATGGTTCCCGTGCACTTGGTCCGAGCCCGTTACACTTTCACTCAGGCTCTTTGTACATCGTTTAACACGTCTGGTCTACTTAATCCACAGCCGATTAGATAAGACACATTGAAAATGTGCTATGGTGGGCGGGAGGACTGTTCCTAGTAACAGCAAGTATGACTGTGGGAAGCCTGATGTCAGTGCAGTGAAAAGGGAAAGACCCATAATCTGGAAGATGGGAACTCTAATGGTAGGGACGATAAAATATGTTACTTCATGTAGACATAATACATAAAGTGCTGGCTAAATATTAGATACTTAATTTACGTTCTATTTTTCTTTTTCCTCTGGAAACATTGTCTGACATTTCAGCCCCCAAATCAGAGCTCGTAATATAGCCCTGAGTTTCGAGAGTAGTTTTATGATCAGGGTACCCCAGATAAAATAGCAGAGCCGTATATGGGTCCATAATAAGCTCACTTTAGCCTGAAATGTTAACATGGAAACATATTTGGGTATTTAAAAATAGAACTATAATAATTCATAAAATTCAGACATGTTGAACAGTAATAATGGCTGCTCTTATTAAAAGCTATTTTAGGCACTTTATGTGCAGTAACACATTTATTTATCATATTTATTCTGAATCAGGTGAAAGTCTTCTTTTCCCATTAGAGCTAGATTATTTCATTTTCTACCTTGTATTGTTATTAACGACCAATTGCTGAGTTTTTGGATCACACCTTTTGCGTACTGGAAGCTTAGTAAATTTTGTGGGCATAATAATTAATTAAATCTACTGTAAAATTTCATTGGCACTCTCTGTCCTTTCTTGTAATTTATTTCTTAACACGGCAGGGATAATATATGTATGAGGTTTAGCAGAACAAATACATAAATTAAGCGTGGATGGCTAGCTCAAGTTAAGTATGAGACAATATTTATTAGCTTCTGTTGGTCATAAATTACTATTTTTTAGGGTAGTTTAAATATTCACACAGAGGAAAAATAGGCCCTAAAACAAGACTTAATTCAGATTTAAAGCTGTCAGTTCAGAACAGCTATGGTCCCAACTAGGAGTCTGATAATCTAATTTTAGATGCTGGCACATTTACCATTACTGCCATCTTACCTTTCATTTAATCTGAATTTGTTAATTAATTTTATATAATGTCAATAGTAGGTTAAATTACTCTAAGAATAATCTGTAGTCCCTAAAATCGATGACAAAGGAGGCCAGACCCAATTTTATATAGACATTTTATTTATTTTTTTAAAAGATTTTATTTATTTATTTGACAGATCACAAGTAGGCAGAGAGGCAGGCAGAGAGAGAGGAAGGGAAGCAGGCCCCCTGCCCAGCAGAGAGCCTGATGCCAGCTCGATCGCAGGACCCTGAGATCATGACCCGAGCTGAAGGCAGAGGCTTTAACCCACTGAGCCACCAGGTGCCGCTAATATTCACGACCTGCTTACGCTTCCGTGTGGTCGAGGACTCTTCAACTGTTGACTGGTGTTGCCGCAGCAGATTTTGTTGGAAGTCCGCTGCTTGCAGTTGACTTAGCAACTGTCTGCTCCGATGACATGGTAACTTACTAGGTTCCAGGCTACTTTACAAAGCCCTATTATCTAAATAAGGGAGTGTGCACGGCTAACTTTGCGACTCAAGAAGTAGGTGCAAGGAGTAGCATGGTGCTTTTGCTGGCTATTTTTAGTTGTACGACTAGACCAAGTTTGATACCAGTGAAGCTTGTCAGGAATGGTTTCACTTTTCTATACTTCATCTGTCTTCTAAAACCTAGTGCTTCTCATCAGCCTTTAGGTGGCCAGTCATCCCAGAAGTTTAGAACTCTGATTCAGAGTTCAGATAGACCCAGGTTTAAATTCTGGCTCTACCTCTTGGTGATGTGTCCTTAGACAAATTTCTCTTTTCTTTTTTTTCTTTATCTGTTTCTTTTCTTCTCTTCTCTTCTCTTCTCTTTCTTCTCTTTCCTTCCTTCCTTCCCTTCCTCTTCCTTCCTTCCTTCCTTCCTTCCTTTGAAGGAAGAGAGTGAGAGAGTGAGTGGGGGAAACGGTGGAGGGAGAGGGAAAGAGAAAGGATCTCAAGCAGACTCTGCACTGAGGGCAGAGCCTGACACAGGGCTGGATCCCATGACCCTGAGGTCATGACCTGAGCTGAAATCAAGAGCTGGAGGCTCAACCAACTGAGCCACCCAGGCGTCCCTTTAAACAAGTTTCTTAATCTCCCTTGATTCAGTTTTCTCTTCTATAATGCAAAGATAATAATCATACCTATTTCATAAGGTTGTCAAGATTCCTCTCTTGGACTTGTGCCTAGCACATACTAAGTACGTGATAATTGTTACCATTATGGTGCCCTAAGTCCTTTAGTACGGTATCCTGCCAAATCTTTTCAACTTTACAAATTGCTTCTCATTCTAAATGATCTTAATATACCTTTTGTTTCCTGCCAAATAAAATAACTCATTCTTTCAATGTAATGGATAGAGTTCAAGTGGAACTTAGAAGGAAAGCAATTTAATTATATTAATTTTTCTAAGCTGTGAGTCACTGGGAGCCGTAGCCCTTCAAGAATTATTTGTGTTTTAAGAAGAGATTTCTGATTTTCTTTTATATAATTAATTGTTGGAGATGGAGGCAAGGAAATAGGTCAAAAGGAAGGCTGTAGACAGCTTAGGGAAAAGGTAGTTCTGTGGCACATTGCCGTCCAGGCTGATTGGCTCAGAGGCTTAGCTCACATTGAGCAATGAGAAGTTCAACCTTTTTGTCACTGTTTTTTTCTTTCTTCCTCTTCTGAAAGCAAACATTCTTCAAAAACTCTAACTTCTTTGGCAGAGGCAGGGAGACCTACAACGGAGGGAAGGGTTGGGAGGGCCGGATATGAATAGCATTTGGTGGCTGATTTTATGTAGTCGCGTGTAAGTAGGGGACGGACTTTATTCTCAAGGGTACAGAAATAAACACCTTAATTCACTTCGTGCTAGGTTTGGACGTATAGGTAGATATGTAGCAGCTCCTTGGGTAATTCTCTAGGTAGGAAATGGTCCATCTTAGAAAAAAAAACACCAGTTATTTGGAGATTGGCTCTGTCTTCTTAACAGTGAAAAGCATTATGGGGATTAGTCCTCACTGTTGAGTTTAAGTGACAATGGCTGATTTTCTCATAAAGACAATTTTATTGTTGAGTAGGGAACTTGGCACCACTCTGACTTCTGCTTTTGGTAGCAAAAGGTTTTGGAGAATGAATACTGGGAACAAAAGAAGTCAGGTAGGACGTTGCCACAGGACTCCTTTCCAGACAGAGTACACTGTGGTCACCATGTTTGCCCCAGGGACGAAGGTGAAGGTACCAGGCCTGCTCTTCAGATACTTAAAATTCCAGCTGTCTGTGGACAGAATTTTTCATAGTAGATCCAAGAAGTCGTAAGCAGAGTAGGGTCTAGTGGAGTGGCACTTTCCGGTTACAGGAAGCTTGTACATCTATTACTTCCACTCAGGTTTTAAAAATAGTCCTTGAGGGGCGCCTGGGTGGCTCAGCGGGTTAAAGCCTCTGCCTTCGGCTCAGGTCATGATCCCAGGGTCCTGGAATCGAGCCCCGCATCGGGCTCTCTGCTCAGCAGGGAGCCTGCTTCCTCCTCTCTCTCTGCCTGCCTCTCTGCCTACTTGTGATTTCTGTCTGTCAAATAAATAAAAATAGTCCTTGAAAATAGATAGAATGGATAGTTTTACCTCAAATTACAAACATAGAATGTTAGATTGCCAAAAGTCGGTTTCTCAGTAGGACAACCAAGGGAAAAAACACAGGTCTTCTCTATTCTCTGTGGATCTTTCTATTATCATATTATTTTTATATAAAGCCAATGAAACAAAGCAATGCTTAGACTTCACTGGTGAATTCTACCAAACATTTAAAGGAGAATTAATACCAACACTTATAACCCCTTCTGAAAAATAGAAAAGGAGAGAAAACTGAAATATTTTATGAGGTCACTATGACTACCTTGAAACCAGAATCGGACGAAGACCTCTCCAGGCACTAAGGGCACAGATTAATATCCCTTACGAATACAGATGCAAAATCCTTATCAAAATACTAGTAAACTCAATGCGGCAACATTTAAAAATGATAAACCTGACCGAGTACAGTTTATCACAGGAATATAGAGTTTGTCTAACATCTGAAGATCAGTTAGTGCAGTACACCTAAGTAAGGGAATAAGAGGCAAAAGCCTCAGCAGCATGTTTATGAGGGCAGAGAAAGCATTTGACTAACCAGCGTCCTTCCACAATAGTGATATTCAGTAAGCTAGCAGTAACAGGGCAGCTTCCTCAGCCCACTGAAGGAATCAGGCAAAGTGCACAGCTAACGTCGTAACTAACAGTGAGAGGGTCTGCCTTCCCCCTAACTTCAGGAACAACACAAACGTATCTGCTCTTTTATTCAACATCGCATGGGAAATTCTTTCTCAGACAATTCTCTAAGGAAAAGCTACAGTAGACATTCAAATTGGAAAAGAAAAAAAAAGTACAATAACCTCTCTTATTAGATAGTATAATCTTCTATAGAGAAACCCTATAGAAAATAGAAACCTATAGAAACCCTGTAGAAAAATCCACACATGCACACAATTACAACTAACAACTTATCAAGGTTGCAAGACAGTTAGAATATCACTGTACAAATATCGATTGCATTTCTATGGATGACATGTGAACAATCCAGAAATGAGATAAGGGAAAGAATTGCACGTACAAGAGCCTCAAAATAAATAAAATACTTAGGAAAAAGTATAACCAAAGAGGTGAAAGACTTGCACACAGAAAGCTACAGAAAGAATTATTGAAAGAAATTAAAGACCTAAATAATGGAAAGGTGTCTATGTTAATGGATTGCAAAACTTAATATTGTTCAGATGGGAATAGTAGGCAGAGTGGTCTACAAAATCAGTGTCATTATAATTCCAGCTGCTTTTTGGGAAGACCTTGACAAGCCAATGCTAAAATTCACGAAATGCAAGGGAGCTCTTGAAATGTGAAGGGCTCACATCTTGTGATCTAGAATTCATTACAAAGCTGCAGTAATCAAGACAGTATGGCTCTGTCATAAGAATAGAGAGAGACTAGTAGAATAAAGTTGAGAACCTGGAAATAGCCTTACATTCATGGTGACTTGATTTTTGACAAAGATGCGAAGATAACAGGGAAAGAATAAGAATAGTCTTTTTTAAGTAATTAGAAACAGCTGGATATGTGCATTGCAAAAGAATGAATTTGATCCCCCATCTCACACCGTAGAAATGAATGAACTCAAAATGGATCTTGGATCTGAATGTAAGAACTAAAGCAATAAAAGTCTTCAAGAAAACATGGTATATGGTTGCATTTGTGTGAAATGTCCCGAGGAGGCAAATGTACAAGAAGTAAATTAGTAGGTGCTCTGGGAGGAGGAGGAGGCGGAGAGGGGTAGGATTGACTGCTGATGAGTACAGAGTTTTTGAAGGGGTGATGACATGTTCTAAAATTGGTTTGTGATGATAATTGCACAACTCTGAAGTCCACTATAAAATCCACTGAATTATACTCCTTAAAGGGGTGACTTTTTTGATACATGGGTAGTATCTAAATAAAACACTTAAAAATGAAGACAATGAAGTCTCCTCACCTCTGTATCACGTATGTTAGCCTGTGAGTTTTTTCCTGAATTTTCTCCAATATTATGCCTAATCGAGACCAGGTCCTAGTTCTGCTTTTACTGAAATGATCAGGTAGATTTGGTCATATGAGGCATTTCTCAAAAGAGAGCCTTCGATGGAAACTGCCTTTCCTGTTCTATAAATAGCTGCAGATAGTTGATTGAAGGTTTAATTTTGGAGCTGGGAGGAAGGATGATTTACATTTTGTGGCCCGTGTTTTCTACTTTATTTCTTGAAATACAGCCTAATAAATTGACCATAACAGCTATTAACTAACTTGCAAATACAACAGCTGAATTCATGAACCACAGTGGTTGCTACCTCTTTAGAACCTCTGTGCCTCCCCCACCCTCCAGACTTTGTCAGTTAACATATGTGGGCTTGCATAGACTTCAATATGCAAATGTACATTTACGTATCTTACACATAGTATGTATTATATATACATAGCCTATATATTCCACTACATTTTAAATTTGTTAGTCCGTAGAAGACCGAACTTCTTTGGTTTGTTGAAGACCTAGCAGTTCTCTCTCCCTGAGCTCACCAGTAAGAGTTTGTCGCTTTTTTTTTTTTTTTAATTTTATTTATTTATCTGACAGAGACAGATCACAAGGAGGAAGAGAGGCAGGCAGAGAGAGAGGGGGAAGCAGGCTCCCCGCTGAGCAGAGAGCCCGATGTGGGGCTCGATCCCAGGACCCTGAGATCATGACCTGAGCCGAAGGCAGAGGCTTAACCCATTGAGCCACCCAGGCGCCCTCAGTCGCATTCTTGATGTTTGAGTCTCTACACCAGGGAAGAGGCTTTGGGTATTAATCCCTGTGAGTGGCCTTTCTGGTAATTCAGAAAATTTTAGAATGGATGGAGATTAAGGATGGTCTCTACCCTCTTACAAGGCTCATCATTTAGTGGCTAACTTTTTTATCCAGAATACGGTAACTCTTTATGAAATACACTCGGCCTAGAAGACTATGACTCCCTCGAATTCTACATAAGGTTCAAAATACAAGTTTTCCTCCCAGACATATTTCAAAGTCAAAACAGTTACAGACAGTACTTGACATTGGTTAGGTTGCTACACACATGCAAGGTAGAGCACAGCAAGAAAGTGGAATTTTCCGTAAATGACCAAACAAGCACATAGGCATCTTTCAGAGCACAGCAGGCAATGTGCTTTTTCACGAATGGTGGTGTTACAAAAGAATTTTTGAGTTTTCCTCTTGAAATGTTTATCAAATCCAGTGTGCAAATGACATGAGTAAGCCCCCTTAGTACTCTTGAATCGTATCTGGCTTGTAACCAAAATTATATTATTCAAGTCAGTCACCTACTTTATTCTAGGCGCAGCTCAGAATCACCTTAGGGTGCTTCCCAAATTATATCCACTCACAAAGAAGGACAACACACTACCCATAACAGTTTTTTACAATGGATTTTGAGCTCTGCCCTCCAGCAAATGTGTCTCTTGGCTCACTGCCAGGCACACGTGGCTTCTCAGTTCAATGTTGCTTGAATGACTGCCTATCATATTTATGTTACGTTGTATTATTTTAAGGAGAATAATACTCCTTTAACAATATCTTTATATGCTTTTCAAAAGTAAATTATTTCACATTCATCGTATGCACATACTGGTTCTTTGCTTGCTGTTGGAACTCTTGTTTTTTTTTTCCTGCTCGTGAAATGCCTTGCCACCTATTTATATTGGCGTATGTTCTGTTCTTTATCTCCTTCTGCCTCATCATGAGAACAAAATCTAATGACTGGAGGAAAACTAGCGGTGTGGTTCTCACCAGGCTTCGCTGCCTTCCCAGTCTGATTGTAGAGCTGATGCCCTCAGCTCACTTCTAAATATCTGTGCAGTGAACACCATTGCAGTGGGACTACAGGATTGAATGTACTTAATTAGTTCAAGTGATCAGCATCCGGATCCTTCCCTATTTTATTGTGGTTTCCTGCAATCTTACAGCAGCGGCTGCTGTTCTGGTAATTAGAGCTGACCTTCACAGAGACAGAGTTAAAAGGTATTGCTGAAAGTCTGTAATTTTCTAGAGTCATTTATCATGTTCTTGCCTCCCCTTTTAATAAATTGGCGGCATTTCTCGTTTTCAAAAAGTGTTTCTTTCTTTTCGTGTCTTTGAAAATGTGCTTTGCATTGTTCCGCCTATCCTTTCCTTTAGCCTCTTATTTCATGAAAAACAGACACATTTCCTGAAAAAAGAAAGAAAATAAAATGAATTTATATATCTTTCAAATTTTTCTAGGGCTCTTCTTCCACAGACTCAAATGTTTAATTAACAGGTCATCTGTCTTTGGGCCACTGAAATTTACAAAGGGAATCTGGAAGGAGACCTCACCTCTTGATCATGCCTCCATTGATGGGGCTCCGCTGAAATGCTCTGCCCTTCCTTCGGGTCCCCAGAACTCTCTTGGCTTAAAACATTTGCCTTATTGGAGTTACATGTGTGCAGTTCCTAATCATCCTACATAATAACAAATGAAGAATGACTATTAATTAAGCATTTCCTTAGAGCCAGACATTGATATTATACAACTACATTGTGGTAAAAGTGTTATAATCATCTTCATTTTATCTTATACATATATAGGGCTATAGAGATTATATGTAAAACATTGTGTAGGTATAAATATTATAAATTTATATTTTATACACTTAAAGGTATATTTATAAACATAAATTGTATACATACATATATGTATATGGCATGCCATTGTGGTTTTTGTAAAGATTATTTCTACCCAGAATGAAAAGTCAAACAAATTATTCTGGGCAAAATAACCTTTAGTCACATTTTTTTCACCTAAGGAATTTTTTCCCCGGCATCTCATTCTTAGCAGGGATGTTTGAAACAAGCCTGGTTTTGATCCTTGAAGGGCTTGCTTTCTTTCACTGCTCAAGTGCCTGAAGAATTTTGTATTCGATCTTGAAGTTTAAAGAGCTTTTTCTCTGTCTGAAGATTGAATTCTCTCCTTATTTCACTGAAGATGTCCTGTGTTATATCTTTGAGTAGTTTCATATTTCATTTGTTTCATTCTCCATTTCAGGGAAATTCAAAATGATTAGATGCTCAGTAGTTATTGGCAGTAGAAGGAGCCAAAGAGTATGAACAAGTGTGATGTATAGTGTTTAAGATCATTGAAGCTATTGAAAACATTAGACTGTCTGGGAAGTCCACCCAAACACTTCCCCTGAATACCTCCTTAACGTGTGTTAACCATCCTAGAATCCTTGCAACAATACAAATTGGGGACTGATTCCTTTAACTGTTTTTTAAAATTAGTATTTAACAGTCATTTAGTGTGAATTTACTATGTGCCAAATTCTGCTAAGATGTTAATACTCTAACTCAAAATCTGTAACTTTTTTCCACCTTTTATTAGAAATTTTTAAGCTTCTTGAAAAGTTGGAAACTAGCAAAATGCAGTTTTGATATCTAGATTTACTGATTGTTAACACTGTACTATTTTTTAACGAGTCATCGTGAGTATCCATTTCACAAAACAATAAATACTTGGTGTCGGAGAAGTAATACCATTTTAGCTGTATTTGTAATTTACATGTAACTTGGGGTTTCTCATGTAGTTAGGGTCATTTTTTTCCAATCTCTGGTTTATATGATAGCATTTAAAAATTTGTTGTATGTCAAAATAATTTTTTTCTTCTTAAAATATTAATTTTCTAATCTTATTAAATGTAGTTTTTGTTTTGTTTCTAATTCCTTTTGAGTCATAGCTAATGGGAGTATTAATACTGTGACACTAGGAGTAAAATACTCCTAATACTAAAACACTCCATAATACTCCTAATACTAAAATACTCCATAATATTATATGGCTGAGTAATAGTCTGTTGTATTACTCAGCCATAAAAAAGAATGAAATCTTTGTCATTTGCAAAAACATGCATGGAGCCAGGGAGTATAACACTAAGTGAAATAAGTCAGTCAGATGAAAACAAGTACCATATGATTCCACTCATGTAGAATTTAAGAAAATGTATATTAGACATGCATATTAGACCATTTTTTATATTTTCCTGCTGTGTCTGTTATGGGCTGACTTCTGTTGAACACCTGATTAGGTGTTACATAGGGTGAGATTATATAGGGTCTTTTTATTTATTTTTTTAAATTGTCATTTGATTTATTTAAACTAAAACAAAAAATGATTCACCCATTTCTTCCACTTCCTTGCACACCCCACCTCTTGTGAATACCTATCTGTTCTCGGTATTTATGAGCTTGGTGTTCTTGCTTTAAGACTGCCCATGTAAGAAAGATCATATGGTATTTGTCTTTTTCTGAATTTTCTCTTACCCTCATGCCTTTGGGATCCATACACGTTGTCACAAATGGCAGGATTTCTGTTGTTAGTGGTTGAGTTAAATATATATTCATGTATATGCTCATCGCATATCTCTTGCATCCATCGATGGGCACTTGGATTGTTTCCCTGTGTAAGCATCATAAATGTGCTGTGATGAGCACGGGGATGCATACATCTTTTGAATTAGTGATTTCATTTTCTTCAGATAGATATCCAGACGTGGAATTACTAGTTCTATTTTAATTTTTTGAGGCACTTCCATACTGTTTTCCATAGTAGTCGTTTATACCAACAGTACACAAGGTTTCCTTTTTCTCCACATCCTCATCAACACGTGTTGCTTCTTGTGGTTTTGGTCCTAGCCTAACAGATGTGATAGCTCAGGGTTTGGATTTGCATTTCCCTGTAACTGCTGTTGTGGGGCACCTCTCATGTACCTATTGGTTATTGATAGATCTTTGGAAATTTTCTCTTCAGATCTTCTGCCCATTTTTTAATCAGGTTGTTTGTTTTGTTTTGCTTTGCTATTGACTTGTATGAGTTCTTCATAAATTTTGGATATTAGCCCCTTATCAGATATCTGTTATGCAATTGTTTTCTCCCATTTAGTAGGTCGCCTTGTCATTTTGGTGGTCTCTTTTGCTGTGCACAATCTTTTTAGTTTGATGTAGTTCCACCTGATTATTTTTGCTTTTGTTGCTTTTGGGGGCATTGCCAGAACAGCACGGCCAAGAGCTATGTCAAGGAACTTACCTCCCATGTTTTCTTCTATGAATTTTACAGTTTCAGGTCTTAAGTTCAAGTCTTTGAGTTAACTTGTGGCTATCACATAAAGTAATGGTCCGGTTTTATTCTTTTGCATGTGGCTGTCCAGTTTTCCCAGCACCATTTTTAAAAAGACTGTCCTTTCCGCATTGTACATTCTTGGCTTCTTTGTCATCAAATTAATTGACCATGTATGTGTGAGTGTATTTCTGGGCTATTTTCTGTTCCATTGATTTACATGTCTGTTTTTATGCCAATACCCACTGTTTTAATTACTATAGCTTTCTAAAAAAGACATTTTAACAGTTTATTTTGGAGGTCATTTTAAAAACAAAATTAAAGACAATCTGAGAAGAAAAAAATCATACAGAATACACTCATTAAGTAAGTATGGTGATTAATGAAAATAAGGAAACTATGTATTCTTCTGCAGTTCTGTAAATAAGTCCTATTGTCCTGAAGGGTTTATACTTCCAAAAAAGGGAAAACTCATGGCAATGAAAGCTGCCTCTTACTCATGTAAATCTACAGTAGGAACCAAATTTTTCCATTCTTACCAATAAGTCAATTTCGATCTTCAAACTTTGCCTTGTTTTTATTTTTTAAATAATTTTTATTAATGTATAATGTATCATTTGCCCCAGGGGTACAGGTCTGTGAATCATCAGGTTTACACACTTCACAGCACTCACCATAGCACACACCCTCCCCCATGTCCATAACCCAACCACCCTCTCCTGACCCCGCTCCCCCCAGCAACCCTCAGTCTGTTTTGTGAGATTAGGAGTCTCTTATGGTTTGTCTTCCTCCTGATCCCATCTTGTTTCTGCACCTTATTTAAAAAAAAAAAAAAAGATACAATGCTAGAAATTCAGTGGGATTTGGTGGTCTTCCTTTTGCAAGCACAGAAGTTCCCGTTAACAAAATAGGCATAACTGTCTGATCCAGATAGGTACAAGCTGGCAAAGACTAGAGAGCTGCTTTCTGTTTTGATGACCTTTCTGTATGAGTCTTCTCCTTATCTACTATCCTGTCAACATTGTCTATGAGACAGTCCTTAGAGTGAGGGTTTTCTGGAACCTGCATCTCTCCCTTCAGCATCTGCTCCAGTTCCTCTGTGTCTGGCAGACCCTGCAAGATACAAGCCTCAAAACCTAGTCTTGGTGGGGTGCCTGGGTGGCTCAGTCGGTTAAGCCTCTGCCTTTGGCTCAGGTCACGATCTCAGGGTCCTGGGATTGAGCCCCGCATCAGGCTCTCTGCTCAGTGGGGAGCCTGCTTCTCCCTCTCCCTCTGCCTGCCTCTCTGCCTACTTGTGCTCTCTCTCTCTTTCTGTCAAATAAATAAACAAAATATTAAAAAACAACAACAACAAAACCCAGTCTTGGAAAACAAACAGAACCATGAGAAACCTGGGAGATTTCAACACAAAGATGCTGGGAAAGGGTCCAGCCCAGCCCCCGACCTTGCCCTTCAGGGCTATCTAAATGGGCACAGGAGCACCCGGAAGATAGAGGAGAAAGGTGGGACAGTCCAAGACAAGGCACCCACATCAGGGTCTGATGCTCCGTGGCCCTCCCAAGAACCTGGAGGAAGTGGAGAAGGGGGGCGAAGGGAGCTGATTACCTGCACCCAAGCTGCTTGGTCTAAGAGCCCTGCCCTATGCCACCAACTCTTAATAATATGGTTTCATAATATATATAATAGTTTGAAATAGGAGCGTAGTGCGTCCAGCTTTGTTTTTCCTTCTCACGATTGCTTTGGCTCTTTGGATCTTTTTGGCATCCATACAATTTTTAGGATTGTTTGTCTTATTTCTGTGAAAAATACCATTGAATTTTGACAGGGGTTGCACTGAATTTGTAGATTGCTTTGGGTAGTATGGACATTTTAACAATATTATTTTTTCCAGTCCGTTAGCATGGAATATCTTCCTATTTGTGTCCTCTTTAATTTCTTTCTTTAATGTCTGGTATTTTTTTTTTTTAAATATACAGGCCTTTCACCTTCCTGGTTAAATGTATTCCTTGGTATTTCATTCTTTTTTATTGCAATAGTAAATGGGACTGTTTTCTTAATTTTTCTATTCAATAATTCATTACTAGTGTAAAGAAACACAAAGATTTTTGTGCATTGATTTTTGTATCCTGCAACTTGACTGAATTTGTTTCTTAGTTCTGACAGTTTGGAGATGGAATCTTCAGGGTTTTCCATTATGTGATATCGTGTCATCTGCAAATAGAGTTTTACTTCTTTAATATTTGAGTTTGAGTCCTACCACCCAATCCCTAGGATTTTAGCATCTCTCTCCCAGAGCCAAGTTTCAACTATACAGTCGCAATACATTGTCAAACCCCCAAAGTTTAACTTGGAAAGTATATTATTTAAAATAGAGTTTATATTCAAATTTCCGCAGTTGTCCTCCAAATTTTATTTATTTCCCCTAGAATCCAATTGAGCATTATATGTCATATTTGGTTTTCGTGTTTTTTTAGCCACCTTTATTCTTTTTTTTTTTTTTTTTTTTAGCCACCTTTATTCTAAACAGACTACATGGGGACGCCTGGGTGGCTCAGTCAGTTAAGTGGCTGCCTTCGGCTCGGGTCATGATCTCGGGGTCCTGGGATCAAGCCCCACATCAGGCTCCCTGCTCAGTGGGGAGCCTGCTTCTCCCTCTCCCCCTCCTCCTGCTCATTCTCTCTCTCACTTGCTCTCAAATAAATAAATAGAGTCAAAAAAAAAAAAAAGAACCTTATGACTATAACATACTTTCAGAAGTTCTATGATCCGAATTTTTCTTGTTGTTTCCTCATGAATAGGATTAGGTTAAAGATGTTTTTTGGTTGGTGGTTTTTTTAAATTCACGTCAAATTTTTTTTTTTTTAAGACCAGTTAAAATGCTTTCACAGCATTACCTGAGTGTATTAAAACCACAGAACCCATTTTTTATTTAAAATTTATTTTTATTTTAATTCCACTATAATTAACATATGATGTAATATTAGGCTCAGGTGTACAATACAGTGACTCAGTACTTACATACTTTTCCAACCCATACATCACTCCTTCATCCCCACTACCTGTTCCCCCATCCCCCTCACCCACCTCCCCTCTGGTGACCATCAGTGTGTTCTCTGTCCTTTAGAGTCTGTTACTTGGCTTGTCTCTCTTTCGCTCTTTTTTTCGGGGTAAGAAATACTGGCTAGGCGATACTGCAGACTTCCTATTGTATCGCACCAGGAGGCCCATAATATCAGTGTATCCCATTCTTTGTAATATTAACTTAGATCACTTGGCTAAGGCTTTGGCTGCTAGATCTCTCCATTGTAAAGGTAACTTTTACTTGGTAATTAACAAGTATTTTGTGGGGTGACACTCTGCACCATGTGAACATATCCTGTTCTCCAACAAACTTTTGCTCAGTGGATTTAAATTCATTAATGATGCTCGCCTGAATCCATTATTAGGTTGGCTGTGGTACAATGGCAATTTTCTAATTCTGCCTCCTCGTCTTTTAAGCATAACTGTGACCTCATTAAGAAGTGTCTCTGGCTGCCCCAAATATGCTGAGCTGCTTCTTTTTTCTGTCTAGTGGATTAGTATGTGATCTCTTTAATAGAAAAGACATAAGTGCTGATAGATGTCTGCTATGCACCGGGAACACAGATAACGTGCCCTTCCGGTAACCTGTGCTCTAACTCCCAATATGAGAGGGGATTTCAACCAGCATGTAAATAGTCTTCAAGGAAGACAGAGACAATCTACATAGCATTTTTTTCTCTGGTGCTAAGGCTTAGATATGTTTATCTTCCTTCAAGTAAAAAGTAAAGAAATACCATGTGCCAAATATTAAAGCCATCCCAAGAGATAAGGGAGACCAACACCCTAAAGACTCAGAGGCTGATTCGTTGTGGGGAAATGGAGACCGTATTTGAGAAAATATCTGCCTCAAGTTTTTGTTGTTGTCATTGTGTTTTGTTGTGTTGTGTTTGTTTTGTTTGGCTCTTGTAAGTAAGAAGAGAACATTGCCTCCATGAAACACAAGCGAGCTGCTCGCTCATGCCCTTGGTGTGGTGTGGACCGTGGACCCCAGACACTGACACCTGAATGTCTCTCTAGGAGACGTCAAGGTGCAGCCGAGATTGGGAACTGTTAGGGGAAGAAGTAACTCCAGCTCGAAAGCTGGGTGGAAGTTGGACATGTAGGGATGGAGGGAGATAGGACCGTGAACACAGGCGAACTGCCTGATGGCCAAGATTGTCTCTTCTTTTCCCTCTATGAAACCTTTTTGCTTGGCACGCTTACCTGAAAGGTAACTTGAAAGATAGTGTCATAAAGTTCGCTCATTTGAAAGGCTCAGGCAGAAGGATCGCAGTGATTGCGTCATTTAGAGAAGATGAAGGTGCTGTTCTGGGCATGTCCTCCAGCTTATCCTTTGTAGCATAGCACGCCCTGTCACCTCAGCCCTGGCAGGCCCATTCGCACAAAGACATTACAGCCTTTACTGGGTGGCAAGTTAGTAAGCAAAACATGGTTCATTGAGAATGTGTTCTGACATAGTCGCGATACTGCAAAAGATCAAAAAAGTCCAAGTTGGTTTTTATGTTCCTGCTTTAGCCATAGGTTTGAAAAGCGGATTTCAAGCTTATAAATACTGATAATGAGACACAAGAAACAGAATGTAAATATTTTGAAGGGTTATTAATCAAGAGTGGTGAGTCACAGATAGTGCATGAAAAGCATAAAACCAACCATGTCAGGGCTTCAGATCAGAGTAAAGTTTCAATTTTGGTATCTATTGAAAATGGCCAAATTGAAGATGAATATGAATAAATATTGATAATACAAACTATTGAATTTCTTTGGTGATAAACATTCCTTGGGTTTTGCACATATTCCTAATATAAAAATACATATATTATGTAAAAAGTTAGAAACCCTTTGGAAATGTTTCCTGTTCCTCTGTTTTTTTGTTTGTTTGTTTGTTTATATGACAGGCAGAGATCACAGGTAGGCAGAGAGGCAGGGAGAGAGAGAGAGAGGAGGAAGCAGGCTCCCCGAGGAGCAGAGAGCCCGTCGCAGGGCTCGATCCCAGGACCCTGGGATCATGACCTGAGCCGAAGGCAGAGGCTTTAACCCACTGAGCCACCCAGGCACCCCACCTGTTCCTCTTTTTTCAGGAAAGCACAAGTTTTAGAGAAAGCAGAATAGCAGACAATGTGGGGTCCTGAGCCTAAAAATATTTATGTCCACGTATTCCAGAATACAGAGGAAAAGTAAGGTCAGCCAAATTTGAAACATAAGTGCTATATTTTTCTTTGCATTTGCAAACATTACCTGGACCAATATCCACCCTTATAAGAAGGTAGTTCCCTTGAGTGCCCTCTGACAGGATTATAAGATGGTGACTCAGTGCTACACTCCTTTCCCTGGAAAGTTCTCAGTGCCCCCAGATCGGTCTAGTCATACTGAGACTCAACAACCCATGTAAACATGAATAGATTTTTCTCACAATTTCTAAAGCACCATAACATTAAAAAATAGAAATAAGAAAAAGAGAAGAAAAAAAAATCAGTAAAGTGGTAAGACTAACTGGCTATAGTGTCAGGACCTAAATTCCAGTGGAGTGTCTGTCACCAGTTAGCTATGACTTCGAGTAAATCATCTTACCTCTTGACGTCACTTGCAAAGTGAGCATCAGGCTAATATTGTAGTAGTTCATAAATACTCAAAGAATAAGAGTCATCCCCCCCTTCCAGAATGAAATCTTATTTGGAAACCTATGTAAAACAGTTGAAAGTAACAATGTTAGGGAAAGAAGTCATTTCTCCCAGGCTCCCCCATACTTCTGAGACCCATTGGAGTTGTAACCACAGACACTGAAGGGAATTGACCCTCAGAATGTGGTGTAGAAGTGGCAGGAGCAGAAGCAGCTGGTTGGAAACACAGAACCTTAGAAGCTAGTGAGGAATGGGGAGTCTCAAACCTCTGTGGGACTCAGTGAGTCAGAGTCTGCTTTCTAACAGGTACAAGAGTGGTAGGTTTCACAGTGGAGTTTGAGAAGCCCAGCTCTAGAGACTCCTAGAACTCCATTTGAAAACTAACTACTCGAACTAGTTAACCCACAGAGATTGATGGTACTTCTTTGTCCTTTGGTACACCACACTGACCAGTCCTCAGCTGGAGGACCACTGGGCAAGAACAAGTAGTGATGGATGTCATGCCATTTTTAGAGTCTTGGAGTCAAGATGGCAGAGTTGTATTTGATTTCACAGGCAGGGCAGTGCTCTGTCCATTCCACAACATTGTTTCAAGGAAGGACTATGTGATGGTCTTTATGTGTGAGAGTCTGTCAGTCAAGGGTGCAGTGGAAACTTAATGACACACTCAACTGAGATAATGGACAAGCCTTTCTGATACAAGAAGTACTTACAGTGTTGTGGGAGGGGTCAAGAGAACCAATAAGAGACGGTGAAGTGCCCAGTGACTAGCAGTGGTGGCAAACATTTGACGTTCCTAACCTTGATGGAGGAAGGAATGGAAAAGTGCCTTGGGGGAGCTTCAACTGCAGGGGGAGCCCACTACAGGAAGGGTACAACTGCCAAACCACACATCAGCATGGAGCAAACCAGAAGAATAGATAAACTACACTTTTTCTCCTCTCTTACTCACCTCCTGGTGGCTGCCATTGGCCAAATCCAACTGGAAACCAGAGTGCAACTGTAGAGCCAACTGATGAAATCCATATAACTCAGCCTCCTGGGGCGCAGAGCAAGGTACAGAAGGTTAGTGAGTGATTGCGGAGAACACATTTAGGATGGCCAAGACAGTAGCTAAGATGGTTGGATTTGTACGTCGGATAACAGGAAATAGAGTAAAATTGTAATGGAAAGGTTTGTTTTGCTTGTTTGCATACATATTTGTACACAGATAGGTATATGAGTATGTGTTATACATTGTATAACACGAATGTATATTAAACAGCAAGAGGAATTTTCTAGGAAAAGTGAGATGTAGCAGGATGCGCACTTTGAAGAAGTGCTTTGAAAAGTTTTTATACTTCTGATACTTCTGCTTTGAAAAGTTTAAAAAAACCAGAATGATGTTAATCTGTATTAAATGCGTGCTCTTTCATACGTACTATTAAAGACACTGAGGTCAAAACATGGACCCCATCTAAAGGCTACAATATAGGTTAAAAATACAAAATACATCTAGAATACACATAAAGTATATATTTAGTTGCATTTATTCAGCTAGTACTTATTAAGCATGTGCTGAATACCAAACAATATCTTTGTGACTAAAGTTTACAAAAACAACGAGTCAAAAGCGATATGGTCCCTATCCGCATGGAACTTATCTCATTGGGAAGATTAATAATAGTTCAAGCATGATGAAAAGAGAAATAGAGGATTCTTTGGGACTTTATAAAAGATACATGTAATTTAGATGGGAGATCCAGAAGAAGACATCTTGAGGCATTTGAGATCTGAAGTAGAAAAAGGAAGTGAGCCGGGTAACGGAGGGTAGCAAGGGAGGATGGCTGAGGGAAGCAGCAGACGTGAGCATGTGTGTGGGCATAGGAGGGAAGGCAGTGGGGGGTGCTCCAGCCGGAACAGATCACAAGTTCAGAAGGCTTGGAAAGAACAGAGATTCTGCCAAATTTAACAGACTGAAGATAATCTCTTATACGTGAAGGTATGGGACTATAAAGCCATGTGAAGCTATGAAATATTATACTTAGTGAATCACTTGATCAAATGGGAGAATTATGAATATAAAATATTGGGCATGCTATTACCACTTCATCTAAAACTTGAATTCATTTTCTACTGGAAGTTTTTCTGAAAAATAAGGACAGAAAGGCATTTTTCTCAAAACTTTTCCCCATTTAATTTTTTCCCTTGGTGTAGGGAAATAGCTGAATTGTTCTGAAAGTTCTGTCATATTTTGCTGTACATCAACCTAAGAATATCTCTTTAAAGGAAATTTATGACAGCGTTCTTTATTAACAGCCTTAGGAAGATAGAACCATGTTTAATTTGTTATTGCCAAAGTAGGATAACAAAAGTATCGTCAAATCAGGTTGACAATTAGCAAGTAAATGTCATGCCTCTGTGTGTGTGTGTGTGTGTGTGTGTGTGTGTGTGTGTGTGTGTGTGTTTTATGCTTATCGTTGAAAATTCTTCTCTTTATCGGTAATAGAGCTCACCTTCGGGCTCGTTCATCACCCACCTCAGGCACTGGACACGTCCATAACAATGCAGTCTCTTTGCCTTCTGGACAAGATACCTTATGGCCAATATGTATTTCTCTGAGTGCTAGCCAACTGAACAGGACATAGAGTCTCTCTTGAGCGAGAATCATCTATTCAGACACTATTATTTCATAGAAATTCTTACTGTAAAAATCCATCATACGAGCGCTATCAGAAGTATTGCAGATCCTGACAGTCATCTTTCTCTCTGTCTTACTTTTCCAAGGGTTTTCTTCTACCACTAGAGTAGTCCTGATGGCATCCGACCCAGGAAAATAAATAGCACGATCAATAACACTTTATTTCTTTCAATACCAAGACTGTCGTTGTTGTTGCAGATGAGAGGTAAAATGCTCTTCTCAGATACGTGAGTCTACACGTGTATGGGCATGATTGAAGGAATGATTTCCTTCTCGTCCTCCTTTCTTTCTTCTTCCTCTTCACTATTCAGTAATTTTAAATTTATTTTCAAGGCTATGAAACACCAGCAAAATCTAGTTTTACAACATCCCTGTGACCCTCAGAAAGGTCCTTCATGCCCACCAAAATCGGTTCCCAAAGCCACCCAGCACCTGGAAACTGTGAATCTACTTGCCAGCACTACAGATTGTAAATGGTTTTATACAATATGTGGCCTTTGTGCCTGGTCTCCATAGTCAGCTTACTGTTTTTTGAGGTTAATCCATGTTGTGGTGAGTATCAGCACTTTGTTCCTTTTTAGGGCTAAATAATATTCCTTTGTATGGTAAGCCCTTATTTTGTTTATCCATTCCCCAGTTGATGGACATTTGTGTGGTTTCCATATTTTGACAATGATTAATAATGCTGCTCTGAGCATTTGTGTACAGGTTTTTGTGTAGACATGTTTTCTGTTCTCTTGGGTCTCTGCCTAGGGGTAGAATCACTGGGTCATAAGGAACTCTACTTAAGCATTTGGAAAACTGCCTGGTGGTTTTCCATGGTAGCCGCACCATTTCACATTCCCACTAGCAATGTATGATGGTCTCAATTTCACCACAGAAGAAATGATTTATCTATCTATCTATCTATCTATCTATCTCACCATTACACATACCCTCCCCAATGTCCATCACCCAGCCACCCCATCTCTTCTACTACCCCACCTCCAGCAACCCTTGGTTTATTTCCTAAGATTAAAAGTCTCTCTCTCTCTCTTTTTTTTTCAAGATTTTATTTATTTATTTGAAAGAGATAAAATGAGAGAGCACAACAGGGGGAAGAGTCAGAGGGAGAAGCAGACTCCCCGCTGAGCTGGGAGTCTGATGCAGGACTCGATCCTGGCACTCCAGGATCATGACCTGAGCCGAAGGCAGTCGCCCAACCAACTGAGCCACCCAGGTGTCCCAGATTAAGAGTCTCTTATGGTTTCTCTCCCTCTCTGGTTCCATCTTATTTCATTTTTCCCTCCCTTCCCCTGTGATCCTTTGTCTTATTTCTCCAAATTCCTCATATCAGTGAGATCATATGATAATTTTCTTTCTCTGATTGACTCTTTTCGCTCAGCATAATAACCTCTAGTTCCATCCTGTCATTGCAAATGGCAAAATCTCGGGTTTACTGATGGCTGCATAGTATTCCATTGTGTATATATATACCACATCTTCTTTACCCATTCAGCTGTTGATGAACATCTAGGCTCTTTCCATCGTTTGGCTATTGAGGACATTGCTGCTATAAACATTGAGGTGCATGTGCCCTGTTGCATCACTACATTTGTATCTTTGGGGTAAACACCCAGTAGTGTACTTCCTGGGTCATAGGGAAGCTCTATTTTCAACTTTTCGAGGAACCTCCATGCTGTTTTCCAGAGTGGCTCACCAGCTTTCATTCCTACCAACAATGTTGGAGGGTTCCCCTTTCTCTACATCTTCACCAGCATCTGTCATTTCCTGACTTGTTAATTTTAGCCATTCTGACTGGTGTGAGGTGGTATCTCACTGTGGTTTTAATTTGTATTTCCCTGATACTGAGTGATGTGGAGCACTTTTTCATGTGTCTGTTGGCCATCCGGATGTCTTTGCAGAAATGTCTGTTCATGTTAGGAGGAATAATTTCTTAACCAGCTTATGGTGTCTTATTTTTCAAGTCTTATGGATTCAGTAGCTCATTTTAAATTATTTTACAGCAGATGTTTTTCACAGCATGAAGAGCACAGAAAAAGTATATAATAGGCCCTGATCTTGCCAAATGTGGTATTTCTCTAATACATAGCTTATAATAGATTAGACCATTTGCTCAGGGTCTCTGTTTGCTAATAAAGATAGAATCTTGTTGGCCCATTAGTTATTAGCTAAATATAATAATGGGTATATAGTTATAAATACATACATAGTCTATATAGTTTGCAAGTGATTGATCCCTCTCATATTGTCCATGAAGTTTTCCTTGTTTTATAGATGTTTTCATTTCATAAATTCACACATTTATTCATTCTACAAATACTGAAATCCTACTCTATATAAAGTCCCATGTTAGGCTCTGTTTTTAAAGTTTACTCTTAAGCAGATCTTATTTTCAACAAGCATAGAATCTAAAGGGAGATGAGATGTCAGGAGTCATTGTAAGAGAGAATGAGCTAAGTTCCAAAAGAGAAGCTTGAGCGAAACCATTCTGCTTCTGATGTAAGAGAGGTTGTTTCTACCTGAGAGGGTAGGGTTGGTGGCCAGGAACGATTTCCTAGAGAAAGCGACATTTGAAAAGCATCTCTCAGAAAGGATAGGACTGAGCCATGGTAGGATTAGAGAAAAGCACATTTTGTCTGCAAATAAATTATAAGGATAGCATATGTGCTTAGAACAGAGTGGTTTGGTTTTGTCAGGGGCATGGTGAAACATGCAGAGTGTGCAGAGAGATTGGATCCTGAGAATGGTGTCTAGACTGCATGTTCTGCAAAAGGAAAATGACCACAACCTTAACTATTCCACAAAATAACAGAGGTAGGTTTCTTAGGAAGAAACTGAGAATGCCCTGGGGATTATTTATTTATATACTATTTATTTCACAAGAAAGAAAGAATTGCAAGGTAGCAATGATTGCAAATTTACATGCCTTGATTTTTCACTCTATTTTTCTCATCCATAATAATTTATCTTTTTAAATTACCTATATGGTTTATAAAATTTTTTCATTACATCATTGTTTCTTAAGCTTATCCAGTAAAAAAATGAAATCATCTTGGTTGCTTGTACAAAAGTAGCACACTACAATTTCTATAAACATTTCATGTCCTATTTCATAGACCATGTATTTTTTTAGATTTACCTCCTTTTTGCTCACCATCTGTTTTTCCATCGTAGATCATCCTTCTGGGTTTGTTTTCCTTTTTTTTTCCCCCAATATTGATATATTTCGTGTGTGTGTGTGAGTTTATTGTTCGTAAATGCCGTTGGCTTGTGTTTATCTCATTAGCATTGTTAGAATATAGCTTTTTCTGAATGTACCATTCTAGGATGACTGTGTTTCTCAGTCCATTTGAAATATTATTGTATTGTCTCTGTCTCCTATTGTCTCCTTCATTTGCAGATTTCTCTTTACTCTTACAGTCTTTGTCAAATCTGGGTATCCTGTAGGTTCATTACAAGTGTCTAGTTCTGGATTTCCTTGTATTTTAATTTCCAGATGGATATTGTGCTTGGTGATGTGGGTTGATGTTTTCCATTTGTCAGGTAGATTCACAATTATTAGTGCTACAAATATTACCTTTACTTCTTTTCTATTCTCTCCTCCAGGTACTCTGGCTAGAGTTAGTTCGATTTTTCACATTTTTTCCTTAAATATCCCTTGATCTGTCTTCCATATTTCCTATCTTTGTGTCTCCCCGTGTGACATGTTGTGGAATTTTCAGGTCTGTATTCCAATTCTAGTTCATAGACTTTTGGGGGTGGTATCTCATATTCCCTTTCACCCATCTGCCCTTTGATTTTGTTTAAATTTCAACCATTATATTTTTCAATTATAAATCTTATATTTTCTTCTTTTTTTAAACCATCCTAGTCAGTTTTGGTCATCTCTCATTGCATGGTTGTGATGCTACCCTTTATTTCTTTAAACATTTCATACCTGTTTTGTAAGACTAAGTCTGAGATTTCAGTATCTGATGTCCTGGGTGGTCTAAATCTATTTTTCATTTGCTCATTTGTTTCTTCCAAGTCTCATTTCTAGTGGTTAGTTTCCCTGAAGATTTTGTGATTGTTGACTCTTACCTTCTGTTTGACATTATTTTATTGTGAAGAGGAACGTGGAGCCTGAATGCAGTGTGTGTTCCATATGAGAGAAGGTTTGTGTTTCCACAGGGACCGTGGGGCCATGGCAGACTGGGACCATTGAAACCCCTTTGAAGGTCTGTGGTATAATCCAAGCATCTCAGGTTCTGCCCCCCCATCCCTGCTGCTAATGGAAAGCTGCGTCTCCAGACCTTGGTGCCAGTCTTGGTGTTTGCCCACCCGCTACTTTTTCCTTAGTTTGCACATGTAGCTCACAGTGAAGATTTTAGCTCAAGATGATGGTTTTTATTTTCACTGAGGCCCCTTGGAGCTTTACTTCACCTACTTAAAGCTCAGCTATGTTATGAAAATTATGTTTTGTACAGGATCTACTTTTTTTTTTCTTCTCAAGATACTCTTTTAGAACCTCAAAATTGGCCTGCTGCTGGAAACTGAGTGATAGATCATTGTAGCCCAGTAGCAATATGGGAATTACCGAAATAGTTCAGTCAACATAAATGAGACAAACAGGAATATTTTAGAACAAACATGCACTAATTTGGCGTTTTAGTTTGTCCAGTTTTGTTACTTATCCCAATTCTTGCTAGCTTGTGCCTTTTGGATATAACCCAAAATATTGTATTAATAAAATATTTGAAATGTTCCTGTTCTACAGAAGAAATACCTGGGCCACTGGGAGACTAGGAGACTACTAGTGGATAAGTCTTCTTGAAATTTCTGTTCACCTTATTTTAATATGCTTTGGAATGTTCAAAGGAAGTGAAAAGAGGGAGTCGGTCCATTGAGAAACCTGAGATCTGTGAAGTCAGGCCAAAAATGTCTTATGTCCATTCTTCCATTAGGTAATAGGAATTTTTATTCATTTATGCATGATTCCTTTCATGTCAATTTATTTAATAATTTTGTTGGTATTTGTAGATTGCCCACTATATGGCACGTACTATCTCATGTTGTAGAAAACACAGGAAATTGCACTTAGAAGTCTCTGTACTATAGATCTTGCATTCTGTTCTCAAGACAGACGTAAACAAGGAGGAGTAGGAAGACAGTGTGGGAGGATGGTAAGGGCTGCGGAGAACAGTAAACGTGGCAAGAGGAGTAAAGTGTGGTGGGGCTGAGATAACAGATGGGTAGAGGGATTTACTGGTTCTAAGCACTTTACTAAGGAGCCTTAGAACCTGGTCTGACATGTCACTGCTAGAACACTGCCGTGGTTAGGGGAACAGATTGTTTAGGAAGTTGGTGTTATGGGTTCAGATGTGTCCTCCATAAAAGAGGAGTTAGAGGCCTCGCCTGCGGCACCTCAGAACGTGACCGTATTTGGAGATGGAGTCCTTACAGAAGTAATTGAGTTAAAGTGAGGTCATTAGGGTGGCCTTAATCCAGTATAACTGATGTCCTTAAAAACACAGAAAAGTTTGGACCCAGAGATGGACATAAACACAGAGAGGGACGTACACACAGAGATGGACATAAAGATAGAAAAGTTTGGAGACAGAGATGGACAAGGAGGATACCACTTAAGGATGAGGGTCATGCTACTCTAAGCCAAGGCTCTACCAGAAGCTAGGAGAGAGGCGTGTAGAGTGGCAGGGCCTTGGGCGTGCAGTTCTGGGTTCCAGAACTCTGGGACACTCAGCTTCTGTTGTGCAAGCCCCTCAGATCAGCAGTACCATGTTACAGTAGCGCTCATGAGCCAATGCAATCAGTAATTCATTGTGATTAAAGCTTCACAGGTATAGGACAATAGGAGATGACGAGCAAAAGGGTTCAAGGACTGCAGTTAGCCCATTAGGAGCCAGGAGGTCTTTAATGAATGTATAATGTCCATTACGTGCCAGTGACTTTTCTGGGTATTTGGCAAATATTAGCCAGTATGCATCCAAATAGTGGTCCTACTACAGAGGTTCATCCATTATTTCCATTTTAAAGACGTGGAGTGACATTTTGGTCATGCCGTCTCCTTCTCGAGAGAAGGAGAAGTTAGAACAAACATTACGTGACCATGCAGAGATTCTTGGGCCCTGAATAAGAGATTTTCCTGAAGGTTTCCCACACACCTGTAAACACGCCATGTTTTGAAGTCCTCTTTCTGGTGATAGTGGAAGATTCAGGGAAAAAGCATGCCCAAGACAGGGACACCCATGTTCTAGTCCCATCTGTCTGTTTTCTTGGCCACACACCTGGGGCACGTCACTTAGCCTTCTTCTGTCTCCAGCCTTACACTTGGTCATATTAACTAGATAACTGTAAAACTAAATCAGAATAAATTTAAATATAAAAATAAACAACAAAAAGAAATAGTCTCCAATCCATAGTTTGCCCTGGAGATTTTTATTTTTCAAGGAACTAGCCCCTCAGTATCTCCCAAACAATGTTTTAATTTATATACTACAAACAATCAGATCTAAGAACTCATTTCACTTATTTATCATATACTTGAAAGGCTTTGATATCTCACTGGAATGAAAGATACACATGTGATCTTGTTTTAAAGAGTTCAAAAATTGATAGCAATTTATGATCCATGTTGGGTTAGCATAACAGCAGCCGTAGGTTAGTCCTTTATGCAAAGCTTTGGATTCAGAATTATAAATTGAACTATGTATTAATCTCCAGACTCTTCTTGTAATTCACTTACAGCATAGAACCTTAAAGAGGGAGTGATATTTCCTAGACTGAGAGTGAATAAAATCAGGTTGGGTGGGAAAGAACCATCATGGACTCTTCTCCAAGGTCATAGAATGAAGGTGGTGTAACTCCAGACATAGTGGAGATGGGTGATCTTTTACCAAGACTTGGTGTATTAGTCAAGGTGAATAACACTGTGACAATCTTCAAATTCCACTCCCTGACACAGTGAAGATTGATTTCTTGCTCCCATCAGAGGTCTTGGCGGGGGGTAGGTATCCGAGCAGCCGGATTGCAAAAGAGACTTCAAAACTCAGGCTCCTTCTTCTTCCACCATCTCGGACATGTGTCCTCCATGGTTACAGAGGAGACGAGAGAGGGAGGACTGGAGAATCACATGGCTAGGCTCACATTCCGGTGGTCGTGACTCACTTGCGTGGCCTTGACCTGGCTAGACCCTTTTGTGCTGTGCGGTGATCAGTCTGGACCTTCTTGAGTGCCCTCAGCCTGCTATGCTCTCTCTTCTCTCTGGGCCTTGGAACTTGCCTTCCTTCACCTTGAAACACTTCCTTTGCTGTATGCCAGCATCGGTGCTTTTCACTGTCTTAAACAGCCTCCAAGGCATGCTTCTTCAATTGAATGCTGTTACCTAGGCAAGGAATTCTTACACATTGGTCACGTTCCTGGCGATGTTTACAAAGACAAATACTGATTATGCGTGTCTGAGAAATTTTGCCAGTGCAAAGTCAACCTTCATTGTGATATTTTAACTATGGTAGCGTTTTGTGTGATTTGTGAAACTTTTTTTTAATTGATGGGACATAACTCATTTAAGTAGAAATCTATAACAGACATTTACGTTGTTTACTATTTTTTTTACTATTACTGAAAATGCTACAGTGAATAAAGGGATGTAATTTTAACCCATATCCCATGCCTATTCAGTATCGCTTCATGAAATGTATTCTCATCATAATTTCTTCAAAATAATTGCATTATCATTTCTTATTTGTAGTGTGTCTCCAGGCCCATCATCATTACCCTTGTCATAATGCTTCATAACAAGAGTAGCACTAATATAATAATAATCACTGAGTGCATGCTTCTGTGGGTACTAGGCTAGGCTCTTTATGCATATTACCTCGTTTAAACTTCATCCTAATGCTATTCCATTAGAATTGTTATTATTCCTGTCTTACAGATAAGGTTTCTATGGCCCTGAGGGGCCTTGTGGTCTGTCTGTGGTTACTCAGCCAGCAAGTGGTGGAACTAGGCTCTAAACTATCATTTTCCGTTTCAAAGGTCTCACTCCTTTCATCCATTGCTCCACACTGTGTATGGGAAGACCATCGGTCTGGCCATCCAGGCTCCTGTCAGGGTTCCCTACCTACTGTGCGATCCCTGGACTGAGGCCTCCCTGGTCTCAGCTTTCCTAATTATAGTAACCTGGATTGTGCACTCCTTTCACTGTTGCAAAATGCAGCAGTGTCTGCAGAAACACTTTGAACCTTGTACAATTCCAAAGGATCATTAAGAGATATTACTGGGTCACAGATAGGCTTTGTCAAGCAGACCGATGGCAGACATTAAGGGTACACCCGGAAAACTCAAATCTCTAAACTAGACAACTAAGCAAACATTGTTCTTGTAAAGTGCAGTGCTGTCCCAATGGAAAAAAATGTAGGGGCACCTGGGTGGCTCAGTGGGTTAAGCCGCTACCTTCAGCTCAGGTCATGATCTCAGGGTCCTGGGATCGAGCCCCGCATCGGACTCTCTGCTCAGCGGGGAGCCTGCTTCCCCTCCCCCCCAACCTCTGCCTGCCTCTCTGCCTACTTGTGATCTCTCTCTCTCTCTCTCTCTCTGTCAAATAAATTAATTAAAAAAAGAAAAACTGTAAGCGAGCCCCTTCATGTCTTTAACGGTGCCACAAAAGTGGAAGGAAGTCATTCATAAAGTTGTCGAAACAAGTACTGCCTAGAGCGTTTGTTGAAACAGCTTGTGATTCACCTTTGATTAATGTACTTGTGGGCTTCTTGATGTCCTAGCTCTGAGCCATCCCTGAATGTCCCGTTCCTTCTGCTTTGTCCAGAACACATCTTCTGGCACTGACTATGCCCAGTGAGGCTGTCTGTGTATGTCGAGTGCTCCGGTTCGAGTCCTTGCGCTTTCACCACTGTGCCTGGCGTCCTCATGCAGGCCGTCCTCCCCACGCGTCCTTTTCTTCACTTACTTGCATGAGATGGATGGATTGGACAAGATGACTTTTGAGACAGTAGTTCCCAAGTCTAACCAGTTTTCAGAATCACATCTAGGTCTTGTGGGAAAAAAAAAAAAAGAAAAAGAAAAAAATCAATTTCTGAGCCCAAACACTAGGGGTTCTGATTTAGGACCTTTGAGGCAGGATCAGAATCACAGTGAGGTTCCCTAGCAGTTACTGAAGGCTATTTTGTGCCAAATATTGTGCTCAACATGGTGTGTAGGATTTTCTGTCTCATTACAAGGGTTTGGGGTAAATGCTATTCTCATTTCCATCATGAGCTACGCTGGGTTTTTAACTGCTCGCTCAGTCCTTACAGTCTCTAGGGGCGTGCTTGTCTTTCAGATCGTATCCTTACTTATACGTGTGTTGTAGGTGTAGGTTCTGAACCTGAGAATCCTGGAGATCTGACTCTGTGTTCATTGTTTCCATGCTTTTGCCTTTTGCTTGAGCATTTCATGTCGAGTCTGGAGAGCCTTAGTTGGGGAGCGGTTAGCTGCCTGTGACTGAGGACCACGCCAGCCGTCTCTGAGAGTGGGACTTCAGCTTGGAGCGTGCCATCAGGCTCCCTAAGCATGCACATTTCCCAGGTCTCAGAGTCCCAGAGCAGTGCCCTTTCCTCTGGCCTCTGAGGGCAGCTTCTCTCTGCCCCTCTCAGGGATCCAGCTCAACATCTCAATTTGTTGTTGGCTTGCTTATTTCCTTTGTTTAGATTTGCTTGTTCCATTTTCTGGTGTGCGTCTGTGAGAGGATCCTTGGAGACCTTTCCTGCCCTCCTAAGAGATCACCACTGTCTCAACAGGGTGTTTTCATCATGACCTACTTGTTCTGTGGCAGGAGGGGCCCTGAGCTCTGCATAACCTGTCCATTCTTTCTTTCTTTTTTTAAACATGTCTCTTCTGATAGAGTGTAAGCTCCTTGAAGGTAGAGACCTTGATTCTCTTAAACTCAGTTCTGTCTTTAGTACTGAGTAAAGTTCCTACACGTAATACTCTCTCAAACCTTCTGTGTGACCTTGTTAAAAGCAAAAACTTCTCTGTGACCCAAATACCAATCCATTTCTTACCCACAAAGAGATGAAAAATGGTGTATGGACCAAGTGATGGACTGAGTCTCGGAGCCGTGAATTTTTATTTTATTTTATTTTATTTTATTTTATTTTATTTTATTTTATTTTATTTATTATTTGACGGAGGCACAGTGAGAGGGAATGCAAGCAGGGGGAGTAAGAGAGGGAGAAGCAGGCTTCCCGCCGAGCAGGGAGCCCGATGTGGGCTCAATCCCAGGACTCTGGGATCTTGACCCGAGCCAAAGGCAGATGCTTAATGACTGAGCCACCCAGGCGCCCCTCAGAGGCATGAATTTTACTTCAGTGCCATGGTGTCCAACACATTAGCTAGTAGCCTTATGTGGCTATGTGCGATTTAGTTTAAATTAATGAAAATCAAGTAAAACTTAAAATTTAGTTCTTTGGTCATCCTCTTGTCATCATCTCAGAAAGATCTCCTGGATAGCAATCCTCGATATAAAGGTTTCAATAATCTGTACAGAAACTAGATTCTGCAGCTGTTCCTGTGTGTTTTGCCATGACACACGCTCTATACTGAGCAACTGCCCGGTTATTGCATTAGGAAATTCCTTCTGTACGCCAATACTGCTTCTCCAACAGTCCCAATTCTCAGTATGTAACAGCGGGTTTTGCCAACCTGAGTCTAAGCACAAACCCTAGTTATTTCTTTTCAATGTTAAATGCAACTGAGTCAAAATGCAGAACACTATTTCTTTTACTAAAAACAGCCACCCTTGATCTTCTGTTCAACCTCTGACTCATAAGAATGAAGTGAGGTATGGGAGAGCAAATATTTTAACATAAACACACACACACACACATGCAACATAAACATAAATAACATAGAATTGAATAATTGGAAGTTAGGGTTTTGGGTTTTTTTTTCCTGAGGCCTTACCAGAATATTCTCATGTTAAATGGGCTGGGTAAGGATGGCTAATATATTTTATATTCCAGATTCTTATTTATTTGTGCTGTGTTACCGTGGGGAGGTTCCTTCACCCTTATGTAACAACGGGTTAGTGCTTTGTGCAGGATTATTTTTGTACCATTTCCTTAAAGAGAGTATAGAATTTCCCATCTTTGCAGAATATTTTAGTGGTGGTTCCAAAAATTTACTTCAGCTTTCTGAAGTGTAGTTTCATCAAATCGTTATCTAGGAACGTGACCAAAATCTCCCATGGGACGTGAAAGGGGCAGTGTGGTGACAGACGTGCCCCAGAGGTGAGGCTCACTGTGGACGTTAAAGCAAGGAAGACTCAGTGCTGTTCCTCGAATGTGTGTGATTTACTGATTGTGTGAATGTGATGAAAAATAAAATCATTTGCGCTCTTGGGGAGAAAAGGCAGACTCGGCACGCTGGGGCTTCAAAACCATGTGTCAATTTCATATTCCCCACATCGTGTGAAATCGTTAAATTAAAAAAAAAAAAGAATCCAAAAGCAGAACATAAGCCTTTTACATTTGGAAAATTTGCACAACAGAATACCAAAACATTTGCTGATGCACTTCCTTCGACTATGAAGCATAAACCTATTTCCTTTAAATATTATATGAATCCTGCTGTGATTTAAAAAGAAAAGTGGCATCTAATCATGGAACATTAAATCGACTTTGTTATGTGGTTTACTGGCTTATCTATCAAAACAGAATTCAAATCCATTTGTAGAATGAAGTTTTGAGACGGCAAGAATAGCAATGAAAGTAAATACAAACACATGGAGGGAAAAAGCAAGCATTAGTGTGCTAAGCATTTCTATTCTAGGATAAAATGTCCAGAGGGTTATGTTTTTTTTTCCTGATTTCATCAATAAACAGTATGAATTTTATTGTATCTTATTTGAGTCTACAGAATAAGTATCATAATTAGCCTCAGATGTTAATATTTCCCCAGATACATATACTTTACTATTGAATTTACTGTTTAATTCACTAAAACTGCAAAGATGTTCTGCTTAAATTCCTGCATATGTAAAGTGAGTAGCATAGTACTGATAGGTCATAGATATTAAGTAAATATTTGTAAAACAGATGAATAGATAAATAAGTGAATGCTTTTAATTTCTTTTTTATTTAGTGTACTTAAGAATTTCCAAATTCCCTCTTTAAAGAAGAATATTCAATGAAGGAGTCTTGTCAGAGAAAATCAAGACAAATTTTGCAATTTTTAAAAAATTGTAGCTATTACAAATGCAGATAGTAGGTTGGAATTTTGAAAAACCAATAACCTCCTGGGAGAAAATTGGTTTTATTTCAAAATACTTTATTCCCCCGGATAATTATAGTCTAAGAAAGCACAAACAACTGAATGATAAAAATAAGCAAAGCAGGAAAATGAAAACTCTGCTGTTTTATTAACTGAACAATTTTTCACTTAGCATAATTCCCTATAGATTAATCCACAATTTTGCGTACGTCAGTAGAATAGTCTTTATATTGCTAAATAGTATTCCGTGTTAGTTTAACTATTTACCCACTAAAATACATCTGGATTATCTCCAGTTTGGGCCACTGCGAATATGTCTTATGGCGATTGATTTCTGCTTTTATTCCGTGTGGAACATATTATGTATAATTTCAGTTTTTAAAAAATGTTTTTTAAAAAGATTTTATTTATGTATTTATGTATGTATTTATTTAGTGTGTGTGAGCAGGGATGGGGTAGAGCGACAGGGAAGGAATCTCAAGCAGGGAGCCCACTGAGCATGGAGCCCGACGTGGGGCTTGATCTCACAACCCTGAAATGGTGACCTGAGTATCGTGGTGGGTTTTTTTAATGTGGCCCAGAATATGGTCTGGCTTAGAGTGTGTTCCAGGAGCCCTTGACAGAAATGTGTACCGTGTTCCTGTTAGGGGGAATCAGTCTGTATCTGTCAGTAACATCGTTTTGGCTGATTTGGTTGTTTCAATATGTAGCAGTTTCTCATGGTTACTGTAACCAATTGCCACAAACTTGAGAATGTGGAACAACTTATTCTTACACAGTCCTGAAGGTCTGAGCCTGAAATCACAGAGTGGGTAGGGCCGTGGTCTCTCCAGAGGGTTTGGGAGAGATCTGCTCCTTGAGTCTCCAGACTCCTGGTGGCTGCTGGCTTGCCTTGGTGTTTCTTGACTTGGTGTTTCTGTGTTCCTCCTTCCACAGCCTCGTGGGGTGTGTGTGTGTGTGTGTGTGTGTGTGTGTGTGTGTGTGTTGTATACAATCTCTCTGTGCTTCTCTAACGACACTTGGGATGAGTGCAGATGTTGTTATAATTTTTGTTTCAATCATTATGTATAATTTAGAGGAGAAGGGTGCTCTGTGGTAATTACCCATATTTCTAGTCTTTCTCTTTTTGATTTTTTTTTTCCTTCCTGATGCTCTAAGATTTCTTCTCTTATTATCTTTCTGTCTGAAAATTTTTCTTTGGCCATTTTTTAAGGGTAGGTCTGTTAGGACACAGACTTTTAGTTTTTCTTCAGCTGTGTATGTGTTTATTTTCCTGAGTTCTTCAAAAATAGTTTCCTCAGAAGTAGAATTCACATGGGCACTTCTTCTCTTCTGACATTGAGAAAAGCCTGCTCCTTTCTTCTGGTCTCCATCCTTCCAGATGAGAAACCCGGTTCCATTCAAATTTGAGTTCCCTGCAAGTAATGCACCCTTTCCCTCTGGCTGCTTTCAAGATACTTTCTTTGAATTTAGTTTTCAGAAGTTCAATTAGGGTGTGAATTGAAGTGGGTTTCTTTGCAATGACCTTATCTGCGGTTCACATCGCTCACTGAACCTGTGGATTTATAGTGTTCATCAAATTAGAGACTTCTTTAAAAATTTTTTTTATTTTTTAATTACTTTTCAGTGTACTAGAATTCATTGTTTATGCAGCACACCCAGTGCTCTATGCAATACGTGTCCTCCATAATACCCACCACCAGGCTCACCCAACCTCCCACCCCCACCCCTTCAAAACCCTCGGATTGTTTTTCAGAATCCACAGTCTCATGGTTCGTCTCCCTCTCCGATTTCCCTCAACTCCCTTCTCCTCTCCATCTCCCTATGTCCTCCGTGTTATTCTTATGCTCCACAAGTAAGTGAAACCGTATGATAGTTGACTCTCTCTGCTTGACTTATTTCACTCAGCATCATCTCTTCCAGTCCCGTCCATGTTGATACAAAAGTTGGGTATTCGTCCTTTCTGATGGAGGCATCATACTCCATAGTGTATATGGACTTTTCAGCCATTATGTTTCCAAATGCTTTTTCCAGTCCTCTTCTTCCTCCTTTCCTCCTGGGACTCCCACGATACGAAGTTGGATTTTTGTTGTTCTTGTTATTCTTCTGCAGGTCGCTGAGGCTCTGTTTATATTTATTTATTTGTGTATGTTAGTCCATTTTCTCTCTGTTCAGACTGAGTAAATTCTCTTGAACTACCCTCAAATTCACTGATTCTGTCCCATCATGTCTACTCTCGTTTTGAGCCCATTCCACAAATTTTCTATTTTTGCGGCATTTTTTTTTAGCTCTGTAATGAACATTTGGTTATTATTGTATCTTTGATTGCTTTACTAAGATTGTCTCGTTTTTTGTTATCCTCCAGAGAATTTGTGATTGCTCACTGAAGCATTTTTACGAAGGGGTCTTTAAAATTCTCGACAGATAATTCCAATATCCGATCCATTTCAGCGGTGGCATTGATTGGTGGCCTTTTCTCATTCAAGATGTGATTTTTCCTGGTTTGCATTATGATGTGTGGCTTCCTACTGCGGCCTAGATGGTTTGGCTATTAGGTGAGAAGACAGCAGAGCCTGTTAGAATTTTTATTTTCACAAGCGGTCGCTCTGTTTGCGTTCGGCAGGCGGGTCCTGGCCTACTTCTTGGGCAGTGACTGCAAGGACAGGGTAATTTGCAGAGCTCGCATGGAGCTCTTTTCTTCTGTGGCGTTTATTTAATGCGTCTGGGGCTCCCACTGGCTCTGGTTAATGCTGCTTGAGAGGGAAGAACAAGCTCCCGGAGGCGGAGGCGAGGTGCCCTGGTACCTTTGTGCAAAAGAGGAGGTTTTCTCCCTGCATGTGGGAAACAAGTACTTCCTGCAGGGCGCAGGTGGCAAGATCCTTATTCCTGGTGGTTCCAGCCATGTGGTCCCTCAGGAGGAGCCTTGAGAGCTGGAGAATCTCAAGGTCATGAGGACGTACAAGTTTCTCAGGCTGCCCCTGTGTCTGCTAGTTCCCTCCCTTCCATCTCCTGGATCCAGTTCTTCTAAGTGAATGTGACTCTCTGAGAACAAAGGCCCCCCTGGGCGCCAGGGACGTATCATTCTCCCGGTGCTTTTGTGAGTCCTGTCTTAAAGATCAGAAATATCTGCGGTCCCATCTAGAAGCGATCTTGCACCGTGCTCGTGTCGGTCGAGAGGCACGCGGGGAGCTGCTGACGCCTGCGTCCAGAGCAGCTCCTGTCTTTTCTCCTGCCCGTTGTGGGTATCTTAATGCTATTTTGCCCTCACGTTGGTTTGCGTGTAGAATTTTATTGTTGTCCCTAGACCCCCACCTGACACCCTTACCCATCCTGCTGCGTCAGTGGCCGAGAGCATGCCCCCTGGGGCCCGTCCAGCTTGGGTTAAATACTGACCCTGCTGTTGATTAGCCTGCGCATTCAGAGCCGGTCCCTCACTTCCCTAAATCTCGTCTAAACAACGAGGATAGGATAAAGTAAACTTTAATAACAACATGTGTGTGACATCCTCAGCACACTGCGTCGCTGGTGGCGGGCACCCAGCGGGTGTGATGGGTTAGCTCGGGGCGCCTCCTCGTCTACATCATTGTCATTTCATCTCCATTTTAGAGAAAAACCAAAGCTTGGAAGTAGAGGTAACTGCACCCGGGCCACTTTGCCCACTTAGGTGTCAGGAGAGCTGAAATTCAGACTTGCTTCCTGACCGTGGCGTGTAAGCTGCCAGTGATGGCCTTGCAAGGCCTGAGTCGTGGGAGCCTGGGTTAGGCCATGTTCAGGTTATGCAAAAATATAAGATGGTACAGTTATATGAGCCGGAAATACTCAATTTTCAGTTAATTATAGATGATAGTGGAAAGTATTTTTATAAAGCTATCTATGTATAGAAATAAAAATAACCCAGCTAGTCTAATAGAACCTGACCAAGGATGACTTTGAACCCTTTTGCCCTGTCAAATACTCCTTTTTATGATGCTTACCAATTTCTGAAATCTGATAGATTTTAAAAACAGTTTATGGCAGTATGCTCTTTCATTTAAATTTTAGTGTAGTTTGAGATGCAGTAAAAACTTGGATGTTTCCATTTATGCAGTTTGCCACAAATAATCTTCTGCCTAAGACTGTATAGTTTTGCACATTGCCAAATGAACAAATGAGGGTCATGGTGAATTCCTGAGTTTATAATTGTAATGGAACAAAAGCAAATCAAGAGGAATAATTTATGTTATTACCAATTAGAGTAAAAATGCATTTATGGTAGAGAAATGCTCCAAAAACTCCAGTTGTGTTTGCCCATTTATTAAGGAAGGGGAAAATTTTCCGATGAAAAACATACAGAAGGGCAATTATTTACAGTGTACATTAGGGCTTCTTTTATGAGTTGGTATTCTGTGGGGGTAGGAGGTAAGCAGTTACTTTTTCCTCTCAGGCTCTGCTGATTCAGAGATTTAAAAAAAAAAAGGAAAGAAAGAAAACCAACAACTAATGGCCACATATAGATCAAGAACCTATTTATGTTTTATATTTTTGAGCTAGGAATATGAGATGTTTGACTCAGCTTCTTTGTAAGTTAAATGAAAACACTACTTATTATATATAGCAAATAATATGGAACGTTACAAGTGTGTGTGCACATAGGCTGATTCCGCAGCTGTCATAAAAAGAGAGACGGACAAAAAGAAGAGGGTCCATTTGTGACGGGACACGTGCCCGGTGATGCCTCGGAAGGGGAAGCAAAGAGAAAGACGCCGTGAGGACAGAAGTGGGGAGAGTGCCCCGGGGAGAGGGAGACGGGCCGCAGGAGAGACGAAGACCTAGAAGACGAAGACCTTCCTGGAAGGAAGTGGAAGTGCACAGAACCGAAGGGAGAAGAAAGCTCGATGGAGAGGAAGAAGAAGATCAACTAGAAATGGGAGGGGACAAAGAGAGACCACACAACGAGTCTAAATCCCTGACCATCGGACATCTGCTTTTACCTTGAGTCTGAAGAATTAATTGAGTGTGTCCAGTCACGAGCTACCATGTTGAACATTTTGTGTATCGTCTTATGACACCTTCACCATCCCAACGGTGGGGAAGTGTGTGTCATTAACAACACCCTTCCCCCGGAAAGCATACCAAGCATGTTGGAAACAACCTGGAAATTCATCTCAGAAGAATTCTTTCTGTCTGTAGTCAGACCCTAGCCTGCAGGCGTGGGGCCCACCTTGCATGGTGGGTGTGGGCGGGGAGGCCTGGAAGTGTCTCCACACACGGTTCTCTGCCCCCCCCCAACCATCCAGTGGTATCTCTGAGAAGGGGGCTCTTCTTTTATCTTTTACGCTATCACTCAGAACAGCGCGAGTGAATAGAAAGCAATAAATATCTCAACAAACAAATGAGAGTATTATGTACCAGAGGAGGAGATACTAGCAGAATCTTCACATGAGAGAAAGTGAACATTTCATTTTGTAAAAATTGTAGCATCAAGCAAGGACTCAATTTTATTTCCTTGCCTGTATTGGATTCTGGTGAATGATACAGGGTGGGGGGAGACAAAATACGACGTAGATGTAGGCCTCAGAATCCAAATGTGTGTGGGTTTACTGCATGTTTCTCCTATGGCTCTCGTTTCATCAATCAGCCCAACTACTTTATGCTTAGGAAGAATAAAGGAAAATGGGACACTTGGGGGGCTCAGTGGGTTAAGCGTCTGCCTTCAGCTCAGGTCATGATCCCAGGCTCCTGGGATCGTGTCCAGCATCAGGCTCCCTGCTCAGCGGGGAACCTGTTTCTCCTTCTGCTTGTGTGCACTCTCTCTCTTTCTCTCTCTCTCTCTCTCTGACAAATAAATAACTAAGATCTTTAAAAAATATTTTGAAACCCACGGAATGGGAGAAGATATTTGCAAATGACAGTACAGATAAAAGGTTGATATCCAGGATCTATAAAGAACTCCTCAAACTCAACACACACAAAACAGATAATCATATTAAAAAATGGGCAGAAGATATGAACAGACACTTCTCCAAGGAAGACATACAAATGGCTACCAGACACATGAAAAAATGTTCATCATCACTAGCCAGCAGGGAGATTCAAATCAAAACCACATTGAGATACCACCTTACACCAGTTAGAATGGCCAAAATTAGCAAGACAGGAAACAACGTGTGTTGGAGAGGATGTGGAGAAAGGGGAACCCTCTTACACTGTTGGTGGGAATGCAAACTGGTGCAGCCACTTTGGAGAACAGTGTGGAGATTCCTCAGGAAATTAAAAATAGATCTTCCCTATGACCCTGCAATTGCACTGCTGGGTATTTACCCCAAAGATACAGATGTAGTGAAAAGAAGGGCCATCTGTACCCCAATGTTTATAGCAGCAATGGCCACGGTCGCCAAACTGTGGAAAGAACCAAGATGCCCTTCAACGGATGAATGGATAAGGAAGATGTGGTCCATATACACTATGGAGTATTATGCCTCCATCAGAAAGGACGAATACCCAACTTTTGTAGCAACATGGACAGGACTGGAAGAGATTATGCTGAGTGAAATAAGTCAAACAGAGAAAGTCAAGTATCATATGGTTTCACTTATTGGTGGAGCATAACAAATAATATAGAGGACAAGGGTAGATGGAGAGGAGAAGGGAGTTGAGGGAAATTGGAAGGGGAGGTGAACCATGAGAGACTATGGACTCTGAAAAACAACCTGAGGGTTTTGAAGGGGCGGGGTGGGAGGGTGGGGGAACCAGGTGGTGGGTATTAGGGAGGGCACGGATTGCATGGAGCACTGGGTGTGGTGAAAAAACAATGAATACTGTTACGCTGAAAATAAATAAAAAATTAAAAAAAAATATTTTGAAAAAAAAAAAGGAAAATATATTTATTGAGCACATTCCATGTGGCAGTGGAAGACGACTTAAGTTAAATGATGGGCAGCCTTAGCTGGTCAACTACTAGACTGTCCTTTCTAGGTCATTCCACCACTGTCCTCTCCAAGTGTGCTGAGACACCTTACTCTGACCCAGATAACGATATTTGTATAGTCACATCCTAAGTGCATTTCCTTTCCTGCGGCTGCTCCTTGCCTCGGAGGGTCTGGGAGGGCACTGAGCTGAGAAAGAATCAATCTGTTCCCTAATGGAAAACACAAAACATCAGTCCCCCAAGTTCTCCAGTCAAAGAGCATGGAAAGGAGGGACCGATTTAAAGTATTACCTCTTCAGATTCTGTATCTTCTTCTTCTTCTTTTTAAAAAAGATTTTATTTATTTATTTGACAGAGACACAGTGAGAAAAGGAAGACAAGCCAGGGGAGAGGGAGAGGAAAAAACAGACTTACCACAGAGCAGGGAGCCTGATGCAGGCTCCAGTCTAAGACCCTGGGATCAGCACCTGACCCGAAGGCAGATGCTTAACAACTGAGCTCCCCAGGCGCCCCTCTTTATCTTCTTAACTGAATTCCTTCAGTGCTCTTCTGATATGGGGGTTTTATTTTCAGCTTACAGTGAACATGCCAGCTGACTGATAGTTACTTCCTAATCATACTGACTTCATCACATCTAGTTTTAATTTTTATTTTTAAGAGCAAGTGAATTGTCCCCTTGTCTGTTCAAGAAGTATTACATATTCAGAGGTCTACAGACTGTTTGAAAAATGACTTATGTAAGGCCAAATAATTATTTTGATTTATTTTAATCTCCTGGACTTTTTTCCTGAGTGTTATTTTAATGACAATTGAATATAGTTGTTGTGACAGATGGATTTGTCCTGATTTTATTATTAAGCAAGTTGAAAGGTGTTAAACTGACTCATGAGCCCATTTCGTGATGTGCCTGAGTGTAATTTCATTTTGAATAAAAATGTTTCCCAGGTTCATTTCTTGTTGATCTCACTCTTTGTTTCATCGTTGTCCTTAAAAAGTGGCAAAGTGGGGCACAGTAACAAAGATGTCCGTTCAGAACTGCGGATTTCACACAGGCTGTAAACCACATTGAAATTTGCTCCTATGAATGTAGAAATGCAGCATAGCTCATGGTACATTCCTCGTTCCTCCTCCTCGTCAGATAGTAAGTCAACTTTGTTGTGAACCTACTGCGTGAGGAGCGCAGATTAAAATTTCGTGTTCATTCTGCAGGTGATGGAAGTCAAAGGACAGATGATCCACGTCCCGGAATCCAACTCCATCTTATTCTTGGGCTCACCGTGCGTGGACAAGCTGGACGAGCTCATGGGCCGGGGGCTACATCTCTCCGACATCCCGATCCATGACGCCACCCGAGACGTCATTCTGGTCGGCGAGCAGGCAAAGGCACAGGATGGCTTGAAGAAGAGGATGGATAAATTAAAGGCAACTTTGGAAAGAACTCACCAGGCCCTGGAAGAAGAGAAAAAGAAAACAGTCGATCTTCTGTATTCTATTTTCCCCGGCGACGTCGCCCAGCTCTTGTGGCAAGGACAGCAGGTGCAGGCCAGGAAGTTCGATGACGTCACCATGCTCTTCTCGGACATTGTTGGCTTCACGGCCATCTGTGCCCAGTGTACCCCCATGCAGGTGATCAGCATGCTGAATGAACTGTACACCAGGTTTGACCACCAGTGTGGATTTTTGGATATTTATAAGGTAAGGATATATAAGGATATTATAAGGTAAAGGGGTTTAGTTACTCATATATGTGTGTGTGTGTATTATTACTATTGACACATGATGTGTTATTTGTTGCAGGGGTACAGGTCTGCGATTCATCAGTCTTACAATACACAGCGCTCACCACAACATGTCCTCCCCTGTGTCCATTACCCACCCAGCCCATCCCTCCCACCCCCCTCTACTCCAACAACATCCACAAATAGTTTTTAATCATAAATTATCTTAAATTGCAAGGATGCAGTTTTCTTTTTTTCTTAAATTAAACTTGGTAGTAAATGATGGAAATCTCTGTAATTTAGAAGTCTTACCCAGAATATAGGTATTTCTGTTTCATGAGTAAATTTCCATTATGGGTTAGCTGATCCTATTGACATACCATAGGTAACTGAATCATAATATTGCTCGGTAAGGCAAAAGGCTGTAGAGTTAGTGCTTCAAGTTCATTATTATTACAGAATCAAATTGCTGAGTTCTAGGCAACTTTTCACAACATAATTAGTCTTTCTTAGAGAATAGGTTTCCAATATAAACTAAGAATTTTCATTTGACAGTTAATGAGAAGTAAGTTATGTTAAAATATGCATTGCATTATCAGTTAAATGATGATTAATCAGTGTTTTGCACTGCGTTGTCAGGTAAAGAAGGTCCCTCTTATTCTGCAGGAACACTTGTAAATATTCTAGCTGTTACCAAATGACCAATGGTTTTTAGTGGAAGCACTTTAATTTTCCAAGCTAAGGAGTGGAATAGATTGGAAAATGGGTATCCGTCACCATTTTTTGAGTCTGATTTGGTGAACTCCTAAGGAATTTCTTACTAGAATCAGAGCAATCTCTTGAGTAATTCAGCCTCATACCTACCTAATGAATAACTCTGTAACTTTACATAACTTCACCTGGATTATACAATGTTGGTGTATATACATATATATATATGTATATATATATGTGTGTGTGTGTGTGTGTGTGTGTGTATACACATATATATATATTTTTTTACATATAAAGGATAGAAAGTGCTTTTAGGGTAAATAGTAGTGAACTGTAGCCTGCTGCTTTTTATAGTATGATCTATACATAAGAAGACTTGGAAAGGAACACTGTAGTTTAATCTTATTATCCCAAAGGATGTTTTCACTAAGGTGTCTCTCCTTTAGAGAAACATGCTATAAGGTGCAGCCAGGGCTAAATATTTTAGTGCGTCCCTTCAGAGCGGATGAACATTCACTGTGTGGTACGGAGGAGGGATTTGCCTAGTACAAAATAAGTTCTTATAAATTATATTCAACTTCCTTATAATTTATTGTTGCATAATTTATGGTGGAGGTAGCCTAATGTCTGCTCCTAAACCAGAGAGACACTATAATGAGTTTGTCACTGTTAGACTCAGTCATTTCCAGGAAGTAGAGTGATTGGCCTGAACTTGCCAACACCGTCCTGTCTCCAGGCTGGGGCTGTCCTGCACTGACCTCAGCAATGACCAACACCCTTCCTCTATGAACCCCTGATTTGCTGTGTTAGCTTTCTTGGCCTAAAGTGGTCATGTTACTTCGGCCCCAAACTCTTACAACTAAATGAGAATGATAAACAGATAACTAGAATCTTCTTTGGAAAAGCAAGGGAACCCCTAATTTAAATATAAGCATTAGGTTTTTTACGAAAAGAAGAAACATGATGTTTCTGAGGACACCACAACAGCTTCAAGGTTTAAAAATACGGATTTCGTAGACATCGAGTTTCCTTTCCCTTGAGAAAAGCTAGGACACCTCACAGAAAAAGAAAATGCAATATCCTGCATGATACTCAGATTTTTCTGTGTTTTTTATACCATGGACAGTTCCATACAGTTCTACATAATTAACTTATAAAATGGATTTACAATTTCCCTGATACTCAAAACCGGCTTTCCATCCTTCATGGATAAACAAAACACTCCTGGTTCACAAATTCAGGTTTTTAAACAGAACCTGATTATGAAATTTCAGCAATAAATGTATAAAGTTATACACTTTCAAGGCCAGGTGTTTTTAACATCCCTTTGATGCTCGCATATGTCTGTATCTTGAATAGGCTTCAGAGGCAACTTTCATGTTTACTCAGGTTTATGGGAGTTGAGTTTAGGGTCCAGACAAGGGAACGTATTATGTGCTGAAGCAGGAGTGATGATGGCATGGCCAGAGAGGGGGAAAGACAAAATAGAGTCTCTTACCCTGGCATAGGATAAAACAATGTATGTTACAGGAAATGCATTAGGAGGGATATAAATTAGATATCCTCTGACATGCCTCATTTGAGATCTCTAATCATAAACAGAGTAGCTTATTTTTTGAAAGTTTATGCAGGGCTGTTTTATACAATGAGGTATCTGCTAGATTTTTAATGGCTATTGAAAAGAAAAATCCCGAAGTAGAATTTTTAAAGGCCCATACACCTGCTGGTTTCATAAAACAGACTTTTCCGGACTTCAAGTACATTTAGAATATTTGTGGAATAATCGCACCGCAGAGAAAAATACGGTGGAGCCCATTTTTATGTTAGAAATGTGAAAGGCAACCAGGCGGACCTGAATGCCAAGGAAAACCTAGACAGAGGTGCCCCACAGGGGAGGCGTTTAAAGTCTGCTCCTGCCCAGAAGGACTCCACTTTTCCAAACTGACGGTTCTCCTTTTCTTGATCATCTTATTATTTCTTGTTTACCTGTCATTAGGGAAGATGATGCAGAGAAAGATTGTAATTCCGGGGTAGAATTCAGCTAAATTAGGCCATAACGAGAAGAGCGCCTTCTGTACGGAAGGAGGTGTGGAAGGAAGCTATAGATCGTACTGTGCCTGTCTGAGGCACTGAGAAAATTAAAGCCTTTACAATGCTCGGCTGCCGAGGTGTTACAGGTGTATGAGTACTAAGTCAACGCTAGGTAAATTGAGCGAAGCATGGGTTATAATTTTGATCCTCTTATAATTAGAAAAGCAAATATTAAGGAAAAAGTCAACATCAACGTGCACTGTACTACCATTTTCCTCCTCGGGTTTTATAGGGTGGAAAGGGATGAACAAAGGACTGGTAATTCTAACTTTTCTTATTATTGGCGTATAGATAATGATAATGATGGGGGTGGGGATGGCATTGGATACTGAAGCAACCTAATGAAGGTTTTGCCTTATTTTACATTTTTGCCTCTGGAAAGCCCGTTAGTTAGAAATAAGGGAGACGCAAGAAGGGTTAGTGAGCCCTGCATGCTTCCCTCATTCCGCTGAGCCAAGGCTGTAGCAACCCAGTGCGATCCCAGATGCGCCCCCTAGACATCTCTTCTTTACACCTGTAAAGACTTTTCTCCATGTCTGTCACCTGTAAAGTTAAAATACTAAATGTCTCCATCTCGGAGTTTTGTTGTATTTCAGTGAGCTGCGGGAGGCAACGAGCATAGAGCAGTAGGGGGCGTGTAGTAGCAAATGCCCACGGGAGCCGTCCTTGTTAGCTCCCCGCAGGTGCATCTGGACCTACGGGAGGGTGCCTGTGTGAGTGGTCTGTGCGTTTTTGTATGTGTATAACATTGCACCCCAACAGTGCTGATGACAAAGGATAAATATCACCTCACTTCGTCTCCCAAGATTAACCTGTGGGGTTGTTTCATTATGTCCATTGAGAAAGGTTAAATTATCCAGACAACGTGACTCATAAATCAGAATTTGGGCTACGGCTCGTCTGATTCCAAAGCCTATAATATTTTCACGAGTCTGGGCTATGATGTAGACAAAGATAAAATAATAAAAAGTGGAACCGGTTTTAAAATTATGTTACTTGATCAGTAACTATAGTTAGGCTGTCAAACGGTTGAAGAAAATTTCTATGATCACGTTGCCCAAATCTGTCCACTTCCCTTTTGGTAGCAAATAGTTCAGAGTTTTGAGAAGCTACGTTTAAAAGTAGGGAACTTTCAGGGTGCCTGGGTGGCTCAGTCGGTTAAGCATCTGCCTTTGGCTCAGGTCATGTTCCCAGGGTCCTGGGATCCATCCCTGGATCCGGCTCCCTGCTCAGCAGGGAGTCTGCTTCTTCCTCTCCCTCTGCTCTCCCACCCCCCACTGCCGCTCAGTCTTCTCTCTCCCACACTCTATGTCTCTGTCTCTCTCTCTCTCTCTCTCAAATAAATAAATAAATAAATAAATAAAATCTTAAAAAAAAAAAAAAAAGCCAGGGACTCTCAGGGTGCCTGGGTGGCTGAGTTGGTTAAGGATCTGACTCTTGATTTCAGCTCAGGTTGTGATCTCAGGGTCCTGAGATCAAGCCCCACCTTGGGCTCTGCCCTGGGCGTAGAGTCTGCTTCTCTCTCCCTCTATCCCTCTCTCCCCGTGCTCTCTCTCTCTCTCTCTCAAAAAAAAAAAAAAATAGTTGGGGACTCTCCCATCTGCTGTCCCCTTTTTTGTCAGAAACCAGTAGCATCTTCTCTCTTAATTCCTTATATGGAGAAATAACGTACCAAGAATGGATCAGTGATCCCAGGTGCAGGCGATAGGCAATATAATTTTAAAATAATGAAAGGAATAAAAGCTGATTCTTAAAAATCATTTCATCCAGGGAACCCATAAAATATTCGTAATAAAATCCTTTCTTCTTTTGTGGTGGGGGTAGAAAGAACAATTTCCATTGCAAACCCCAAGCTGGGTTTGCCGATGTCATTGAAGCTAAACATTCAGTATCACTGTCAGACTTGGGTTGAGGAGAAGGGGTAGAGAAACAAGACGGAGCAGCGGGGAATGCCAGGAGAAGATCTGTCAGATCAAGGAACCTGATGCGGATTGTCTGAAAAACAGCACAGAGTTCATATGGACAAAGGAATGAATGCAAGTATTCTAAGTTCACATGGGAAGGCTGAGTATAGCAAAGTGGGAAGGAACAGAAGTGCAGACTCACTGTTAAGGGAGCAGGACCTCAGCATGGAGCATAAGGAGACTGGATTCCAGGAACTGGAAAGTAGCCGTTGTGTCCAGGCAGCGGGTATGAAGATGGGCATCAGGACCAACTGATAAAGAACCAGAGTCTTCCTTCTCCAGGACCAGCCTTAGTGCCGGAGGATGCCTAGGACCACCCCCCGCCCCGGACCCGGGGTCAATGGGTACCCAAATAATGCAGCCTCGTCAAAGGGTATAGAGATGTGCACTGAGCTTTTAAATGCTGAAACATGAATTAGACCTACAGAGAAGCTGGAGTTGGTAGGTTAATTGTATCCATTCTTGAAAATGAATAGAACAGAACATATTTGGGGACACTCTTGACATTAATATAATTTGGAAATTGGCAGATAGCTTGAGTTCTGAAAATCTTTGAAAGCCAGTGGAAACCCTGTTGACTTCATAACCTCCACATGCCTATAAATATACCAATAAAAAACTAGAAAACCATTAGGATCATATGCATTTCACATAATTTATATAAGCAGATGGTTCTGCTTTGGTCTATGAACTGTAGACTCCCTTTAACTGTAGCTCCTTAATGGTTTTGTGGAAAAGCCTGTACATCCTAAAAAAAACAAATACAGAGTGCAGAAGTAAATGGTGATAAATGTCCACAAGAGAAAGGTTTCTGTATCAGATGAACAGAGCTCAGTTTTGAGTAGGCATGTTAATACCCCAGAGAAACGGAGAGTCAGGAACCCCTTTGGATTCAGGCGTCTTGGTGAAGACTCTGTATGCCTCGGCTGATAAGATGGTGGTCTGTAAACCGGAGAAGGAGCTATCCGTCGTTAACCTGCGTCATCAGAGCTGAAAGCAGGCATTTCGCATGTAAACTTACCAGGCTACAGAGCTCGATGCCTCGAAAATTTTGATTCATCTTGTCTTTGACAATATGGAGCTACTAAGCCTTTGCTCACTGGACCTTCAGCCTGCTTTGAGAAAAGGAAGCAGAATCCCAAGGATATCACTCCAGCGTGAACTGGATTCTGCAGGCAAGGGAAAAATAAATAAATAAACAAACCTGAAATGCCTCCCTTCCCCCTTGGTTTGTTTTATGATAAAATAGCCTTTTAAAATACTTAACTATTTAGGTTATTCTTGGAATTTTAGGAATATGTGTATATCATCTTACTCCATTTCCCAGCACAGAATGCCAGTTCCATTTGGTAACGAGTGAGTGGCTGGTTCATTTCCCCCCAGATTTATATATTTTCTGCTTATTGATCAGTACACATACTTCTGAAATTAAAAGTTACCAAAGATTTGTGCTAGTTATTCTCAGTGGTTTCCATCGACATCAGTGCCACTGATTTTTGCTAGAAATGAAGTCATTGTGTCATCTCCTAAGTCTAGAAAACAGAAATTTCAAAAGTGAATACACACACACACACACACCCCCCACACATAATTTTCCACATTCATTCACTTAATAAACATTTTTGACTTGCTTGGTAACAGAGTATGACTCCTATGGAAGCCTATAAAATGTTATGGAAATTAGTATATATTTTTAGCCCAATTTTAATGAGTAGAGAAGAACTAATTTATATGCTTTATAAGGTAAGGTGAAAGTCACAGATAAGCATTCTGTTCTGGTACCTTTCCTACTAGGGGGATTGTATTGTTACTTTCAAAATACATTAATGGCCTAAAAATTACCTGCCCAGGGTTTTGCCTCATTTAAATTTTTGCCTTGGGCAAATACTTAGGCTGGAGATCAGGGAGAAACAGGGCTAAGGGTGGATGCTTTTCCCATTTCTGCCCCTGCATTCCGCCCAAGCTGCTGGAGCCCCTGCACCTGCCCCTGCCCTCCTGGGAGTTCCGTCTGGCTATATTTAACCCCTTACTTACCATCTCTGCGTGAGTCTCACCATCCATAAAGAGACTAATTTCATCTACTTCATAGTTATGTTTTATAAGCTTTTAAATGAAATGCCTATAAAGTGCTTATTTCAGTGTCTGGTCCATTGTAGTAAACATCCACGCTAACTCTCCTTTCTCAGATAGGTGTTTCCGGGCATAGGTGGTGAGTAGGTGTGTGTTTTCTCTGCACATGCTTGTATGTGTGTGTGTTTGTATATAAGTACTATGTAGCCAGTGCTTATTAGAAATAGATGAAATGCTCATTTGCTTGGGTTCATTCTTTCAGGTTATTAAAATTACATTGTACACCAGGAGAAAGGGTATGAAGGGAGGGTATGGAGAGAGGTCAAAGCTGGGGCTAAGAGAGAAGCTCCCCGAAGTGCATTGTTTGTAGCATCATCACTGGGTCCCGTGGATCCTCTTTCCTGAAGATGGGTCCATACTCTGCCTTCATTTTTATCAGAATAACCCACGTTACAAAATTGATTTGATGAAGATGGTGGTTTCTCTCAGTAATATTGACTCGTACAATGTCTATGACCAACACTATGAAACTGAACCTAAATTTTTTTTTTTAATGTTTTAATCTGACATCCTGAATGATGTTCCTTCTATGTTCAAACATTTTCTTTTAGTGTTGTGGCAAATTCTGAAACAGAGAGAAGGCTACAGTAACTTGGATTACCAAGCAGAAATCAAAATTGATGAAGTGTCTTGCTGACTTTATCAAAGAAAGTGGGGGTGCTTCTTTTTATCCCTATTGCTTTTTAATCTTCTAAAGAATGGTGGCAGCTGCTAAGACATTGATGTTTTTCATTTTTATACTATCAGGCATTATGGACTGAATGTCCTCCCAAAGCTCATTTATTGAAACACTAATCTGCAGTGTGATGGTATTTGAAGGTGGGGCCTTTGGAAGGGTAATTGGGTTTAGATAGGGTTCTGAGGAAGGAACCCTCTGATGGTATCAGGGTCCTTATAAGAGGAAGAGGGAACTAGAGTTCCCTGTCTTTCTGCCAAGTGAGGGACGGGGAAGATATAGCCATCTGCAAGCCCGGAGGCGCACCTTCACCCGGGGACTGAATCAGACAGTGCCTTGATCTTGGGTTTTCCAGTCTGCCAATGCTGTGAGAAATTCCTCTTTTTCTGGACCATTTCCTTACACTGCACACAAAAATAGACTCCACATGGGTGAAAGACCTCAATGTGGGACAGGAATCCATCAAAATCCTTGAGGACAACACAGGCAGCAACCTCTTCGACCTCAGGTACAACAACTTCTTCCCAGAAACATCGCCAAAGGCAAGGGAAGCAAGGGCTAAAATGGACTGTTGGGACTTCATCAAGATCAAAAACTTTTGCACAGCAAAGGAAACAGTCAACAAAACCAAAAGACAACGGACAGAATGGGAGAAGATATTCGCAAATGATATATCAGAGAAAGGGCTAGTATCCAAAATCTATAATGAACTTATGAAACTCAACACCCAAAGAACAAATAATCCAATCAAGAAATGGGCAGAGGACATGAACAGACATTTCTGCAAAGAGGACATCCAGATGGCCAACAGACACATGAAAAAGTGCTTCACATCACTTGGCGTCAGGGAAATACAAATCAAAACCACAATGAGATACCACCTCACACCAGTCAGAATGGCTAAAATTAACGAGTCAGGAAACAACAGGTGTTGGCAAGGATGCAGAGAAAGGAGACCCCTCCTACACTGTTGGTGGGACTGCCAGCTGGTGCAACCACTCTGAAAAACAGTATGGAGGTTCCTCAAAAAGTTGAAAATAGAGCTACCTTACGACCCAGCAATTGCACTACTCAGTATTTACCCCAAAGATACAAATGTAGTGATCCGAAGGGGCATGTGCACCTGAATGTTTATAGCAGCAATGTCCACAATAGCCAAACTATGGAAAGAACCTAGATGTCCAACAACAGATAAATAGATAAAGACGATGCAGTATATATACACAATGAAATACTATGCAGCCATCAAAAGAAATGAAATCTTGCCATTTGCAACGACATGGATGGAACTAGATGATTTTATGCTGAGCAACGTTAAGTCAGTCAGAGAAAGACAATCACATGATCTCACTGATATGAGGAATCTGAGAAACAAGACAGAGGATCATAGGGGAAGAGAAAGAAAAATGAAATAAGACGAAACCAGAGAGGGAGACAAACCATAAGAGACTCTTAATCTCAGGCAACAATCTGAGGGTTGCTGGAAGGGAGGAGGGTGGGAAGGACAGGGTGGCTGGGTGATAGACATTGGGGAGGGTATGTGCTATGGCGAGCGCTGTGAATTATGTAAGCCTGATGAATCCCAGACTTGTACCCCTGAAACAAATAATACATTATGTGTTAATTAAAAAAAAAATCCTGTTTTTTTGAGCCACCTAATCCTTTTTTAGAGTAGCCTGAGTGGAATAGGACACCAAGGAAATGTCTATCAACTCTAAAAACAGCCTGAAAATGTACGATACAAGTCTCTAGCAAGTTTTCTTAGTATACTATGTGCATGTTGCTAGAATTTCCTATCTCTATAAGGGTAAATGCTACCCTGTGGAACAAGTGAAAAGATTTTTCACTAGCCTTTTATGGAGCTTCTGTTATTACAGAGTGTCTGTTGTGTATCAATAAACTCTAAAATAGTTAAGCTCTGAGCTCACCAGCATGTTTGCCCTTGACACTGACACCTTGAGAGCATTGTGAGAACCTAGCTTTTACTTTGTAGCCATTTTGCAGTTAAAGCTTACCCCCAGTCAGTGAGTTACTCCAGTATGTTTATTTTTAAATTTTCATTTTAAAAAATTTCAATTTTTCTTTGTAAAAAATTGTCGTTACATAATCATTCCTGTTACCCAGAGGCCATTTAGCAGGCTTTTCTGGCAAGCTTTAGAATGTGACTACGTCAGTTATACTCCCATCGAAGTTTGTAATACCTGGGTATTAGAGGAGTTTACTAAAAAATAATCTTCTAGATAGGACAACTGTCACTTACCTGATCGGGTAGCCTCAGTGCAGTCACAAATCTTTTTGAATTAGATCGTTTCTGTTACCTTCCTCACCGACATTTAATTAATGTTTGTTATGCAGCAGAAATGTGGTACATAATTCTCCCACTTCTACCACTGAAAACACAGTGATTTAAAAAATGAAAATTCCCAAAAGCAAAATGGAACTAAAAAAATGAAATTCACACATACTACATATAAACTGTGTTCTAACCACAGTTTATATGTATATGTATAAATGCCCTAATTGTGATGTCTTACATATTTTCCAGAACACTGTAGCATTGGGGTGCTTATGCCCCTTTTGAAGATGAGTTTCAGTAAGTGGCAGAGATGTTATTTGAATTTAGTTCTGATTCAGCTAAAAGTTTATATTGTAGAAAACAGTGGTTGAAATCATTCAGGTATCAGATAGCTACCATTCCTAGTTAGATGCAGAAGTAGGATCAAAGATTGTTCCAGCTTTTATGTAAGTGTATTTCATAAATTGGTGTCCTGCATCCAGGAATTGACAGTCACAAAACAAATTTCATACCTTTACAATGAGAACGTTGGGTATGTCACAGGACTGCTGAGAGAGCAAAAAAAACTAACAGTCAAAACCTTTTATCATGAACACGAGGCTCTTGAGATAATAGCTGAAAGGATGAGTTTGAAATTTTAAATTGCCATTTGAATTTTAGCCTAGAGTTAAGAATATAACTAGGTTTCCTTTTTCAAAGCATTCAACAAATCTGTACCATTTTTTATTATGCATTGGACTTGATAAAGGCCCGGTCTCTTTGGCTCCGGGAGGCTAAAGAGAATCTTTATACAGACGTTAAAAAAAAAAAAATACTTTAAGCACAGTAGAATATCCTTATGAGAGTCAGTGTTCCCCAAAATGAAATAGATTGGCCAGAGCTGTATGCTGTGGTCACTGGAGTGATTCATACACAAACTACAGTCTTTGATGGGCCAGGTAGAAGGAAGTCTCAAAAGGTTACTTCATTCCATGGGATTCTGAGATTCTAAATACTCCATGTTAGAGCGGTACGTAGTTGGCCAGGAAAGTGTTCCCAAGGTGAAAATCAACCCTGCTGATTGTCTACTAATAGGTTATTCATATATGGCAAATCTGAAATGGTTTGGGTTTATTTTTGTAAAGGTTTTTTAAGGAGGAAAATGAGAATTTAAATTTGTTACCTTAAATTCAAGTATTGGATCATAAACATTTGCATATTTTGATGCATTTTTCAAGCTTTGAAGTTGTTCGCAGGACTTTTGATAATCTAGAAAACTAGAAGAAATCAGCTGAAGCAAAATTCCTTTTGGGCTGCTTGTCCAGCTGTGTTTCCAAATGTTGGAATGTATGAAAGCTGCCTATTAAGGTAATGCTGTTCTTAAAATAGTCCAAAGCAACATTTTTTAATTTCCTATTTTCCTTGGATACTCAAATTTTGGTATTGTATAGATTTCTTGTCTTCTGTCATGGAAGGAAAACTTTGTCCTTCTCCCTTTTTCCACTTAACCTTCATTACTCATGTCACTGCCTCATGGTAGGGCATATTTCAGCCCTCCAAAGAAAGAATTTTCTTTGACTCTCCTAGGGAGGCCAGATGAGACTGTTGAATTTGCTTATGATTGTGCAGTGACATTTAAGTGTAGGGGGAAGGGTACTGGATATCAAGCCTGAAAAGCTCATTTTAATTCTGTCTTTATTATTTAATTAAGTCACATCACCTACTTGTGCCTACCTTCTGCTTCTGCAGAGCGGGAACTGTAGTAAGGATCTAACATTTTGGTCACAATCAACACATAAATTGTGCTCAGCAGATTACCGTTGTTAGGATTTTTTTCTATCCATGATTTGAAATATAACACTGTCTCTAGTTAATACCTTGTGAACTAATGAACAGTGCAAGCAGCTGACTCCATCTCCACTCAAATGAAAGAAGGTCAGGGCTAGAGAGTGTCCTGGGGAATTTGCTAGGAAGGGAGGGAAGAAGAGTGAGTCCATCTGGATTGCTCTAACAAAAATACCGTAGACCAGGTTGCTTGTAAACAACGGAATTTTATTCCTCCCAGTTCTGGAGGCTGAGATTTCCAAGATCAAGTGTCACCAAATTCAGCGTCTAATGAGAGCCCTCTTCCTGGTTTATGGGTGGCTCTCTTCTTGCCTGTTCCCACATAATAACAGAAGGAACAAGGATGCTCACCTTCTGTGGTTTCTCTTATAAGGACTCTCATCTTCATGCACGAGGGTAGAGCCCTCGCAAAGGTCTCTGATCACTCCCCCAAAGTCCTATATCCCAGTATCATTACACTGGGAATTAGGTTTCACTATAGGAATTTGGGGCAACACATTCAGTCTACATTGATATTTGTTGAATGCCTACTGTGTGTCAGGGACCATGCTAAATTCTTTATATATGCTTATTGATTTGTTTTATCTTCAACAAATAATTATTGATCACCTACTGTGTTCTACATACTAAGCTAATAAGCCTCGGAGCATAGTGGTATGTAAGACAGGCATGGTCCAAGTTTTTAGGTGCTTATACTTGAGCACTGGGATTAAACATTAAACAAATAATTACATAAACAGTTAATGATTAATTAAAATTATGGTTATCACTAGAAAGGTATAAAATTAGAACTTGTTTGAGGTCACAAAGATAATAGATAGGGGATTGAGCATTGCTCAGGCTTTTTCCATTCCAGAAGGATGTTTGGGGCGATCTCAAGAGTTCATGATCTTAAGGAGGTCCACAACTTGACCAACTACTTTCACCTATTTATACCTTAAAGAAATGCTTCTTGAGCACATACCACGTGTCAGGCACCACACATCTTAGTGCAAAATGGACATGGCATCTTCCTCCATGAAGTTCACAGTGTAATGAGGAAGACAGTGATTAATCACTACTCAAAAAATATATAATAATAAACTACCATAAGAATGACTGAGAAAAATTATGTGGTGTTATCAGAACCTATGGTAGAGACACCTGTTTTAGTCTAGGAGTTCAGGAAGGCATCCCTGAGGAGAAGACATTTAAATAGAGATCTGAAGGATGAGAAGGAGATAACTGGGTAGGAAAAATGGTGGGGGTAGAGGATTCCATCCAGTAGGATGAGAATATGTAAAAGCTAAGTCAGAAAGGAACATGATGAAATTGGAACAACTAAAGGAAGATCACCATGGTTGAACTTCAATAATGCAAGAGTAGCACAAGGTAAAGATAGAGAAGTAGGTAGAAGCTAGAACCTATAGGTGTTTTAGGGATTTTGGTCTTAATCATCAGAACAAATAAAGTTTTGAAGGATTTTGAATAGAGGAGTGGCACAAATAGATTTGCTTCATAAAATCCCATTGAAAGTCATGTGGGGTATAGATCTCAGGCGGGGAGTTGGCAGTAGCAGAACACAGAGGTATTTATACCATCATTCAAGTAAGAAATGGTGGTAGCATTTCCTGGGATGGCAGGTGTGTATGAGAGGCTTGAGTCAATTTTGGAAACCTGAAGGTAGTGGTTAATTATGTCTGCTTAATGGAAATGCTTCCATTATTCATGCAAATTGCCTTATCACCTGAATATGTTCTTGATTTGGCATTATGTAACCTCAATCTGAGTTGATTGTTAACAATGACTTTGATTTTGAAAGGTAATTTATACATTATCTATATTGACTAGCTCTTGGTAGAGATGTTTATTTTTTTTTATTGTGTTATGTTAGTTACCATAAAATGCATCATTAGTTTCTGATGCAGTGTTCCAAGATCCATTGTTTGACGCAGTCATAATTCTCTAAGCATCTACTGTGCTAGCACTCTGTTAGCCCCCGCAGGACTTAAAATGATAACCAAGATATTATCTTTCCTTCAAAAGTAAATGACCTAGTAATCTAGACGGGGTGATCATAAAGTACACACACACGTGACTGTGGTGTAAGATATGCTGAAGCCAAGTTTTATTGAGTTTCTACAAAAAGCAAAGATAACATTCTACCGAAGGATTTGAAGGATCAGAAAAGATACAGCATAAAAATGGACTTGGAAGCATGTGACACATTTGACTCCTGGAAGAGAGGTTATGGAAGGCTTATTTTCGAAACTAAATCTAGGAGGATAAAAGATAATAATTCCACTGATAACTGAGGCTGTTAGGATTTATGGAGACCAGATTGTCTTCCTCTAAGAAACAAGTTTGTAATGACATATTTCCATTTGATTTGCTTATTGGGCTGCACTATTCACTTTGTAAAAGAAGACTTAATTTTTACAGAGCAGTTTTAGGTTTACTGTAAAATTGAGAGGAAGGTATAGAAATTTCCCATATACTCCCTGCCCCCGTAGCCTTACCCATTATCAGTATCACTCACCAGAATGTTACATTTTTACCAAGGATGAACTTGCATTGACACATTATAATCACTGTAAGTCCAGTTTGCCTTACGGTTCACCTTGTATTGCACATTCTGTGGGTTTGGGCAAATGTATAATGACGTGTCTTCATCATTATAGTTTCATACAGAGTATTGTCACTGCCTTAAAAATCCTTTGCGTTCTGGGGCGCCTGGGTGGCTCAGTGGTTTAGGCCTCTGCCTTCGGCTCAGGTCATGGTCTCAGGGTCCTGGGATCGAGCCCCGCATCGGGCTCTCTGCTCAGCAGGAGCCTGCTTCCCCCTCTCTCTGTCTGCCTCTCTGCCTAGCTCTGATTTCTCTCTGTCAAATAAATAAAATTAAAAAAAAAAAAAAAATCCTTTGCGTTCTGGCTAGTCATCCTCTCCTTATCTGTCCGTCACCATCCATCATTGATCTTTTTATTGTCTCCATACTGTTACCTTTTCCAGGGTGTCATGTAGTTGGGATCACACAGTATGTAGCCTTTTCAGATTGGCTTCTTTTACTTAGTAATAGGCATTGAAGTCTCTGTATCTTACCATGGTTCAGTCATTTCTTTTTAGCACCGAACAGTATTCCATTCCTGAATGTTCCACTCTTTATTATTTTTTTTTAATTTACCTACTGAAGGACATTTTGGTTGCTCCCAAGTTTTGGCAGTTATGGATAAAGCTTCTATAAACATCTGTAGGTAGGTTTTCATGTGGGCCTAGGTTTTCATTTCCTTCGGTAAACACCAAGGAGTGCAGTTGCTGGATCAGTCATATGGTATCAGTCATACAGAATCTTCAGTTGGGTAAGAAACCATCAAAATGTCTTTCAAAGAGGCTTTACCATTTTGTATTCCCAACAGCAACGCGTGATCTCCTTTTGCTTCACATCCTTGTCAGCATTTGGTGGTGTCAGTGTTCTGGGTTTTGTCTATTCTAATAGGCATGTAGTAGTGTCTCATTATTGTTTTAATTTGCATTTCTTTGATGTATGTATCTTCTCATATGCTTATTTGCCATTTCTTCTTAGGTATGATCTTAGGTAAGATCTTCTCAGTATCTTCTTTGGTGAGGTGTCTATTAAGGTGTTTGGCCCGTTTTTTAATTAGGTCATTTGTTTTCTTGTTGTTGAGTTTTAAGAGTTTTACGAGTCCTTTATAGCATAAGTCTATTGAAAATATTTTCTGTCAGTCTCTGGCTTGTCTTCTCATTTCTCTTGATACTATCTTTTATAGAGCAGAAGGCTTTAATTTTAATGAAGTGCAATTTCAGCTTATCATTTATTTCTTTCATAGATGATGTCTTTGGTATTGTATCTAAAAAGGCATCAGTCACCATCCCCAGGGTCATCTAGGTTTTCTCCTATCTTCTAAGAATTTTATAGTTGTCCAGTTTACATTTAGCTCTGTGAACCATTTTGAGTTAATTTTTTTGTGGAATGTGTTAAGGTTTGTGTCTAGATTTACTTTTTGCATATGGATGTCCATTCGTTTCAGTATCATTTGTTGAGAGACTATATTTGGTCCATTGTGTTGCCCCTGCCCCTTTGCCAAAGATCTGTTGCCTATATTAATGGGAATCTACATCGACGAAGTGATTGTATATTCCTTCAATATTATTGTGCTTTGATTACTGTAGCTTTATTGTAAGTCCTGAAACTATTTATTGTTGTGACATCAACTCAACAATATTTAACACATTTTGTATTTATGAAAATATAGCAGACATTCAGTGTTCTCTAGGGACAGTGTTTAAAGTTCTGTCAAATCAGGAATCCCTGGAAAACTTTTCTTGAAAATAATAGTCTCAGTAATTATTTTATAAAGAGTGAATGGATGATTCCAAGTAGAACAGTAACTCAGTATAGACATGGTGGTGGCAGATACAGAAAGTTTCCAAAGAACTTTGAGTTATTCATTTTGACTGGAGCACAGAGTCAATTAAAGTGGTAGTGGGGGATGAAAGTGAAAAGTTGGGAGCCCTGTCATTGATGATCCTACAAGACAGACTACTGGACAGCAGAAAGAAATTTTCAGTTGCCCACATCTAACTTGAAGATTGAGAAAGAAATTTTGACTGGGTATTTCAATGCATTCTTCTTTGTTCACATGACTCAGTATTCGATAACTTTTATGGTAGATAACCTGGTGCCTGTCAACAGCATTTTCCACATGGTTGAGATTCCTGGGAAGAAAGTGGAGTTTACGTTGATGGATCTACTGAGTGTTTTATCAGGAAAAAAGCTTTCTTTGATAGGTAGTCATTTGGAATCTATTTTCCCTCATTTGGGAGTAGTTCCCGGGCCAAATCACTGTTCTATTTATATCCATGACCTCCTTTCTAGCGCTGTATCGCCTGAGCACTGTAGAGACATCCTTAAAAGAAGTAGTATTTGGGTCAGAAAATCAACCAAAATGAATATAATTAGACAGATTTTTTTTTTTAAAGAATAAGGGATTTTTTGAAGTGGTTTTATCAGTAAATTCTTAAAGTTGTTTCCATTTGAATTGCTAAACCATTATACACAATTGACTTAGATGTATTTAATTAAACTCGGCAAACTTTCTTTGGGTCATTGAGTACCTACTGTGCCAAACGACTCTCAACATTTTGTGTGTGTTGGCTGGGTGGAGGGTATGTCTGGGCTACAAGTTGTAGTTTAAAGTTCTGGCAGATAAGGAAATGTCTAGAGAAGTTTACTGCCCTGTGGATAAGGTAGAAGACAGAGCAGGAGGATGTGGGATGGCTGCGGTTCAAGAGCAGGAGTGCTTTTCTTTCCTTTCTTCCTTTTAAGAGCTGATTGGGTCTTGAAAAAGAAAAGGTGAATATTATAGTGTTTTTTAACTCACATAATCTACCAGAAGTCTTCAAACTTTGGAAATCATAAAATATACCTGAGAGCATGTGAAAATGCAGATAGCTGGGCCTTATACCTATATTTTGATTTAGTAGATCTGGGTGTGAGGCCTTGGGGATCTCACTTGAACCCTCTGGGTGATTTTTATGTAGATGGTCCAGACTTCTTTATTTGGAAACTTGACAGTTCCAATCTATAAACATAGAAATTAGACACAATTTAAAGCATTCAGTAAAACTCTTAAAGACCCTCCTGCTAATATGCTAGGGTTCAGGTGTAGAAAAAGTTAAGTAAATATCTAGTAGGTGGAGGGTATAGGTACACACACAAACACGCCCACATACACTAACATGGCATCATGCTAGAGAGGGAAATTGACCTAGTGGCTGTGTGTATTGCAGTTACAGACCCAGAAGGAGGGGAAAAAAAATAAAAACCCTTGAAATCGAGGGCTCCTTCTTGAGCTAGACTTTGTTTGTCTAGTTTGCTGTGATGGGAGCATGCCCTAACATCTGTATACCCAGTGAGATAGAAATAGTTTTTCTTCTTCTCTTTGTGAGCCATCTTTCAAAATAATGAGTGTATCCATGAGGTTTTCAAGGCTTCAAAAGAGTAAATAAACCTGGTTTCAACGTATCCTCTGAGTCAGGTTCTCTGAAGATAATCAGGCTGTGACTTGAAAGCTGTCCTGGGGAAAACAGCAAGCCACTGGTAGCAATGACAAGGGACTTTAGGAGCGGATGACCTTTTATTTTCCTGAGAGTGTGCAAAGAGTCAGTGTCTGTGTACGGAGACTCCTGTCTGAAGTGCCAGTCTGGCTAATGGCTCTGCCACATGAGGACTTTCAGTTCCTGTGTGATGAGGGGTAACATCGCTAGAAATTTAGAAGTATTATGAGGTCACTCGAATGACTCATCACACCTTAGTTCTTCTTGCCGTTGATGGCACAAGGACCAGTACAGAGTGCTAACCTTTGCAGCATTAACTCATTAATACAACAAAATAATTTCCAGGATATCAACCTTTAACATCATAAAATAAGACCCCTGATGAAGGTGCTCGTGTTGGATGACTAAAAGATTCTTTACAAAAACTGAAAAGGACAGCTTAGTAATTTTGCTTTCTGGTAATCATATTGTATAGGAAAGAGATTAATATGTGGAGGTGGATTCCCAACATTGCGTCTGATTAAATTATGTTAAAGAGGTATAGGCTGCTTCTTGACACCACCCCCCCCCCGCCCCGTGGAAAATGGAGCCTCCTCTTGCTGAGGTGAAGTTACTGCTCTGTCTAATCACAGGAACTGAGACCAGTGGTGCCCCCTGCTTTAGAGCTGGGGTGGCGGGGGGATAGCAATACCCACTGCCCCATCCTGCCGGCCATCACCCGTGAAGCATCAGTTTTGTCCTGTACCTCTGGTACTGGTGAGCGACTACTTTCAGGAGGGGCTCCCTGCCACACCCTGCTCATATTAGGTGGAGTGCCTGCAGAGATCTGGGTCGTGGTGTCCTAGAGAGGTCTCGGGTGATGACTGAGGACTCAGGTGACGACTGACGTGTCCCACCTTCTTCATGGCGGCAGAATCCAGTAGTGGATGAAAAGCTGAAGGAGAGACAGGAATGCCAAAGAAGGAAAAAGTGAAGCAGGGCACAGAGGAGAAGATAAGGGAGCGATGTTCATGAGAAGGGAATAGAGATGGTGAAGGAAAATGAAATAGTAAGAAGTGAAGGGGGTGGCAAGGCCCCGGTCCCTGAATGTGGTCTATTCAAGGACTTTCTTGAGTGTGGAGTAGGGACAGTGTGTGCCCAGGCTGACAGGCCCTTCCTCCAGCCGGGGCCCAGGTTGGGGTGAATGCAGTGGCACTTGGGTGAGGCCACAAGATTTGTCAACCAAAATATACCCGTGATGTGGGACTCCACCTATTGAACCAACCCCCAACCTAACAGCCATGCTTAAGGGCCACAAAGCAGATTTGCTAAGGTTTAAACCGATTACTCATGAAAGAATTCAGACATCTCAGGACAGGCTACAAGTTCAAGGTCTCTTTTGAACAAACGCTTAAGTGCAGAAACAAGGTGATTGTTAAAGAATTCGATGAGGTCAGATCTTCTGGACAAATGTCATTTCCTTCCACTCTGAACACAAGGTCAGGACCCCGTGCTCCATGGCCGCCTTCTGTAGGAGCAGGACACCATCTGCAGCTTCTTCCCCTTCCTCCCCTCAGACCGTCCCTGAATCTGACAGAGGGGCTGTTGTTACTGAAGGGGACCTGTGGCCCAGTTCTGACAAAACTACCTACTATGTGAAGGGAAATCAGACTACTTTCAGCAGGGAAGCCCACGGAGATACTCAAGCTACTTGGGTACTAGCGTGATTCACGTCTACCTTCAGAAGTTGTTCTTGCCCCAGATGACCTGCCATCAGTTGTTGGACCTCTGTGTGACCAGTGGTGACGTGTATGTGCTGTCCTGTCTGCATCACGGTTCCTCTGCTCCTTTGGTGCTCCCATCCACAAGAATGTAGCTTTTGTGGACATGGCCATCATTCCGTCTAAGCCAAGGAAATGATGCTGAAGACAGCAGCACCTTCCTCTATACTGCTTGAACCTTTGTCTGACTTGGGGCCTTCCCACCTGCTGCTGCTGCTTTTTCTTCTTTTTAAGATTTACTTATTTGAGAGAGAGAGAGAGAGAGAGCATGTGCTGGAGCTGGGGAGTGGAGGGCAGAGGAAGAGGGAGAAGCAAACTCCCCACTGGGCAGGGAGCCTGATGCGGGGCTCTATCCCAGGATCCTGAGATCGTGACCTGAGCCAAAGGCAGACGCTTAACCGACTGAGCCACCCGTCTGCTTCTAATGTAGGTACTTAGGAGCCATATTTAAAGAGGATCATTGTGTCTTCAGGAACCACAACCTCAAGACCAGTGAAAAGCTGGGTTCACATTTAATGTCTGGGGCAAGTTGCTTATATTCCAGGGACTAATTCCATGGCCCTAAAACCTCTGGTTGACAACCACCACCTGAGTTTTAATCTTTGGCCAGGAGCCCCTTTCACCCACACTGCTGAGTATCTGGGAAAGCTGGGACATAAAATCTGTGGAGAGCTGCTGAGCCCATATGAGGTGAAGGGCAATATGTAAGGGACCTCAATCTACCCAAGACCAAAGTTCTTCCTGATTTTTTGCTATTGATAAGTCTTCATGAAGGCCTGTTCCATGCTCTGCCTTTTCTCAGCAGCGTTTTGGATAATCTCTGTCCAGACCACCAGCAACCCCGTTGGTTTATAGGTGATGGAGACCTTCAGAACCTCCTATGGATTCAGACTCCCTACCAACCCCTGGAAAACTCCTCTGTCTAGCCCCTGTCCTTCATGAGACATACCTGGTGACAGACAAGTGATTGGGCTGGCAGGTGTGGCTTCATGCTCTCAGCAAGGGTGAATATGGTACCCTTTCTGGGAATCACATGTTCTTAGCCACATCCAATGAGCCCCTGAAGAATGTGGCATGTTTCTTAGCCCCGTTCCACCCATGTGATCATGACTGGGTGACCAAGTGCTTGGTGAGATACCAGGAGAGAAAAGATGTTTTATTTGTAGACTCGTCAGTCTGCCTGCACCTCATTTCAACACCTCTCTTCTCGTCTCTGTCTCTCCCTCATCCTTCCTCTCCTTCTCTTTCTGTTTGTAATCACTTTAGGGACCAAAAACAGAAGGCAAACAACTAGATGGCAGACTTTCTCATGTGCTTCTCTTCTTGATGCTGTCTAGAGGGGGAGAGGGGGGTTGTCCAGTAAGACAGGCTGCCAGAGCTCTCTGACCCTCTGTTCTTTGCCTCCTCCCCAAGCTTTCTTTTACAGCTCCTATAAAGTTCAAAAGCAGACAGACCCAGGACTGTGGGATTGAAGGACTGAGGTGGGTGTGAGTCCTGTGGGGCAGGGGATTTTTCATTGCCTCGTTACATGTAGTGTTCTTTTAGGATCATCCTATTCCAGTACCACAACACACACACACACTCCTGCCTCCTCACTGTGCCCACATTTCCAAGAAACCTCAGATATTTCATGAGCATTAGCCTGAGAGGAGGGGGAAGAATGTTACAGGGACAAGATTCTATTAGGAACTAAAATTCTTTTAAATGATTACTTTAAAATGAAATAAAATAAATAAAAAGGACAAGTGCACAGCTCTAAGAAGTTTACGTACATCACCTTTATTTCTGAATAATGTGAAGACTTTTACTATGAAAGTTTGAAAAGATGGTAATCCCAGCTGGGTAAATTTTTTAGTATGATAAAACCATCTATAATAATATGTGGGGCAACAGTTGTACGTAATATTTTTAGTACATGAACCTTCTCTTCTATGCTCAGAAAAGAATGCGAGGACTATCTTTTCCATCTCTATGACTAAGTTAGCCATCTTTATTCTTCTCTAATGTCATTTGAGAACAGGTTGGGATGTCAGAAATAACTGAGATGCGTTATTTTAGATGGTGTCTGTTGTATTTAAGATCTTATTTAAAAAACACTGAGTCGATTGCAAAAGAATTGAGAACATAGTCAACTTTTCAGACAGGTTTTTGTTTTTTTCTTTTTCGTATGTTTCCAATGTCCCCCTGTTCAACTGGCTTAACTCAAGGCAACAGCCCGGGAGCAATGTAATGGCTGTCTAATGTTTTCACTTTTTCTGCTCCCTGGGAAGCAAAATCAAGTAATATTTTTGAAGGGAGTCTGCTAAAATTTGCACATACACTTAATTCTGCTGAACTTGCCCAGACCTGAATTGGATGAAGGGAGAGGAGAGAATAGACCTTTTGTGGAAAGTTGCATTACTAAAGTGGTGGCATTTTTGTCAAGATTTTCAGGTTAAGAAGCTGAATATATCTTTAAGGAAAGAGAAAATATCATATATTACCTGCACTTCACAGACATCTGGATGTTTGAAAAATTTAAACTATTTAAAGCTGTTACCTATTCTTTTATGTGCTTTCTGGTGCTGCTCGTCAAATATTTCTGGCTCGTGTCTGGGCACAAGGGTGGTTGACTTTTCCCATCCTCTTTACATTAAGCATGGCTGTGTGACTGGGCTTGGTGAATGACTCTTGAGAAGCTCTGTATGTCACCCTTGGGAGAAAGCTGCACAGGCTAGCAAAGAGTTTGTCAGCCCCCCTCTTTCCCTGCCTGACAACCAGGTGGGGAGGTTCTGTTAGCCTTGTTCCTAGAATTAAGAGACATGACACCATGTTTCTCCCCTGTCCTCTAATCCTTTAACCCACATGAATTCATAGCATGAATCAAAAATAAGCTTTTGTTATTTTAAGGCATGCAGATTTGGAAGTTAGATTGTGATTGCAACATAATCTGGCCTAGCATGATGGAACCATTGTTTATATTTTTTCTATATGTTAGGTGTTTATTATGAGAGTTGTACATCTTGATATAGGCCATTATTTTTTGACATTTGTTTCTTGCCTAGTTCTTGATCGTATTGTTTCTGAGAGTTAAATTGACTTCAGATACTTGGGAACTAAGTAGTGTAAAAGCTTCCATGATCACATATAGATTTTAATGTGAATTTGTTCTTTTGTATATACATTTAGCTTACACTTTATTAGATTCTGTGTCATACCCACTGGAAACCTATTAGTCTATCTCCTCCATACTCTTACATTACACACTGCTGAAAGAGAAAGTGCTACATGTAACTCACCTGTATTCTTACGGTACAAATTCTAGAAATATACATTTTTGTGGAAACTCAATAAACTTTTACTGAAATGATAATGAGGATGATAGTTGCTGAGGAAGAGGAGGATAGGATTTCAAGACGTGATCATACTCCAGAAACATGCATGTTCACTGGGGCTATAAAGCAGTTTGTTTATACAAATCATTTATTGCCTATGTGTTCTGATATCTGAAAATCAGAAGTTAGTTTTAAAGCGCATAGCTCACAGCATGTGGTATCTATACACAAAGGAATATTACTCAGCTATGAAAAAAAAACAAAATCTTGCCATTTGCAACAACTTGGATGGAACTAGAGGGTATTATGCTAAGCAAAGTAAGTCAGAGAAAGACAAATACCATATGATTTCACTCATATGTGAAGTTTAAGAAACAAAACAAGTGGGCCAAGGCGGAAAGAGAGGGACAAACCAAGAAACAGACTCCTAGCTACAGAGAACACATTGCTGGTCACCAGAGGGAGGTGGGGTGGGGGGTGGGGGACACAGGTGATGCAGATGAAGGAGTGCCCTGTCATGATGAGCACTGGGTGATGTATGGAAGTGTTGAATCACTCTGTTGTACACCTGAAATGATATTACACTATACGTTACCTGGCATTTATATAAAAACATTAAAAAATCAAGGTGTATAGAAACACAAAAGGATGAGATAATTATGAGGATTAGAAGAAACTGTTGTTTCTAGGGGGACAATGGTAGGTTGACACATTTTGGAGATTAATTATTTACTGGTTATCTTTCTCAGTAGGAATTCTTTGGGGGAAGTATATTTCAGCCTTCAGAGTAAAACCTTTGCTGACTCACAGTGCATTGTTTTTCTTTTCTTACCCTATGATTTTACTTCCATTTTTTCTGCCACAAGAAGACAGGTCTTGAAGTGAAAATGTTGAAAATCATGATAGGTCTGAGGATATTGGAAAAATTTTTGATGCATATTTCCTTATAAGATTTTGGTGATCAGATGGCCTTTTTGGCATTCCTAGCTCAACTGTTCTCACCATATTCCCTAAATTAGCACCTACAGAATTTAATTCAGTGCATATTTTCATTTGACATGAAATCTAATTATGGCTATTAAATCTTTAATAACATATTTTGTAAGTTTTGGTATATTTATGTCATTCAGAGGCATTTTTTTTCCTGCACACATGTACATGGTGCTCATGAAATGAATACACAATTAGAATGACGCATTAAAATCATGATAAACATAGTTGATTCATTAATTTGTTCATTTTTATTAAATGATGTTTAATTAAATTAAATTAAGATGTTTATTAAATAGCTGTATTTTAGAAACCATGGTAAGCATTATGAATACAGAGATGAAAAAAACATGGTCCCATTCTTAAAAAGCTGACATCACAGTTGGGGATACATCTTGATTATAAATGAAAGCCTGTAGTAAAAAGGTATGAAAAGTACTGTTGAGACAGAACAGAGGAAATGGTTAATTCTGCTAAAATCCAATGGAAGGACTCCAGAGGGTTCCAGAGACAAGGTATTATTGGATTTGGACATTTACTATAGTATTTCATCACTTTGCTATAATTAAAATATTAGAATTATGGAGGATTTTATCACCAGATACTTTTTTAAAAAAAATTGAGTATAGTTGACACACAGTGTTACATTAGTTTCAGGTGTTCAGCTGAGTGATTTGACAGGTTTATACATTATGCTGTGCTGGTCACAACGTAGCTACCCATTGCATTGCTGTTACAGCATCATCGACTGCATTCCTCATGTTCTTTTAATTCCCTTCACTTACTCATTCCTTACTGGAGGCTTCTATCTCCCTCTCCTCTTCGCCCATTTACCCACCTGCCCTCCCCCTCCGCTCTGGCAACCAACAGCCCTCTATATTTCTAGTTCTGCTTCTGCTTATTGTTTGTTTGTTCATTTTTTTAAGATTCCACTTATGACTGGAATCATAAGGTATTTGTCTTTCTCTGACCGACTTATTTCACTTAGCATAAGAACCTCTAGGTCCGTCCATGTTGCCTCAAATGGCACACTCTTATCTTTTCTATGGCTATGTAATATTCTAGGGTGTATACATCCTATGTTTTCCTTGTTGTTTCACCTACTCACGGACACTTAGGTTGCCTTTGTGTCTTGACTCTGTAAATACTGCTGCAGGAAACATTCCCGTGCGTATAATTTTTGAGTTAGTGTTTTCCTTTGCCTTCAGTAAACACTCAACAGTGGAACTATTGGATCATATGGTGTTTCTGTCTTTGAGTGTTTGAGGATCCCCCAGACTGTTTTCTGCAGTGGCTGCACCAATATACATTCCCACCGACAGCGCCTGAGGGTTCCTCTTTCTCCACATCCTCATCAGCACTTGTTACTTCTTGTCTTTTTGATTTGGGCCATTCTCACAGGTGTGAGGTGGTATCTCATTGTAGGTTTGATTTGGATTTCCCTACTGATGAGTGATGATGACCATCTTTTCATGGGTGTGTTGACCATCTATATGATTTTTTGGGGAAAGTGTTTCATGCAGTCCTCTGCCCATTTTTATATCAGATTATTTGGGTTCTTTAGTGTTCAGTTGTATGAGTTCTTTATATTTTTTGGATATTAACTCCTTATTAGTTATATCATTTGCAAATTATCTAAAAGTATACCACCATATACTTTGGATAATTAGAGTACTTTCCTCTGAAAATCAGTTGTGCCTAGTTTTTATACTGTGCTTTATGCTTTGGAAATTTGAGGATTTTACCCAGGGGTAAATACTTAAACTATTTAACAAAAGCAATGACTATTCAGAATGGATGCTGACAGTAAAATTAGAATAGGGTCTGAAAAAACTCTGGTAGTGTCTGTTAAGTCTTTAATTGTAAGATTATGGATGGGTTTCTGCACTTCAGCTTCTCATCTCTCAAATATAAGCAATATTGGAAGTTTGAAGGAAACAAGAGGGTGGCTTTGTACAAGGTCGTTATTTGGCAAAATACTGGCAGTTCTTTCTTTTTTTTTTTTTTGTGGAGTATAATTGTTCTGTATTCTAGTTGTTCCCAATTTCAATGATCATCTATGGTGATAATGTTGCTGAACAGCCCTAGAGTGAGATGTCTGTGTTTGACGGTAGCTGTTTGCAAACTCTGCTGTGATTACACTCAGTTGTCTTAATTGCTTAATTTATTGATGTTCTGCTGACATGTTTTCAGCAACATTTGTGATTGCACATAACTAATCATTTCTCTTCTGGCTCATTATCATATGTTTGCATTTGATTTGTCTGCTGGTTGCAGGTGGAAACAATAGGTGATGCCTACTGTGTTGCTGCAGGACTCCACAGGAAAAGCCTCTGCCACGCCAAGCCCATCGCTCTGATGGCCCTCAAGATGATGGAGCTTTCAGAAGAGGTGCTGACACCTGATGGAAGACCAATTCAGGTAACCCTCTCTGCAATTTGGTTTGAGTAGTAGCATAGCTTTTACTGGGCGGGGCAAGACATTTCATTCTGAGTTCTACTTACGTAACTTACACATTAGACAAGTAGGTTACTCAAAGATGAGGTTAACTAGAGATAACTCATAGATCCAGGAAAAGAACAAATGGAATGATGTCAGAAATGGGAAAATGCATGTGAAAGGCTCATCACCATGGAGAAAAGAAAGAGCTAAAGGACTAGACCAAAGAAGCACTTGTCAGTGACCAACTCAACACTACCAAGCAAGGATGGTAGTGAGAATCAGAGTTGCAGAGATAACCCAAAAAAGCACAAGATGAAGAGGAAAGAAAATGGCAGCTCTTATCTTTCGGGTAATGTACAGGTGTTCCTCGTGAAGCCTCTGCACTCAGGGTTACTTCTGCTTTTTTTTTTTTTAATGTGGCGGAGATTGAAGGTTGGAGCCAGTAACTAAGAAAATTTAGAAATGGTAGATAATTATCTCCAGGTACACTGGACTCTTTTTGGTACTGACGGCTTTCCGCAATCTAAGATCTGCCTCAAAGAGTGGATGAGGTCACCTACCTATAGTCTTGCCAGGACCCAGTGTATCCCAGGAGTATTATCACTGTGAACCAGAAATTGTATATTTGGAGAAGTTACCATGAATGTAAGGCAGTCCTTTTATAACAGCTCATCCAACTTGAGTTAAAAATATAGACAAAGCCTCAAAATGTGGTACATTCCTAATTCTGGAGTTATGGCAAATTAGATATTCTGAGTGTCCCTTCTGACTAAAATTATTAAAGTGCTCTTAAAAATGTAAAGAAATATTTAACACTATTTAGCATGTTTAAACCTATTGAGCATCTCACTGAACTATTGGGAAAGAAAAATGCCAGTTACATTACATGTGTGAACTGACAAAATCTAAGGGGTGAATTTAAAGTAATTGCTGTCACGAGCAGTGATAACAGGAAACTAAGAAACACCACTTTTTTCTGGAGGAAGTCAACTTCAATCCCATCTTCAAAGAATTTCCACAGGTGAATACTCTGGGGAATGAATGGCTAATACTAAAAACAAAACAACCCCTTCACCACCTCCCCCCCAGGAAAAACCCGCACACCCACACATTCACAAAAGAATTCAAAGTATTATGATGAGAATGAGTGGGAACAACAGATAAGAAAAACAGTGAAGTGTTGTCAGATACCAAAATTTTCAGATGAAATCAAAATGACAATGTTTGATATAATTAAAGAAAAAAAGAAGAAGCTTAATAATGTGAGGCAGGAACAGTAGATTTGAAAAAGAACCAGAGAACTGCTAAGCCAGCAACATAATACTTCAGAAAGAAAATGATCAGTGGTTGAGTTTAAAAGTAGATTAGACACCGCCAAAGGAAAATTTAGCACTCTGGAAGTGAGAACTGAAGAAATTACCCATAATTAGGTCCAGAGAGTTAAAAATGTAATATAGATAATGTAATACAGATAATATAGATAAAAAATATATCTAATATAGATAAAAATGTAATGTAATAGATCAAATGTAATATAGGTAATATAGATTATAAAGATAATGTAAAATATAAAATATGTGGGAGGTATAGAGTACAGAGTGTAAAAATGTATGTTCAGTTGGGATTCCAAATGTAGGTACAGAGGGAATGCATAAGAGGGATTTTTTTTTTCTGGAACAATTAAAAGACATTAATCAGTTCTCAGACACAGTAATCCTAAAGGGATTCTATGAAGGTAAATCATAGGAATTAAAAACTAAACATGTATTGATAATGCCATAGTGCTTCAGAGAAAGGGGAGTGGCTAAATGACAAAGGTGACATTTTAAGTAGGGAAAGGATAGGCTGTTCCAGGAAGGGTTGGGAAGAGCTGGTTATGCACATGGACAGACGTATTAAAACTGGATCTCTACTTCATGAGTCTGTACACTAAGTAATCCCAGTTGGGTTATTATTAACTATAAGTCTATAATTTGGAGTTTTTAACTTAGTGGAGTTTTTAACTTAGTGGAAGGAATAAATTTTTTCATAAACCACTCTAGTCAAAAGTTATCAAGTTGTAAAGGAAAATATATGTAAGTCTTACTACACTAAAGTTAAAACCTTCCTGTTTATCAGATAACACCTTAAAAGAATAAGAAGATAAGCACAGACTAGGAGAATTTTTTAAAAAGATTTTGTTTGTTTATTAGCACAAGTAGGGGGATGGGCAGAGGGTGAAGGAGAAGCAGGTTGCTTGCTGCACAGGGAGTCCATTGTGAGGCTTGATCCCAGAATCTTGGGATCGTGATCTGAGCAAACTGAATCATCCAGGCACCCCTGGGAGAATATTTTTGTAACATATTTAACCACTAAAAGTATCTTTGCTTAACCTCATGAGTCAGTGGAAGGATGCATACTGAAAGCACCCTACTCCAGCTTTCCCACCTACTAGTTTGGTTCAGCTTTGAAGCCATGACCATGCAATTGTCAGTGAGGGTCTGGAGCAGCAGGAAATCATGTACAGCTGGTGGCAGTGTAAATGGTACGGTGTCCGTGACATTTATCAGTGAAGTTTAATTTGTGCTTTGCCTACAACACGACAATCCCTTCCCTAGGTGTTTGCCTAGGGAAGTAAGAGGAGGTGTGGCAGAAGTCCTAAGAGTGTTCACGGCAATACTTTAATAGGTGCCTCAAACCGGAAATAAGTCAAATAACCGTCTAATAGAGTAGATTGACTGTGATAGATCTATGCCGTGGTATACCATACAGTTGGGAAAGTGACTACATGGATGGATGTCAGAACTTCATAGTGAACAAAAGAAGCAAATCATAGAAGAATGCTATAGTAGTATTCCATTTAAGTAAGTTTCAGAACTGGGGGCATTGAAACAATATGTTATTTAGAAATATCCACATCAGTGGGAAGGTGTAAAGGAAAAAAAAAGTGAATGGTTCATACAAATTCAAGGTGGTGCTTCCCTCCGAGGGAGAGGAAGAAGATTTGGGGGGGAGGGTTCAGTCGGGAAGGTGCAGGCAGGGGTACAGGACGGAATGACTCCTTTTACTGCTACTGTGTACACAATACATTTACATTTGGTGATTTTTAAAATGCGGAAAGAGAGTTTTCTAACCATTCCTATCAGTAGTGAAAATAGGAAAGCATGGAGCATTGAAAAAAATAGTTTCAGTCCCCTCAGGACGTCATTAACAAGTTATTCGAGTGTGTGCACGACACTTCTCCCATGGGCAGCGAAAACAAACCGGAGGAATACAGCCTCAGATATGCTACAAATTCCAAATATACACACTCCAGGTTGAATTTCTATCAGTTCTTAAATTTTCAAGAATACTACCTGGGCAGGCTTCTCGTTTGGGATTGTTTTTCTACGTTGATTTTCTTTTATAGGAGATAGAAGGTTTGTATTGATTCAGCCCTGTCAAAGCAAAGTTAAATGACCATAGAGCAAATGGTGTTTCGCGTGGGCTCATCCATATTTTCATTTGCGGGATATAACATTACTCTGTCTTATGAATCAGATAGTCTTATTAAATCAGAAGGGGAAATGTCTATAAAAATTTAATAAGAATGCAGAGAGAGAGTGCAAAATCATAAAACCACCTTAATAATTTTAGCGTCATTACTAATTCATATTATTTGTGTGGTTTGGGATTGTTTTTGGCATATTAATTTGACTTTGAATTGGCTTCTGACTTGGTGCCATGGGAACATTTCTAGACTTATTGAAAGAATCTTTTATTAAAAATGCTTGGGCGTGCAGTAGGGTTGTTATGTGATCAGCTGACTGTTTACTTCCAACTGTGTAAGTTTTAGGCTGTTTAAAATTTAAGCTATTTGAGCTGCAAGAATTACTCAAAAGAAAACTTCCCAAACCTCTCATATTTTGAAAAATAAATTGATAATGTTTATGTGACTTTATAAACCTTCAGGCACCCCTCATGACCGGAAATTAGGTATCTGAATTACCATTTATAATTACTCCCAAATGACTGGTAATGTCCTTGAATCACTAACTGTAAAAATGGGTTACTTAAAATATTTTTTAAAGTAAAAAAAGAACATAATTTCATTTATTCACTTTGTGATACTCAAGCAAATTAGTCTTTATAAATAGTGAAACTCAGAGGCTAGTTATAGACCCGTATCTACAAAGCATACACAAACATGGTCTATTTATTTAACAAATCTGAAAGACCAGCCAAAGTGACTTTAATTAAGAGCCCTTTTAAAAATAATGATGAGCATTTTTAATACTTTCTCAATACAGTGTTGATTCTACTGGCTGAATTTATAGAAGTGTCAGCATTATTCTTACTCCATTTTTTCCCTCCCTGGAGGAAATCTGATTTTCTTACATCTTCAACAGTAGACACTTGAAGAAAAGTAATACCAAGTTTATATTCTTTCTCCTGTGAGCTAGCCATATTGTGATTTCACTAGAAAATTGTATTATTTCATGCTGTTCTTTGGCCTTGTGACCCTAATCTTACCAAAGTATTTTGAATAGTTTTTAAGGCAGAAAGGCTAACTTTCACTAATAATTTACCCACTATTTAATGACTATTACAAAATGTTTATCACTGCCTATGCTTTATTCCTTGAAAATGAAAATGTTAATACGGAAAGAGAAGCTGAACTGAGAATTGAGTAGGGAATGTGATTAAATATATCTTGGGAAGACAAGTGGCATTTTCATGACTTAACGCTTTTGAAGAAGATTGAGTTAGTGTGTCCGACTATCTGGGTTTTACTTTGGGACTTCAGTTTTTAAAAAATATTTTCATCGAATTTTATCATATAGGCACACAAATTCAAATTTGCTTCATCCATTTAGAGAACGGTACATTCTATGTAATGAGGCAATTATACAGAGATGGTGAAAGAGACTTAAAAAAACAATGTATGATCATGTTGTAATACTAATGTGTTTAGCAATCTTAATTGCAGATTAGGGAAACGCTGTGAATCTTAGTTCTAACTGCATAATACAAACGCAGGAATATTAACACACAATTTACATATACTTACAATCTGCATGTAATAAAGTAAATTTTACCTTCTTTAAGCTTCAACTTAGTCTTCTAATGAGCTTATAGGATTTCTTGAGATTATGAAATAATTATTCTCTAATTAATTTTTAAATGCTTGTTATTTATAAAGGAAATCTGATATTGTTACTTTAATATTTGGAGGGATTTGTTCTTTGCAGATATTGGCAGTATTAAATTAACCCCATGAGAATAGGGCCCAAGACTGTATTTAGAAAAAAAGAAAAACTAATTGATAATTGTTTATGTATAAAATTCTCGTTCGTGCTTTTACCCTGAAGTATGTATACTTACCTGAAGTGTTCTATCTCCAGAACTTAACCCTAAGGGGTCAGAAAGAATTACTTAGGCATTATGTGAATTCACTGTTGGGACACGGAGCCCAACTATTCTCACATCCCACGTTTATGCAGTAGATACCTTTGAAATTACTTTTGATCTTTTAGGTAATGCAAATAGTCATAATTTTAGTAAATGTCTGTTTTATTGCGGCAATAATGCACAAAATTACTATAGTATTACTGGCGAAATTTATGGCTAGATACATTTGCTAATCTGTTCCGTTCAGTGTATTTATTTGGTACTAGAAAGAGGTTTCTGTTTTGCAAAGAATATGTTTATTCATTGAGACTTTACCAGTAAATGAGGTGATAATAGAGTCTCCTCTGTCATGTGCTTCTGTTTAATTACTAGAACTCGAGTCTTTATATTCTGTCCAGGTCTTCTCACTAATACTCCCCTCGGCTGGGTATGAGACTCATCCGTTAAACCCATCCACTTCATACTTCACGGGACAGCAGTTGGTAGTTGTTTAAGTCTCCATTCATCTGACAAAAATTTTCATACTGTTTTTATTTATTTCCTTGACTCTGTCAGCTGCAGTTACCTTTAAATTCTTTGATAAATCTCTTCTCTAGAGTCTTGTGGTCCATTATATAATCTGTCCTTTCACTTAATTTTTGGCCATGTTACATCTCTCCTGTGCCTAAATTATTGATATTTTTTGTTTGAGAGTTAGCGATCGTGTATAAAAATATTATAGAAATAGTTTCCCTCCTGTGGGGAAATTTTCTGTGTTATTCTGGTGGGAAGAGTTGTAGGAGCTCTAACAACAGGGATCAGATGATTTAATGCTCAGATGTATTTTCGGGGGGGGAGGCCCGCTTACTTTGATTCGCCTTCTGTTTCTGGCATCACCCTCCTACCTTTGGTGTTGGCTTTGAGGTCTCGTCTCAAAGTATGGCGGGTTTACCAAGGCTTCTCCCTTTCAGTCCTCAGACTCTGGATGTCGTCTGCACGGTTCCGCAAGCACTGCTGCAGTACCAAAAGTCCTGCTCAGTTCCTTAACCCTTCTGACATCAGAAGATGCCCACAGGAGACAGTCACACTCTGACGCCGCGCTCACTTCTCCTCGACGTCCGTTCCCCTCCCTTTCTTGGTGTAAGATTCTTTCAGTGCCTTGTGAGCTGACCTGCCGAGGGGTGTTCGGATTATATAAGTGCTCTTACTAGAAACAGAAGTTCAAAGTCATGTACGTTTTGATCAGTTTTATTTTACTGATAACGATTCATCCTCACTAATCTACATTTGTGCCTATTTCCAACCCACATCACAGATAACATTATGTTTAAACAGAAAAGACAAAAACATCCAACTGTATTTAAACTGTCTGTTGCAGAGTCATGATAAATAAACATCTACTGAAACACTTAACCGTATGTCAGGCAGCACTGACCCAAGGCCTTGCCATGTAACAGCTCTTCTGAGTCTCAAATGAAGGAGGACTGTATTGCTGTTAGTTCCGTTTTACAGTTGAAGGGAAGAATAAAAAAATTAGCTAACAAGCACTCCTAATTTCTGCGTACCACAGACTTATTAAATGGAAGTGGGGTAAATAAATTTCACATTGTCCAATTTTTCTTACTGCTTGAGTATCCCATTACCTAATAAATTAGACTTTTCATGGCTCTAGTCAACAGGTGAACTTGTATTAGATGTCCTCTTTAAGAGAATGGAAATGAGTAATGTGTTTTAGAGATACTCCATCCAAAATAACTAATTTTTAAAATTATTAAGTGAGAGAGGTAAGCTCAGCACTGCATGCGTGGGCGGGGGATGGCTGTGCTTCCATCACTGTTTCAGAAATTAGAATCACCAGCCGGACTGATCAGACACGTCCACCAGCCAATTTACTACATCATTTTTTCTGCTTACATTCCCTTTGTTTATTGTGGATTTTAAATTTTAAGACACATATTTCAAAATGTTATATTTACATTTTTTTCATACAGTAGTCTTTGAACTTAAAGGTTGTGTTTTCTGCGCTAACTAGTTATTTTTATATGTTGTGCCAGAAATTTGTTTTCATTACGGAATTCTCTTCTGGCGCGATGCTGAAGTATTGAGCTGTGATAGTGTATGCTTACTGCCTTAAAATCCTCCTACAAAATGTTGGCCTAATGATCTAATAGACACTATTATTTGTGCGATGTGTATATCAATGAGATAGAATTCCCTTGCTAGTTGATTTTAGCTTTTATCTTTAATCATGATTGATTCTAATATAATTTAATTAGACTGTTGATCACCTTTTCAATCTGTGAAAAAAGTAGTTTATCAGGCTCATGCTTTGGAAAGTGCTGGTCTTGCTGAAGAGTTTTGTTATGATTTTTGTCAAAGAGATTTTCCAAGGAGTCCTTTTGTGAAAGTATTTGCCTGTTTTCGCTGCATGAAAAAAAAAATAGCAATAGTAAGTTTGTGAAAGGGAAAACAAAACCAGACAATGGAAGGGAGCGCTAAATTGATTTGCACGAAACTGTGCATGAAAAATACAAAATTGTGTAGCTTCATTTTGTGTACCAGTCTTCACACCTGCACATTTTCAAAAGAGAAATGCATCCCTTCGTGGAGACATAGTTTAAATGTTTTATAAAGTTGCTGTTAGGTAGTATCGCTATGGGGTAAATACTCTTCAAGAGGTTATAATCAGTTTCATTTGCTTTAGGCTGTTTGCAGAGGGTCCCTCCCAGGTGTCTTTGTACAATGTCCTAAGAGGAGGTTAAAAATTATATTGGTAAATGCATTCATTTTTTAAAAAATTTAATAGCATAATCTTTAATGCATTAACTTTTATATAACATAATTCTTGGTATGTTATGAAACACACTGTCCAGTTTACCTGATAATCATCAGACTTCCTCAGTGAACAAAGTAATGAGTTGGTTTAGATTCTTGTGCAATCTTTTTCTTTTTTCTTTTTTTAATTTTATTTTATTTTTAGTTGATTCTTGTGTGGTATGTTTAGAAGTGTGGAGCCTCTGAGTAGTTAGGAGCTCATGTTTTTATTTATTTTTATTTATTTTTATTTATTTATTTATTTTTTAATTAAATTTTTTATTTCTTTTCAGCATAACAGTATTCATTGTTTTTTCACCACACCCAGTGCTCCATGCAATCCGTGCCCTCCCTAATACCCACCACCTGGTTCCCCCAACCTCCCACCCCCCGCCCCTTCAAAACCCTCACGTTGTTTTTCAGAGTCCATAGTCTCTCATGGTTCACCTCCCCTTCCAATTTCCCTCAACTCCCTTCTCGCTCATGTTTTTATTTATCTGAGTTTTATGGAAAGAATACGAATCTTTGTTTGCCAAGTCTTGCCCCTAAGAAAGACATTAATTTGTGATTTTGCCAACCCATTTTGGGGGGGTAGGTTAGCCTATTATATTTTAGAATATGGTCTCTTTCTCTGGCATTATTGAACAAGAGAGCTTTTATTATTTATTTATTGCTGCCACAAAAGCTTTTTTTTTAACTTATTTTTTCATATGTTCAGTTAGCCACTGTATAGTCCATAATTAGTCCTTGATGCGGTGTTTATCTTTTACTGCCAATTGAACTTAATCTCTTTTAGAGTTAATTGGGACATTCACGTATGCCAACACCAGCAGCGTGAATCTTAGAACACCAAGAATGATGTAAAAGTAGCAAGACGGAATACTATGTAAGAGAGTAACGTGCTCTCTGCGTCTAACCCCACTGTTAGCATGACAAACCAGAAACAAAAATCCTATCTTGAAATCTAATACCTAGCTCCAAATACAAATTTAAAGATTGCTTTGAAGCAATTTTTTTTTTTTTTCATTTTCCAAGACTACAGGAGGTAAAATGGCCTCTGAAACCTGACACAGGGGAGAGAGTTCGGCCACCTGTAATTTACCGACAAATCGTAACCACCTATTGAATTGTGTTGCATATTCTTAAAGGCTTTTATTTTTTTCTGTGACTATACAAACACCCAGAAATAGAGTTTACAGACTTGAAAAGTAAATTCTTTTAAGATGGAATGGACTTCATTCAGTGAAATGAAGTTAGGCAACTTTGTACCATAGACACGCCTGTCTGAAATACACGGCAGAGACTTGGGAAGTCCTAGGAAACATCTCCCATCATGTTTAACTCACTTTGATTTTGCATTTTCCTGTTCTGGCCATTGAAATTTTCAAGTCACAGAAAGGCAACTAACTCTTTAATCACCTGAGTTGCAGATCTGGTAGGAACAATTCAGTGTCAGGAGCGCTTTGAAAAAAAAATCTGTTGCACCTTGTGTTGAAGCCATGTCAGGCATATGTTAATTGTCTGGGTCACCACTATAATATTCCTTATTTGGAATGTGGTTTCCTAGCAACTCTCGCTTTTTTCTAATGGCTGAATTGATTTCTGCACATTTGTAATGCTTCCCACTGCATCAGAAATTGTCACCTTGTGTGTTAAGTGTTACAACAGCAAATTTACACATAGTGTCCATTCTAAGAAATTATTCTGCTTTATCGTTTGCCTTTAATGTGCTCATTCAAAGGTTAATCCGACCATAAAAAATAGATTTAGTAAAACCTGATTAACTCAGATTGCAGTCTTTGGGGGACATATGGTGGTTCTGATGGCAATGTCCGAAATACTTGCAAATAGTTCCTAGCGGGGGACCTGGTGAGGTTGAAGGAACAGAGTAATTCTGATGGTCAGATGACCGGTAATCAGCAGGTTGCTGGGAACACAGGCCTGGACTCTGCTCTGAATGTCTCAGGAGCTGAAAGCCTTTTTCTTTGGAGGCAGTTTGCAGTTTGCTAATTATGTGTGGTCTTGGCTGGAGCATTGCCAGGAGTGACTTTTACTCATGTTCAACAAATGTTTTTTGAATACTTATTGTTTTCTGGACCACTGGTTAGGCACTGGGGATGTAAGGGTTTAAAGAATTTAAATTTACATTTAAAGAATTTGAGATTCAGAAGTTGACATGATTTGGGGCACCTGGGTGGCTCAGTCGGTTAAGTGTCTGCCTTCGGCTCAGGTCTTGATCTCATGGTCCTGGGATCGAGTCCCACGTTGGGCTCCCTGCTCAGCAGGGAGCCTGCTTCTCCCTCTGCCTGCTGCTCTGCCTACTGGTGCTCTCTGTCTGTCTGTCAAATAAATAAATAGAGGGGCGCCTGGGTGGCTCAGTGGGTTAAAGCCTCTGCCTTCAGCTCAGGTCATGATCTCAGGGTCCTGGGATCGAGCCCCGCATTGGGCTCTCTGCTCAGCAGGGAGCCTGCTTCCTCCTCTCTCTCTGCCTGCCTCTCTGCCTAGTTGTGATTTCTCTCTGTCAAATAAATAAAATATTTTAAAAATAAATAAATAAATAGATAGATAGATAGAACTTTATATGATTTGGCCAAGATAATACAGCTGGTCAATTGCAGAACTAAATTTGAACATGAATCTGTCTGCTTTGGGGAAAAAAAAAAGAAATCCTTGAACTTCTTTTTATTTATTTTTTTTAATGTTTATTTATTTATTTGACAGACAGAGATCACAAGTAGGCAGAGAGGCAGGCAGAGAGAGAGGAGGAAGCAGGCTCCCTGCTGTGCAGAGAGCCTGATGTGGGGCTTGATCCCAGGACCCTGGAATCATGACCTGAGCCAAAGGCAGAGGCTTTAAACCACTGAGCCACCCAGGCGCCCTCCTTGAACTTCTTTATACCAAGCTGGCCAAAACCTAGCCAGAATGCCGGCTGCAATCCTGTGATCTCAACATTCATCAAGAGTTGCCTCTCATCAAGCACTTAGTATGTGCCTGGCATTATGCTGAGCTAGAGTGTGTGCATGCTCACTCTTTCTCATCTGTCTGTACACATACATGTGTGCATGTGTTATGACCATGTCTTTATATCTGTGATATATACAGATAGTGAATACTATCAGGTGAGCCCTACAACAGTTATGGACCATGAATAAGATGCCATCCTTATTTACAAATGAGAAAACTGGGCCTCAGGATAAGGGACTTATTGTCAAATAAGAGTAAATAGGTAAAAAGAGCAGACTCCTAATTAGAATTTAAATCTATTTGACTTCGAAGTCCACAGTCTTTAACCATCTCCCTCCACTGCCTCTACAATATAATGAGTATGATTTTCTAATCTTACGACTAAGCTAATAACTGTAATTTCCCTTGGAAAAAAAATATACTGCTTTTCTGTCTTCCTTAAGAAATGTTCAGATCCGGAAGCAGTGCAATGACTTGAAAGTGTTCTAATTTGGGGCAAACTCTGTTGCCTATAACTGTCCATGAAGATGGTGAAATAATGAGGATAATTATATCTGCATTTAAAAATAGGGAGCCAAAAATTGGTAGTTTTATAAAATTTCAAAATCTCTGGAGGAAAAATTAATTTTGGAATAATATTGAAATATGAACTTCTGTAATATTAGCTTCTTCTTAAAAAACAAAAAAAAAAAAGATGTGATCTCCTCTTTGTGGCAATATAAGAATCCCAAACCAGGAAAACAGAGATTTAAGACCATAGTAGAGAGTCCAAAAGAAATATTGTTCTTTAAGACATATTCTTTTCCATGGGGCGCCTGGGTGGCTCAGTCGTTAAGCGTCTGCCTTTGGCTCAGGTCATGATCCCAGGATCCTGGGATCGTGCCCAGCATTGGGCTCCCTGCTCAGCAAGAAGCCTGCTTCTCCCTCTTCCACTCCCTCTGCTTGGTTCCCTCTCTCGCTGTGTCTCTCTCTGTCAAATAAATAATAAAAAATCTTAAAAAAAAAACATTTTCCAGATGGTATCAGTTGTTTCTTTTGTATATTAAGTTATCCAAGATCACTTTTTTATATTTACGATAACCAAAGCACTGACGGGAAGTGGAAAAAATGTAGTAAAATGGTTTGATCACCCAGCCAGCAAGCATTTACTGAATGTCTCTCATGTACAAAACTACGTAATTGAGTTGCAGACTCCATGGTGGGAGTGCCAAATACTAATCTACTTTTTTCTTGGCTCTCATTAAGTAAAAATTCTGTCTACACAATACCACAACATCTGGTCACTTAAATCCATTCAGTCAAAAATGCAATCAGCCGCCCAGATTTTCAGACTCTAGGATTCCATTCAACTTGTTTGCTTTAATTATTAGTTTATCTGAAAGCGATGTTAAGTAGTCAGTCGCCTGCGTGTAGTTATTGTAACGTGCTTGTAAGCAGCTCACCTCGGGAAAGGTGCAGACACGGAAGAGAGAAAAGGCAAGTCCTGCTTCCCGGGGACCCATGCACAGACCCGTGTGCCTCTCTCCGCCGTCTGTTCTGTTTGCTCATGAGGTCGCTTTCCCCGTCTCTAGCCCACGTGACCCCTAGGGCCCCCCCCCCATGTTCCTTTTCTCTGCCTATTTCGTAAAAGTGCTTGTCATTCTCCCTTGGGCTACGTTAGAATTACTTACGCGAAGTAATATTGTAATGACTAATGTGCATAAAATTGTTGATACTGGTTCACTTAGGAAATGGGGCTTTTTCCACCTTTCACCTTGAAGTTTTATATTTGTCTAAACTTAGTACATATGGGTATGCATGACTTTATGCGTTCATTTTTACTGTCCGTCGTAGTTACCCAGGCAGTGCTAACACGGACTGCTTTTCTTTCCTTCTTTATAGGTATCTGTAATTTTAAAAGCATAAATATAGTTTCAAAATGAAGAAAGCACAGATGTTCGTTGATGTATTCCGTTCATAAGGAGTCATCAGCAGATCATGCCTAAAACTGAACAGAGTAGAAAAATTTTATTGGCTAAAAATGGGGAGGAACATCAAATCTTTGGCAAAATTGTGCACTAAGGCATTTGGCCAGGAAAAGGAGGGTAGGCAAAGTAATGGCCATAGAAGAAAACAAAGCGGCAGAAATTAATATAAGCCAAGATCTGATTATTGAGTCACAAATCATCACTATAAATTGTAAATGGGAAGGAATTGATGCCGGTTAAAATGTTTTCAGAGGAATACAATTAGAAATGTAAAGTATTAGTATCAGTTTAACTGTTATATAGAGAATAGATCAAGGAATTAAATTTACTTAATGGCAATTAGTTCAGAAAATAATTCTTCATGATAAACTTCAACGTTGGTAAATTGCTGCCTTTATTTGTTGTGTTTCTTTGCGGGCATCCAGATGCCTCAAACTCGAACTGTCTTATTAGTCAGAGGAATTACTTGATGTTCGAGACATCTATGCTCAGTAAATGGAATTAAATTTTATCAAGTGGGAGAAGGAGAAAGTAGAGACTTTAGTCCTTATGATATTGATAGCAGCTCTCTCGTCTTTGCTTGTACATATGTCGTTGCTTATCTCTGATCCTTCGTCATACAAGTCAATATACTTTTATGTTTGCACATCTTTTGCCATGTCACTTACCTGGTGTACAGGTAGATGCACTGACTTTTGGTGTTTGTGTGAATTTAGAGTGGTCTCCATTTCTCTGACCTTCTCACATTCCTCTGTTGTTTCCTAAATGTTTGTATCAGAATCACATCTTCTGCAAAGTGCTCACTGTGTCCCAGGCTTATATTTCACCCGCTTCAGGCAGAAATTAGTAATGATGCTATCAGAAATATAGTGAAACAAGGTAGAACTTGTTCATCACGCCAACCCTGAGAATGTATATTATGGGATTACGATCCTGTGTGATAATGTCTCTGTGCTGTGCGACGGAACGTTCTGTACTGTATGGAAATCATTCTATTCTAGCTATGCTATTATAGCAAGCAATAGCCGAACATTATTGCCTGTAAATGTTCTTTTCCATTTCTTTAACTCTAAGTTATGAAAATGCTTATTATTTTATGATTAAAAAAGCATGCTCAGGGAAGCAAGAGTCATGCATGCCATGTCCTCTGTCAGGAGTCTGAGCACAATATATCGGCCATAAGCAACAAGGACAAAGGTTCCTTTTAAGGTGGGTGCTTCAAGAGTTGTTTATGACTTCAAATATTTGCTCCAGAATCACTGATCCTTATTTTCAGTTGGACAAGTTAGTAGGGCATTAATAGATTAGTATTTTGATTTGCAAAATTATTGAAAGTGAACATGTTTCTCTCTAGCTCTATGGCCTTGTCCGAATGGCCAATTAATGCCAGATTCTAGGGCCAAATACATTTGTCTAAAGATTCCAGATGTTTTCTGATGTGCTTCTGCCGTCTGGTAAAACCATACAATGATTAATTTAATTTCAGCTTTTTGGCTTTACTAAGCTAGAGATAAAATGACTTTCTTCCTTCCTCGCTTCCTCCCTCCCTCCCTCTCTCCCTCCGTCCCTCTCTCCCTCTCTCCCTTCCTTCCTTCCTTTTTTTTTTCTTCTAATCTACTTTAGCCAGAACCAACCAGAGATCATTTACAAAAGGATAATTATATGGGAGCTTAGGAAATTCGGTTGTGAATAATTAACAATCGGTAATTGTTGATTTTAAAAGTTAGAAACTTTGAAGGACAGTTCTCTCATTCTACAGGCAATAAAACAGGTATTAAAAAATTAGGTAACTAGTTAGCAGTGGAATCTCAACATCTGAGAATTACCAAGAAAGCTAATGAAGAAAAATAAGGCCAGACAGAAGCAGGAGAAATAATTTTTCAGTTTCTGGTTTTTGTCCCAGCAACTGCTCATTGTGTTAGAAGAAATATCACTTGGAGTCTTTTTGACTTTTTGAGGTTATTACATTAAAGAAGTAAGAAACATCATACAAAGCTGTGTCAGGAAGTTCAATTATTTTGACCTCTTGAGTGTCATCTCTGTCTATTAACAGAATAGTCCCATTTTTACCATTTCATTTAATTCTTGTAAAAACTATTTCCTCCCGGTTCCCAAGTCCTCCTTCTGTGAGAGACTCTCATTATGATTTTGGGGGTAACTATTCCCACAGAACTTGGTCAAAGTTGACAACTCAATTTCTTCTTTTAACCTTCAGCTTTTCGTACTGTTAGGCTGGGTCAGTTGTTGGTTTGCAAAACACCAGTACGTGAGTGCCCTTCTGAGTCCCCTACGCCCCCTCCGTCTCCGCTCTAACAACGTATTTATTTTTGAAAATAGTGTCGTCATGAGTCTTGGGGCGTGAACATTTGTAATATGTCATATGTCTTATATTTGTTGTCACCATCAAATTTACCAAAGAAATTCATTACAGAACAATTATTTTTAGACACTTTACCTAATCAAGTTACAAATACTAGGAACTTATTATAAGTAGCTATTCTAAGGAAAAATTATGACCATTTAAAAAATGTGTGCTCGTGTGAATGGTAATTCTACATTAGCGTGTTGTTAGAACCCACCTAAGAAGGCCACATACAGCCATGCCTGGCGCTGCTCTAATTCCTGGCGTTCTGCCCTATCACAGCCTCTTGTTCTCCCGCCATTTTGTGTCCCCCATTCCCACCGATCACCGTGACCTCCAAGCTTTATCCATTCAGAGCTTTTCAGTCTGTAATTTGTCTTCTGGCTGTTTGCCTTCTGTGTTAGTTTGCTGCGGCTGCTGTAACAAAGCACCACAAATTGGGTATCTTAAAATACCAGCATTTTATTGTCTCACACTTTTGAGGCTAGAAATCTGAAATCAAGGCACTGACAGAGCCAGGAAGTCCCTCTGACAACACTCGGGAAAGGTTCCGTCTGTAGCCCTTCGGCCCGTGACAGCACAGCCGCAAGTCTCCACATGTGTCCCTGACTGCCCGTCTGACTGTGCCCAGATCTCTCCTTTTTATCAGAGCATCAGCCTTTCTGGATTGGAGGACCCCACCCTCCTCCAATATGACCTCATCTTAATCACTTCCATGTGCAACGACCCTGTTTCCTACATTATATTACATTCTGAGGTACTGGGGGTTAGAATTTCAACATATGAATTTGGTGGGACACAATCCAACCCACAACCACCTGAACTAGCCAGGATCCCATCGTCCCATATCGCACTCAACACTGTTCCTAACAGCCTTCTAGTTTCACCCTTCTTTATCCCCCTCACACTGGACTACCAGCATATTACCATTCTGGGTCTGGAATTAATGAGCATTTTTGGAGAAAATGACACACTCATGGTAATTAAATATTCATTACAAATGCATACCTTTGAATGCATTTGGTCCCTAAATTTTCCAGGATATTATTTTGCTATCCCTTCTTGGTGACTCTTGCTGACATTTTTAAATCTATAAAAGGGGTTGTCTCTTACCCTTGCCACTTTGATTCTCAACAGACTCTCGCTTTCCCAATTGAATGAAATGTTGGAAAATGAATGATTTTACCTTTGCTTCCGTACTGCTCTCCAATCCTTTCTTTAAGTGTTTTCTCCTTTGCTTCTTTCATCTCTCCTCAACTGATCCCTGTGTGTCAGCAAAATTTCTTCTATTATTAATCTGAAATTTTCATTTTCTTTGAACGCTTTCCTAACTATGCCGTATTCTGCTCTTCTGTTGGTGACCAAACAACAGCAAAGCCATTCAGTTGGCTCTTGATTTCCTGTCAAGTAAGGACTGTATCCTCATCAGTACCTTCAGCCTGTCCCCCAATTATCTTTTCAGACCTCCATCCAGTTGAATAAGTGACATCGCACCACAGTATTATGGCATTAACTATACCAGGCTCATTGCTGTTCTTTACGATGCATTGTGTGTGTGTTTTTCCTTTTCTCTACATCCTTCTTGGCCCAGCTTAACTCCTCCAAAGTCATCACTGACACTCACATTCTCTTAATGGCAATTACTTGATGCTGCTTTAGGAAATCTGTAACTTTTGTCCCATTTAACTATTGATATTTTTCATATACTGTCTTGCAAATACATTGTCTATGTGTGTTATCGTCACCAATTATGGACTCTGTAGTAAAATGTCCTGCTGCATAGCAAATTTAAAATAATAACTTTTGGGAACTACCATTAAAAATTGTTGATGTACATTCCTGTGTATTATGAATTAGACTGTAAGAATGTTCATATTGGAATTGTGTCTTCATCTTTGTACATTATACTGCAAGCAATTTATAATATTGTTGAATTAAGTTAAAACTGATACACTAATGTAGAGTATACATTCTGACGAATAGGGACAATAATATCCTGATATATACTTTCTCATTCTTTGTTTTTTCATACATTGCTATTCCATTTAAAATATTTATCAAGATACTACTCTGTGTTTGATACCAGATACTTAATAGGTATAGAAAAATGCAATTTATTATATAATTTCATTCTATAAATAAATCCATAATGATAGCATTTAGAGCATTTGGGGAGCATACGTGACTTTATATTTAATTTTTTATTAACATATAATGTATTATTTGCTTCAGGGGTACAGGTCTGTGAATCATCAGTCTTACACAATTCACAGCACTCACTGTAGCACATACCCTCCCCAGTGTCCATCACTCAGGCACCCCATCCCTACCCCACCACTCCCCAGCAACCCTCAATTTGTTTCCTGACATTAAGAGCCTCTTATGGTTTGTCTTCCTCCCGATCCCATCTTTTCATCTTTTCCCTCCCTACCCCCCTCAACCTCCCACCCTGTCTCTCAAATTCCTCATATCAGAGAGATCATGTAATTGTCTTACTGTGATTGACGTATTTTGCTCAGCATAATAACCTCTAGTTCCATCCGTGTTGTTGCAAATGGCAAGATTTCATTTCTTTTGATGGCTGCATAGTATTCCATTCACATCTTCTTTATCCATTCATCTGTTGATGGACATCTAGGTCCTTTCCATAGTTTGGCTACTGTGGACATTGCTGCTATAAACACTGGGGTGCACGTGACCCTTCAGATCACTACATTTGTATCTTTAGTGTAAATACCCAGTAGGGCGATTGCTGGGCCACAGGGTAGCTCTGTTTTCAACTCCTTGAGGAACCTCCGTGCTGTTTTCCAGAGTGGCTGCACCAGCTTGCCTTCCCACCAACAGTGTAGGAGGGTTCCCCTTTCTCTGCATCCTCACCAACACCTGTTGTTTCCTGACTCATTAATTTTAGCCATTCTTACTGGTGTGAGGTGGTATATCACTGTGGTTTTGATATGTATTTCCTTGATTCCAAATGATGTTGAGCACTTTTTCATGTGTCTGTTGGCCATCTGGATGTCCTCTTTGCAGAAATGTCTGTTCATGTCCTCTGCCCATTTTCTTGATTGGATTATTTGTTCTTTGGGTGTTGAGTTTGATAAGTTCTTTATAAATTTTGGATCCTAACCCTTAATCTGATATGTCATTCATGACTTTATATTTTAAATTAAAACAAAAAAGTTTATAATTTTTTCTAGACATGCATCTAATTGAATGTATTTGTACACTTTTATAATTTTATCTTGAATATATTAATGATTATTTTGCACAACCCCTCTACCTTCCCCCCATATTTTTCTTTTAGTTTTTTATTCAAGTATAATTAGTATGCAGTGTTATGTTAGTTTCGGGTCTACAATATAATAAGTCAATAATTCTACATTACTCCATGCTCATCTACGTGATAAGTGCATTCTTAAATCCCATCACCTATTTTCCCCATCCTCCCCCCCACCTTCCTTCTAGAGCCCATGAATTGTAGTTTGTCTTTGTGGTTTGTCTCTTTTTTTCCCCTTTGTTCATTTGTTTTCTTAAATTCCCCATATTAGTACAGTCATGTGGTATTTGTCTTTCTATTACTTCACAGAGCATGTTACCCTCCCAATCCATCTGTGCTATCGCAAATGGCAAGCACTCATTCTTTTTTTGTGGCTAATACTCCATTGTGTTTATATGCCCCATCTTTTTTATCGATTCAACTATGGATGGACATGCGGGTTGCTTCCATATCTTGGCTTTTGTAAATAATGGTTCCATAAACATAGGGGTGCATCTATCTTTTCAAAGTTTATTTTTTAAAATACCAGAAAATTTTTGTGATGTTTGCATGTGGTCTATTAATAACCATAGCTTAGGACCCTGGTTGTAACATCATACTATTGTATCAGTAGTCAGACACACTGGAAACCAGGTTCCTGTGTCAAGTCTGATGAAGGGACTCCCTAAGGGGACAAAAAAGTAATTGTGATGGGTGGGTCATGCTTGGAAATACAGAATCCCTGGATTACACACCCGAAACTGATATACCACGGTACGTTAACTAACTAGAGTGGAAAAGTTAGGGAAAAATAAAATAAAGGAGGGGCGCCTGGGTGGCTCAGTGGGTTAAGGCCTCTGCCTTCGGCTCGGGTCATGATCCCGGGGTCCTGGGATCGAGCCCCGCGTCGGGCTCTCTGCTCAGCGGGGAGCCTGCTTCTCCCTCTCTCTCTGCCTGCCTCTCTGCCTGCTTGTGATCTCTGTCTGTCAGGTAAATAAATAAAATCTTTAAAAAAAAAATAAAGGAAAGTGATATAATCTAATGACCAGATCAATGCCACTAACCAAAGGAGAGTAAAATGTCCTAAGAGTCTCATAAACTGGGCTTAATTAAACTGATCATGTCCATTTCTACTGTACATCCTTTACTAGTAGCCCAAGCTGACAAGACTCTGGAAATAGACCAGATTCTTCCTTTTGATTTGTCTACATTTTTTTAAAAAAGAATTTATTTATTTATTTGACAGACAGAGATCACAAGTAGGCAGAGAGCGGGCTGGAGTGGGGGGTGGGAAGCAGGCTCCCTGCTGAGCAGAGAGCCCGATGCGGGGCTCGATCCCAGGACACTAGAATCATGACCTGAACAGAAGGTAGAGGCTTTAACCCACTGAGCCACCCAGGCGCCCCTGATTTGTATACATTTTAATGTCTTAAAGGCTGCTTGTGAAATTCACTGAAATTATCAAAGACTGAATAATTAGCCCTTTCTCTCATCAACTATTATTAGAGTCATTATCAACCCTTTGCAGTGAAAAGTACAAAATGTACCAGTGGTTGGGCTATTCAAACATTTTACAGGGCAACATTATCCTATTAGGACAGTATCCTTGAACAGGAGACATGTGAATTAATATGCGGGGACACAGAATTAAGCAGGCATCATTTTTTCATTTAAGGAGCACTCAGATGATTAAATTTCAGAGTTAGAAATTCATCCTTGAAAGTTAAACTTTAGCAGAATAATGGATTTTATTTTATAGCTGTCAACTTGATTGACAAGTAGGGCCCATCGAGTATGTTTCTCTTCTTGTAATTCAGGGGCACCTTGAAAATATTTCCTGAGAGAAAAGAAAGAAATATATGGAGGGGGAAAAAAAGGAAACAGCCTTTCTGATTAAAAACATGTTCAAGATAAAATATAGACATTTTCTATATCCTCTATGGTGCTAAAACCACTAGACTGGAAACTGTGTCAGTCGTGCAGTGATTGGTATAAATCAAATACTTCATTCTTACTTGGCAACCATATACAGGACTTCATAATTCACTTAATTTTTAGTGGTGTCATTCTGTATTTTCATGCAGTTGGAATTGGTACCTTATTTTGTAATTGCAGGAAGGCCTTATCTTTCCTGTACAAGAATTCAGAATTTAAGTTTTGTAATAGCTTCCTGAAATAGTCAATATTTCATTATGTACTGGTACCTTTCACCCTCCCTGTGTGCATCTGGCTGTCCTATGCTGGGGCTCATCTCAGCCGTGCGAGCAGATGTCTTCATCCGCCACTTCCTCAGGGAGACTGAGAGACAGACAGACAGACAGAACTACAGCTCTGGAGCTTGCGCTCTCTGCGGCACTTTACTGCTCCGTGTCCTCCTGTCTTGGTGTAAGAAGGATGGGAACTTCAATACTGTATTTTTTAAAATGAGATTTAGTTAATATATTGTAACATTTACCTTTTAAAAGTTTACAGTTTGATGATTTTTAGTACACTGAATTAGTAGTCAGTGTGGTTCCACCATCACTCTGGGATTCCAGAACATTTTCGCCGCTTCAGAAGGAACTCTGTACTCACCAGCACTCACTGTCCGTTTCCGCACCCTCTCCGTGCCTGACGACCATTGATCATTCTCTCTGGATTTGCCTCGTTTCGGCATTTCATATAAGCGGAATCATACACTAAGTGGCCTTTTGTGACGGGCTTCTTGCACTAAGCCTGACGTTTGCAAGGTCGATCTCCATCTGCGCTCCGTCTGTCTGTGGGGCTGAACGGAGCTCCATTGTGCGGCGGCTGTGCCTGCCGTGTTTGGTTTGGTCATTCATCCACTGATTGCAGTGTTGGGTTCCTTTTTGTTTATTTATTTATTTAATTTTTTTTTGGCCACTATAAATACTGCCACTCTGAACATTCCTGCACGAGCTTTGGTGTGAACAGGTATTTTCAACTCTCTTGAGAATGTGCCTGGGGACACAGTTGCCGGCTCATAGGGAACTCTGTGACTTCTCGAGCAGTTGTCACCCTGTTGCCCAAAGCAGCTGCACCATTTTGCATTCTGACCGGCGACGTTACTATGCACTCATCCTCCCCAACCTTCCTCATTGCTGTCCAATAAATGCCATATTTTTTACTAAAAATTTCATTTAGAGCTTGCGTGGTCTTTCTTGCTTATGGATTTTGAGGAATTCCTAGCTTCTTTTAGAAGCGTACATTTCTTTTAGAGATTTAATTTGGTTGGCGGTTATTTTTTCAATCCTTTTGAAATATAATGGCACTCTAAAAATGGCGATGCTCAGTCTCTTCCGTAAAACTTTTTGAAGAAAGGCTTATTGTGCATTATTTAAGAGCAGTGCTTTGGTGGTTCTCCGGAGATCTGCCGGTGAGACTGCGGGGTGTGTTTCTTTACCTCACAGATACCGAACTTCCCCCACCTGCTTTTCAAATAAGGGCAGATGGGGATATGATTTCAGTGTCTCGAGCTTCCTCTCCTACACTTACAAAAACAGACTGAAGGAAACATATCCTTTCACACGGACAAACAACAGAAACATTCAGGCCTCTCTTATATTTTTCTTATTTCACCTTATTAGTGACAATAATAAGTAGACGGGTAGAGTCTCCCTAGAATATTTCCGTAAAAATTAAGCTGCATGATAAATACTTGGGGAAAACTGTGCGTGGTCCTTTCCGACATCTCGGAAGTATTTACTACTACATGTCAGCGCAGCTGGCAGAAGTGTGCGGTGGGTTGGAAATACGGCTGCTTTGAAAGATAAACAGAAGACCCTTGATCAGCGAAGTCAGCACAGGTTGGATCCTGGAAATAGATGACTTCTCACGTTGCTTCCAAACTTAGTACTTGATAATTCTGGGTTGAAATGTAGATGTAATGGCGTGAGTTCCTTGCAAGAGGAGTCTGAGTAAGACCTTGGGTGTAGGTGCTTGGTTTGGAAGGTGATACTAGGGGTCAGGAGTGAGAGTAGAGAATGAAACCGAGATGAAGGAAAGAACGACATAAGGTTACATGTTCAAGGTCACACTCCTGGGAGAGGTGTGGACTGGATTCTGCTGCGGGTTCCTCGCAGAGGGCACAGGGAATGCCTCTGAGATTCTCTGTCTAGGGAAGGGCAGGCAAAAGCATAGATTCACTGTCACCATCCCACAGGGCTTGAAGGTTACCCCAAGGGCATGAATTCCCTCTCACTTCCAGGCTGCACTAAATCACCCCAGTGGACACTACAGCATTAGAGAAACTTCAGAGGAAAAAACACAACAAACATGGAGAGATGTGAGGTTAGCAATGCAAAGTGAGTCTCAGAGCTTCTAGAATTGTCCGCTAAAACTACCGCTGACCTCACTGGTGGCCCAGAGGCTGCAAGGCAGAGCACCGGAAGGATCTGATAGGGATTGTTGCTGATTCCACGGCACAAATGAAAACTTGACACCCAAATAACAACTAAAACAACACATTTCAAATATGTTTTCTTCCTGTGAACAACAGTAAGAAAAAAAACATAAGTCATGAATCTACTGGGCATACAAAGACAAAAATTTATTTAACAATGTATACCTTTAACTGTATACAAAGCAATCTTAATATGTTCTGTTCTGTACTGTGCTGTTATTTTGTTCTGTTTTGTTCTTAATTTCAAACATGCAGTTCATAACTCTCTAAATTAATTTTTGAAATTAACCCATAGTTTGGAAAACACTGGCTGAAAAGATAATTAAACTAATTTACTAAGAAGTTTAAAAAAATAGCAGGCTAATATAATTAAAATCGTTAGAACTGGAGCCATATACAAGGAAATTTTTAGAAATCAAGGTCATACTATTAAGGTCAGTTAAAGGAGTAGGCTGAATTCTCAAGAAATTAGGAAATAAGGTTGCTTGGGTTCATGTTCCATGGTTCTAAATTTCATCTGTCAGTGTTTCAGAATCTATAAATGTGGAAAGAACATCCAGCTCCCTCAGAGAACGAACAGAGTGGGAACACAGAAGGGCTGAATAATGAGGTGCTGTGTCTCCTGTTTTCTCCCTCGGCTGCTTTGTTTCCTGCTGTCCCAGTGCATGTGTATACAGGAGGAGACATCGTGCACAGGGTGCGTAGGTCCGTGCATCTACTCACAGCCAGCTGTATGCTGCTTATCGCTAGAGCCACTGGTCTGTTACCTCAGGATCCTTTTGCATTTTATGTTTGTTTCAGGTTTATTGTTTTGACAGTTGTCATTTTTTTAAGCTTCTCTTCTCCTCTCATAGAGGAAGAGCTTTTAGTCTCATAAGAGCAGAGCTCTATTATCATAATCACCTTTCAGAAAGGAGAAAATTACCTGTAATTTTTATGCTCTGAAGGTGTATCATCATAATTCAACCACCCACCTCACCCTCAAAATCAAATGGGGCTTTTCTTGAAAAAGAAACTACTTCGTTCTTTCCTGTTTCTTCATGTTCTTTGGAGGAAATGAGAGATTGAAAATCTGGGAAATCCCACCAAGCTTCCGTGATCTTTGCGTGCCTCTGCTCGCTGTCAGCTACTGGGATTAAGAATATCGCTGCCATGGGCTGGGGTGCCTGGCTGGCTCAGTCTGTTGGGCGCCCAGCTCTTGGTTTCAGCTCAGGTCATGATCTTGGGGTCATGGGGGTGGTGGTGATAGAAACGGCGATCTCCCTCTGCCCCTGCCCTGATGCCCCCTGCCTACACATCCTCTAAAAAAAATTAGGAAAAAAAAAAATCATTGTCATGGGAATTCACAAGGAACAACAGTTGTAACGCACTCTAATAAAAAAAGGCACTGTTAAAGGGGATAGGAACCCTCACATCAGCCGTGACCTTTCCATAAGGTCTTTCACATATAGGAACAACATCTTTGCTGGTGTAGACAGCCCCTTCTTGGAGCTCCCCCCACTAGCATTCCTGGAAATCCATCTCATGGGAAATGAAAGATAGCAGATGTATACATGGGCGTGCAGGCCACGCACACGGGCGCGCACACACACACCACTAAATATGCAGGTTACTTATCAGTATTAAGAACTCACAAAATTCCAGTTGTAATTGATTATCTTCCAGTGTTGGAGGAAAAAAAAAAAAGATTGGTGGGGGGAGGGGAAGCACCTTTTACCATTTGTTGCTGGATGTCCTCTGCAACTGGGATCGCACGTATTTCTAAGAAGCACCTGTAGTAGGAACCCTTGGGCAGGTGTTGCCTTCTTCACATTACAGCGCCTCTGCCAGTACAGCTACCCTGAACCTGACTTTCTGTGGCATCATCTGGGTGTCCTTTGAAACTCGAGTTGGGTCATGAAGTGACTTTGGAGGGACTGCCTACTGCATGCGCATTTGCGAAGCAGGTGGGTATTTTCCAGATTCTGACCGGTCTCAAGGTGAAGAAATTTGACTCTTTAAACCTAGTGTTTCCCAAATATATTATTTCATAAACCATCCTTTGATATCTTGAAAGACAGTGGTTATTTGCATAATTCAGAGTGGAAAACAGGGTTGGAACCAGAGTGCCATTTTGTTTTTTCCTGGGTGACTTTGCTTTTTCTACAATGCTTTTTTATCTTCAGTTGACTTGGAAACTTTCTCATCTCTTTGAACAACAAGCCTTCCTCTCCTGGATCACTGCTCTATTGTACCGCCGCAGTCTACTTCAGTGCTATCAGCTATAAACGCCACAGCCGTGGCCATTTGTACATGTAGATTTGAAAAGTTCTGGTATCGATTCTTGATTCTTGTCCTTTGATTCACTCGGCGCGTCAGTGTGGCTTTTCACGCTCTAGCGGAGTGGACGCCTCCTCTGCCTTCCCCCCTCCCTCCAGTGGTCCTGGATCGCTGTGCCAGCCGGACAGACTTTGGGTGCTGGAGGGTGGGCGAGGGGCTGCAGTGCTGAGAAGGCAAACAGGGAACATAGATGTGTGTTTGGCTGTTTCCTTACTTCAATGATGATGGTCTCCATTGATGCGATCAGACGTTGTCATCGCCGCCATCATCATCATCATCATTTTGTTAGTGGGAGGACTAGATGTTGGTTGACGGCTCACTTCATGCCGAGCATATGTGAGAACATATGTCAGTGTTAATTTTCTCGAGTTCTCTCGGCGCCCCCATAAGGTACGCCTTGCTTTTCTCACTTTCTAAGTAGGCTCAGATCAATGAAGTGACTTGCCCACTCACACGGTAATAAATGGCAGAGCCAGAAATCAAACCTCAGCCATTAGAGCACAGAACTCCCCCTCCCCCACCATGACCTGCTCCCCAGTATTTATCACCCCTTAAGTGCCCGGTGCTGACATGCTCCCCAGTTTCATGAGCTTACCTCACGGTTCTGCTCTTCCGGGAGGGCGCCTGCACCTGGAGCCAAAAAGAAAACACCTTCCGCTCTTGAATCTTAGCCATGGGGCTTCAGATGGAAGCTCACCGTGGGTTTCTCAAACGGATACTGAAGATGACTGTCAAAATAACTGAAAAGATACAATTTTGAAAACAAGGTCCCCCAAAAGGGGATCATTCAGAGTTACCTTAGATGGTAAACATATTTTCTGAGCTCAAAACGCATCCCTTTGATTGTTGTTAGTGAAGAACCGTGGTAGCATTTAAGGAGTGCTGGAGGAACTTCTTGGAGAAAGATAGAAATTGCTGTCCAGATGCAAGACATCACATCAACTATGAGGGACCAGCGTCGCAAGTACATATTAGGGCCGTCTTGTCGCACATTAGGGCAGTCTTCCTGTATGGTTACTTGTTATTTATTGAGTATCTGTTGTGTACAAATGGGTGACTAGTTAAAAGGAAGTATCCATTAGCTTTTATTGTTATGGAATAAACACTGACTAATGTTTATGCCATGTCATAAAAGGCATTTTAATATTAAAATCTCAGCCAACTGAAATACTGGTATGTAGCAAGAAGGGATAATTAAAATAAATATTTGATAAGGTTTTATTGTTTAAAAATGGGATGCAATTTAATGAGGGATGTAATACACAGTGGTGTACTAAAATGGCTAATAAATAACTATGTATTTTTTGGAGGAAGGAAAAACCAATTAGACAAAACATTTCTCATGTATTTTTTAAAGGGATGTGTGTGTGTGTTCGTGTGTGTGTGTGTCTACAACTCTCACTACACGTTACCCAAGAATTGTGGAGTTTAGGAAGACCCTTTTAAGTACAGATACCATTAAATAAAAATACAAGAGCTAAATAATTTTTAATGTGAGTATTGTGTTCTGGTAGTTGCTAGTCCCACTTCCTGGGAACTGTGTGGGATGCGCAGATCCATGCTGAACAGCTCAGTCCTGCCTTTGCTTCTTACATACTCTGTTAACTAGTGGAGAATAGAACTTGCTTTTCTCTTTCCACAATCTAATCGTGTTTATTCTTTGTCTTTATGATTAACAATGTTTTAGCATTTTAAATAATTTTATACCAAGAGGTTTACACTCAGGAGCTTAACAAGAACAAGAAAATATTTGGTTGGACAAGCTTTTTGGAAGCATCAAAGTGGAAACACAATTTAAAAATTAGCAGTTTAAGGACAAAGAAAAGTCAATCCTGATCCACTTTGACAATGTTAAGTACATATTGAAATATGGTTTTTGACGAAGTATGTAATTAGCTGCTTTTCTGTGGACTGTAAAATGAGCTCTGCCCCTGACCCCCAGATCATCATTCTGTGATGACAAATCACGATCTTCAAATGTTAAGGAGGTCCCAGCCACCTCTGTTTTCACTCAGTAATACAGGTTCTCAATTACTCTTCAAACAGCTCATAAAACAGGCTCATTATATGACATGACAAGGAAAGTTCTTCTGCTCGCTGCCTTTCATAAGCTTGTCTTTCAAAAAGGCCTAAGAAAATGTAAGGGTCAGAAGAATAAGGTGGAGAAAGTGTGTACAAAATAAGTTAAATCCTTCAGGAAGGCAACAGATCTGATCATTAACAACCAAGCCCAACCCCTCACTTTGATGAACACACAGGGCAATATTTGCTAAATGAAAGCTTCCGAAGGTTCCTACACACTCCCCAACTGCCTTGTCTTCAGTGTGCTTTTCAGTCCCGAGTGATTGCAAACCACATTTCCTCCACTTAATGCAGGAGTGGATGATGGGTGCGGACACTCATCGTCTAAAACTGATGTACATTGTACATCCAGAGCTTTCTTGGTAGTTCAATTCCGACTTAGTTTCTAAATTGCAACATGATTCATCGAAGATTGGGGGAGATTCTTAAACTTAGGAACATAAAAAAAAAAAGGTAATCTTTCAGTTTCCAGAATATTATATTAAACTGTGGAGTTTTGTCTCCATCTCTGGGCATGTTCATAGATTCAGTTCGTTTGACAAATATACTTCGTGCCTTACTTGAGTGTGAAACACTCATTCTGAGGTGTGGGTTCTGAATGGAAAGGGTCTTGGTATATATTAAGTTATGTGAGGAACCAACAATTAAAAAAAAACATTAATGACTTTCTCTGATCTCAGTGAGCTCACAAACTAGTGGGAGAGACAGATGTACAAACACATGATGATATGTAAGTGGAAAATTAGTGTGTGGGTAACATAGGAGAGATCAGGGAGGACCCAAATCCAAGCTATGGTCAAGGAAAACCCAGGTTCGGTGTTAGCACAGAGGGAACGGGGGGCTCCGCGGCCAGGCTGAGGGCATGACTTTTTCCAGTCCGGGAAAAGACCACTCGGGAAGCAATGTGGCTCGTGACTTTGCAGGGAGAACTTGAGAACAGAAAGATAAATGAGGAGATTATTGTAGGAGTCCGTGAGAGATGATGCGAGTCTGAAGTGAAGCAGTCATATCAGAGGAAATGAGGAAGGGTCCGAACCGTATTTGACTCCAAACTGACAACTGTCACTGTTGGATGAGACGGGGTGCGCACGGGGATGGAAGAGGGCTCCGGGGACCCCGGCATGGGTGGCCACCCGTGAGGGTGCGATACTGTGACCCTAACAGGAATCTGTCAAAGGCCAAAAGACCGTTTGTATTTACTTTTCCTTATTTTTAAAACATAAAGAAAATCTGTAGGTTAACAGACAAATACCAAAGGAAAAAAATACCAAAGGAAAATTGGGTCTTTGTGGAAAGAGGACTTCTGAGTCTCTGCCTATGGCGAGCCGCATCTCCTCCACTGAACGCAGGAGGGGATGGTGGGTCCGGGAATGGGAGATGAGCCGACTGAGATTCTGGGTGCCTGGTTGGTTGGTTTTTGTTTTCGTTTTGCCTCCACTTATTATCTGGTTTTGCTGAATGTATTTCGATAAGAACATGAACTGTGGCAGAAGAGCTCAAACGACAGTCACTTGAGAGACCGTAAGTGCTAAGTCAGTCACGCTACGCAAATGTGGGGGGGTCATTTCTTCTTATCAAATACTAATCTATTGGGTTAGCCCGAGGAGAGGATAAGGAGCGGGCTTCTTACATGTCCGTATGTGCTGACTTGACTCTTGAGCCCGTACACACTCTATAGAAATGAGTATTAGTCCCAGTTCAGGAAGCAGTTATCTAGATAAGGACTAAAAGGATTCAGTGCACTGGATGGTGACATTTTTAATGGTAAAATTCATCATGTTGGCTGTAATTGTGTTTGCGCAAGGAGAGGTCACATGTATTGTGACCACAGTACATTTTTTTCTAAGTGATTGTACGTGGATGGTGTCAGAAGCGGCCCCACGCTCTGCCGACAGCACTGTTTCTTTCCTTCAGACTAACTTGACAGCAGTGCAGACCTACCACCACTTAGTCCCTCAAAACCTCTGGTTCCACTTCCTTCTCTCTCTCTTCTAAGGAAACACCGTCTCTGATTCTTGAAAGCTCCATTTCTATGGTTGTTTCTGTTTTTCCTCCTTCCTTCGCCCACGACATAGAGTGTCAGCGCACCTTGCTGGTCGCCCCATTGCACTGCCGCGTTCACTTGGTGAAAACGTACGACCTGCCTCCTCCTCTTGGAGCGTCGGTGTGTCGGTCTGCAGCTGCTCTGCGGTGCTCCCGGCCCGAGCCACAGTGGCGAGCGGGCACTTTGGACAGAGCTACTCTGAACCGAGATGCGCTGTGAATGAAAAGCACCAGATTGCAGATACTCGCTGTGACAGGCGCTGTGACAGGTGGTCATTCAGCTGAGCCTCTGACTCGGTTTCTGCTCAGGTCAGGAGCAGGTTGTGAGATCGAGCCCCACGTCGGGCTCCATGCTCACTGCGGAGTCTGCCTCTCTCTCCTCTCTGCCCTTCCCCCCTGCTTGTTCTCTTTCTCAAAAAACAAAAACAAGTACTTCCTACAAAAAAAGGAATATAACATCTCAATTTTCAGTTTGTTTACACAAATTGGAATGGTTGTATTGTGGGTATATCAGGTTAAATAAAATAGACACTGACCTGTCTCTGATTTTTAATTTGGCTACTAGAAAATTTTAAATTTAAAGAAAATTTTAAAATTTTAAAATTTTAAATTTTAAATTTAAAGAAAAATTTTTTAAATTTGAAATTTTAAATTTCAAATTTCATCTGCGTTGCGATGAATGCTGCTGGCATTAGAGAAGGCGTGCTTTCTGCTCTGAGGCGACAGGACTAGAGGTGAGGGGACACCATCGTCCTCATGTGGTCAGATCCACCTAAGGGTCTGAAGAGGACCGTGAGTCTTTGCTTCTCAGGAGCGCCTGAGGAGGGGTCTTGGATCACCCTGAGAGCAGGACATCAGCATTTCAGTAGAGAAAACCTCGTGCCGGGAGACGACTGTGACAAGAAAGGCTGCCGAAGTAGGTTCCTCCGGTTGACTGATCCCATCTCCTTAGAAACCGAACTTGCGTCTGGGAAGTATTTCCAGGCCTTACCAGTGGCCCTGATCAGCCGGTGTCTCCCCGGCCCTGCCTGCCTCCTGCCTCAGCCCTGCGGGTGAGGACGTGGATCGGGGACGGCCGTCTGTGGCCCACGATTCTGTGGCGCTCACCTCGGGGTGTGGCTCCCGAAGGGGGAAGGCAGGATACAGCCCACCTGACACCCGGGGGTCACCCCGCCAGGGAAGGGGGGGAGGAGTGGAGGATTGCTAGTCGTGTGTCTCCTGAGGATGAGGACAGCTTAGTGTTTACCACAAAGTATTTCATGAGTGAGGAAGGTGAACACAAGAAACAGAGAAATGTGATGTTGTTACTTTCCTGGTGACATGGGTACACGAACCCAACTCTAGACACTTCGATCCGTAAACCATTTCACGAGGATTTGAAGAAAGACTATGAGTCTTAGTGATTGTTTACAAATGATCCTTTGTTCGCATTTTGGTAAAATCCTGACGTTTCAACATTTGAGCTTGCCGAGGAGTAGAGCCTGTGTGGTCGCAGAGGGTGACACAGACGAGAAGGCGCGGACGACGATCGTTTGGCAGATGAGTCAGAAGAGTCTGAGTCTGAACAGGAGAGACCCTTAGGAATAGCTTCGCCCAATTATTTGGCTCCTCCTTTTTTTTTAATGGATGTGCAGAGAGAAAGTGATAAAAAATTCATCTCTAAATAAGTGTAAAGAGATATTTTGGTATTTGTTGTAGGAAATTCTAAGAGATACGAAAGCATTATGTTCTGGTTTAATTGCTTGTGGTTTTTGTTTCCTTTCTTAGTGGTACATCAAATAATCATGCATCTTGCATGGAGTCTTCGAGTTTATGAAATACAGTATTTTTTTTTCCAGTCTATTGTGAAAGAATGTAAGTAAACAGATGAAGCCCCAAATAATATCATCAGGTTTACAGGATATTGTTAGTGTGGCCAAACGCCGGGGCCGGCCAAGGGCAAAGCCATGAAGTAAGGAAAGTGTATCTTTGATCTGGGCTCCTTTCCTTCTTTCTCAAATGGAAAAGCAGGTCAGTACAACCCAAGGGCAAAGGGTTTGGAGTGCAAAGACCCAGGTTTTTAGTTCTTCCTTCAATAATTGCTGGATTTTTGAACTCGTGTGGGTCCTATCCCCTCTGGGTTTTCTCTGGGGAAAAGGATATACCCACTTTGTGTTCCTTAGAACGTGGTCACATAAAAAGCACATCTGAAAGGCGCGCCACAATATTAGTCCCTATTACACGGTCCTTCTTCTTCTTTTACAGATAAAATAGGAACCCGGACTGATAATGTATTGTTATCTGTTCACACCCACAATCATACGCTGGGACTGGCCAGTTAATCTACAGGCTGTATGTGGCCCAGTGTTTTAGTCTCCAGGACTTAGAGGAAAGCGTTCTCAGAAGACTGACAGTGTTTCTAAGAGATGCTCCCTGATTTCCTCTGCTGCTCAAGTTAGGACATTGCTTTGCTAAGGTTCCTCCTCCTGGCCCAGCATGCTCACCCTTTCCTGTTGAGGAGACCAGGGTCCCCGCCCCAGGGTCCCCGCCCCTTCCTTCAGCAGTTACTGCCCCTCGCTGGGCCCGTGCCGCCCCGCTGGCTCTCTCGTGAGGAAGGCGCGGTGTTCGTGCTCAGTATCTCTTACTCCCTTGGAGCCAGTCTTTCTGGGGCTTCAGTCTGTTAAATAGTTAATATCACGAAGCAGACTTTTAAAATCATCTCATTTTAATAGAAATCACTACTTTAAAAACGATCTTGAAGCAGACTCTTTTTCAGTCTTAAAGAAGTATTAATGGAAGTGGGGAGATACTGCTCAAAGGGTATCGACTTTGAGTTATCAGAGGAATAAATTTACGGATCTAACACACAGCATGGTGATTATAGTGGACAGTACAGCGTCACGTACACGACTTGTTGCTAAGAGAGCAGATCTGAGATGTCCTTGTCACAAGAAGGAGAGGGTGACTATGTCTCTGAAGCGAGATGATGGCTAATGGTGTGGTGGTGAATCCAGACAACCCGTTACCTTGAAGCTCCAGCGGTCTGTGTCAGTTGTATCTCAATAGCACGGCAGGGGGCTCTAGTGGTGAGACTGTGAGAGGCGGGAAGAGCACGGTGCCTTGGCCAGTGTTGGGGAATTAACATGCTGAGGAAATAGTGCCTGGTGTCTTCTACCAACTTATCATAAGCCTTCATTTAGTTCATTTATACCTTGAGTTCATCTTGCCTCAGGGGATTTAAACATTCCCATTAAACATAGTTAATGTATTCATGCTCTTTAAAATGATGGCTTTCAAATGGTCTAACTGTAAGGCATAATAAAAATTTTACACCTTGACCCACAGCACACATAGATGTTCATGTGGTATGTAAGGTGCGCATAATGAAAGCGAAAGAGTATTTACAACTCACTAAAAGATTGCAACCAGCAGTTTAAAAAGCACTGATTTTTGAAAATAATTCTTTTGGCAAACTTGATCAGAAATATGTTTGGTAGCCTAGAAGTTACTTTATGGAAAAGAAGTATTTCAGAAAGCATTACAGTGCGAAAATGTAACAAATAATCTTAGATCAGTCATCTGTCCCAGTTCTGAATTTTCCATTCCTGGATTACTTGTGTCTGAGGGACTAAATTTCTACACATGATTTTGTAGCAGATAAATGAGAGACAGAAAGCAAGGATACTGGTTTTATAAAGTTTAGTCTATACTTTCTGCTCTCTTTGATCCTATCTTCCGGTTCCTTCTTACTTGGCTTTGGTCAAGAAGTGATTTCCAGATCCATTTTCCCTGTTTGCAAAGGAGTCCATGCTCTCTTACACCCTAGTGAGAAAAATCATTCATCCTAAAGTCAGAGCTTGAAGGGTTTCCTGCTCTCCACATTGGTTTTTCACTAAGTCTAATCCCATTAAACATTTCATGGTTAGAGATAACATCTTTTTTCCTTCAAGGAAACGCTTCATCATCACCATTTTTGCCTAAATACGTTGCTGGCCGTATGGAAACACAACCGTGATATCTGATATTTAATGTCATAGGTTAAGGATTGATTATTCCATTTTGTCATCATGAGCAAATTCAGCAGAGGTAGATAAGGTCTTGTGAAGCTCACTGTGTGTACCTAAAACTGAAGAATGTGGATACAAAAATAGACCAGTTTGGTTAAAGGAGGTTGTTCAGCCATTTAAGGAGTGACTTCTCTTCCTTATCACTTTAGAATAATATGCTTGATTAAGCCAGTGTAGAAAATACAGAAAGATAGCTTCTGGGGATTATAGGTACACATGGGCACAAGAAGATTACAATCTAGAATAGCAACGCCGGGCTTATAAAAATAATTGAAGTACAATGTGATCAATGAACCAGTCGAAATACGTACAGAGTACAGTGATACTAAAATATCATGAGAGAAGTGTTCAAAACATGGTTCCTTACGCTGGATCTTGGAGGAATGTAGAGAGGAAATGATTCCAAAGGAGAGGATAGTTGTAGGAAACTCTCAAGCTGTTTCCCATCTTCCTAGCCTGGCCATAATTAACTGTGATGATGCTGGCAGGTATGACATCCTCTAAATTTATAAAAAGAGCTAATTTGTCATTAAGGAGTCATTTTTCCCCCTGCTGGTTTTACAATGATTGGCTGGCTTGTGTCATCGTAGAAAATGGTCTCTAATTAAATTTTACTGAATTTCTAAAGGGCAGTTTCCTCTGAATGACTATGTATTTTTTCCCTTAGGTTTCCTGAGCTTAGTCTCTCCCTGTGACAAAAGTAAGACCTTTTTACCTCTCGGTTTCCTGGCAAAGTTGCTTGTTTGCAAAGTCACACACCCAGCCCAGAGAAATGAAAAATCATTTTAGTCATTAAGTTGGCAATGCTATTTCTACAAATCGGTTCAGAGCACTACAAGGAATTGAAAAATACTCAGGATCTGAAATGGCAAAGCTCAGAGTCTGTACTGTGTGATGGCAGCAGAGAGCAGACCCTTCCTTCCCTCGTGACTTCAACCCCCCATATCAAAGTTTTTAATCAGGTTTTAAAAAGAATAAAAACATGAATTTGTGGCAACATGAGATTTTTTTTAAATTTTATTTATTTATTTGAAAGACAGAGATCACAGGTAGGCAGAGAGGCAGGCAGAGGAAGAGGAAGGGAAGCAGACTCGCCACTGAGCAGAGAGCCCAACGCGAGGCTTGATCCCAGGACCCCGGGATCATGACCGGAGCCGAAGACAGAGGCTTTAACCCACTGAGCCACCCAGGCGCCCCGTAGCATGAGGTTTTTATTTGCTTATTCTATGTCCATTAGAATGCAGATGTCATCAAAGCAGAGACCTCATCTGACTGTTTTTATTCCTGTCTCTTCAATACACAGAACCTTGTGTAGCATATATTAAGAACCCCACAAATGTTTGGTTTGTGAATGAATATCTAAGTGAAATAAATCAAGACTGAATGAATCGCACCTTTTCTCCTGGCAATAATACTGTTTATAAATAGGAAGACAAAGTTATATTCTCAAAACCAGGGTAGAAAGAAATGAGCATTTTGTGATTTTTTGTTTAAACCTTGCAATTGAATTTTAGGTATTTGGTTCATTTATTCATGTAAAATTTATTGAACATTTACTGTTTCTCACATAAAAATAAATAGACACAGTCTCTCTTCTCATGGAATATAGATTTCGATGGGTAGCAAATGTTTAAACAAGTTAAGTGCTATAATATTGATTCTTGGTATTTATAACATTTACATTCTCAGTTTCAATTATTCACTGGTGAGTACAGAGTAGGTAGACATCGTAAATAATATTTTCCCCTATATATTTAAATGACCCACGCTACAGGAGTGGTCAGTGAGCTTGAACTGTTGCTCACTATCTACACATTCACCTGGCTTGTGTTGTGTCTCCTTTTTAAAAAAAATTTTAAGATTAAAATTAAATTTTTTTCGGGTTGGGGGGAAGAGGGAGAGAGAGAATCTTAAGCAGGCTCCATGCTGAGTGCAGAGCCTGGCGATGCAGGGCTCAGTCTTACAACCCAGAGATCATGAACTGAAATCAAGAGTCTGATGCTCAACTGAGCCACCCAGGTTCCCCCTCCATTTTTTTAGAGGGGGGAGGGGCAGAGGGAGAGAGAGAGAGTCTCTCCTTCTTAAGTCAACATTTTCGGGTGAAATTATTTATTATTTCCAAAGATTTGTTTAGATTACCAAAGAAAGGCCCTTTTCATCTCTTCAGTAAAATTTTAAGAGTCTCCTGTCGTGTATACATGGGTAAAGGAGAAGAGTGTACAAGAACCAAGACACCAGAGAGGATGGAGTCATGAACTACGGCTGGTGAAGGGTGGGAGGAGGGGGGTCGAGAGAGCAGGGAATTCTTTATGAAGAAGGAATTTGAAATGAGTATTCAGGATTAAATAAAATTAATAGGAATTTCTCAGGTAGTTGAGGTATGGAGAACAATATAAGCAGAAGAAATAACATATGCCGAATCCCAGAAAAGTGAATTATTCAGTGAATTTAGAAATCAGCAAAGCACAGGGTGTTTTAAGAGCAAAAATTACAAATAGTATCAGATGAAATGGGACCATTGTCGAGGTCGAGAAAAATACAAATTCTTTGCGAAGGGGTTTGGATGTTATAAGTAATTTCAGTGGACCACGTCTAGTTTCTGAATAGGAGTTGTTTTTCTTTTTAAGAGATCTGTGATATTTTTTCCCAAAAGTGTTGCAGTGTTTTTCCTCTTGTTGAATTCTTCTAAAATGACTGGGGCAAAGGAACAATTCAAAAATGTGACCCTTGTGCTGTGTTTAGTAGATTGAAAATTCTTCTGAGGCTTAAGAAATTAAGAATGTCTGTGGTTTCCTTCCAAGATCAGGAGACGAAGTTCATCTAATTGAGAAGCTCATGTCTTCCACTGCGTGTTCTCATCTTGCAGATGTGGGGAAAATGCCAGTGGCTGGATTTTGTTCGCCAGAGTCAGTGAGTCTGGTTCAGGGGACGCTGAGCAAGGAAACTCTCCAGATGGGCTTTCTCAGGACATCTCTTGAATTTGGTCTCCCATTGTCAGAATGGGTCCCCGAGTCTTTGCTCACACAACGTGGTTGTCCTTCCTACCTGTCGTCGTCTTCTCCAGAACTTAGGCAGCTCTGCTAAGGGACTGACTCTTGTTTTGACAGATTTTCTTTATTATCAAAAGCCCCTTTTTTTTCATTGCCTGAAACTTTATTACTTGAATCCTCATGCATCACCGACTTCTTGGTTTTGTCCTGCCATTTTGCTCTGATCTACGACTTCTATCTTTGTCTGCTCTACAGTTTTAGACTCTTGACTTGGATTCAGATCCTTGGCTTTACCTTGATTATGAATCTTTTAAATATTTTTGTTCTTCAAAATTATTTAAGTAGCTTTTTTTTCTTCCCCCATGGTTCACTGGTCAATTTGCCAAAGCCAAGGCTTCTAGAGCTGCTTCAGAGCTGATGTCTCCCATTCAAATCTAACTCGTGCTCAATGCTCCCATTCAAATCTTCATCTCACCCAAAGGAAGGTCTTTCTTCTTTAGCCCTTATTTCAATCCATGACACCCAGCACACTAATCCAGAGTTTGGGGCATCCTCCCCTATAATTCTTCTTTTATCCTTACTTGTATTCACTCACCAAGTCCCGTCAGCTGGCCACCTACCCGTCTCTCTAAGAAGGCTCTGTGTTTCCATCAGCATTATCACTCCCACATTTCACGAAGAACTCCTTTAGCCTGTAGTCTTTGTGGCTTAGCCACAAGTCGAAAGTCATTTTCCATCCTGCAGCCCATATTAATACTCTAAGTCAGAAATATAATCTGCTAATATACAACTTGAGTTTTGCTTGTTTACCTAATACATAAATATTTATCAGTCACCTATTTGTAAGACCGATAGAGTTGAGTCTCAGTCTCTTGGTGGTTTTCTGCAGTCCTTGTCATACTTAAAATGCACAGCCTGGTCTGGCCTACCTATTGAAACAGTAGGAATTGTACTGGATAAGATATGCTTTTATTTGGCTTTACCCCCTAAAGGTCCTGCATTGTCCATGTGTGGCTATGCAGAGGGACAGAATCTGGTGTCAGAAGCTAGGGTCCACTGCTGTCACTGTGATACTCCCTGGACATTCAGGCACTTAATTAAACATGCAAATGTCTGTTACCGATTACCTATTAAGTTCATAATATAAATGGGTATCTTAATATTTCTGCTATTTTGTTCAGAGTACTCTGAAATGCTTCTGACTCCTTTCAGGGAGAATATAGTCTTCATTAATATTATGACAGAAAGTAATTACCTATTGAAATGTGTAATTTAATACTAAAAATGATATTCTACCATGGCTTGATTTTCGTTTTGATAATACCCTTCTCTAATTGAAATAACTTATGTATACACACACACACACTCATATGTTTAAAATTGCAGTTATTTGGTATAATTTGGTAATTGTTGGTTATCTCTGTCCCCTGCCATACACCAAATAGACATCACAGCCCCATATGTCAGTGGCTGCATTTTGCTGTGTCCTGACTCGTGGTTACAACACTCATAGGCAACCCTTAGATTGTTCCACAGGGCAAGTGCCCTTGCTCAGATACACTCACGCAACCTGACTTGGTTACTTCTGTTTACTCATGTGATTGTTTTTAACTTGGTAGAAAAAGTAAAGTGAAAAGGAATAGAGGAATACACTAGGCAAGTTTCTGGCAAATTATTCTTTACTTAGATCCATTTTTTTAGGATATTCTTTTATGAAGAGGAACAGTTGAAGGAAACAAAATACATTTCAAATACTAATTCAGAAGGATAGTAAGATTCTGAAGTGTTTAAAGAAATGATTTATTCATATTTCACTTCAGTATTTATTGAGCTACTACTATGTGCAGGAACGTTCTAGTAGGTGCTGGGGTGGAACGGTGAGCTAGACAGACACGATCCTTATTTTCTCAGATTTAGCACCAAGCAGAGAAGACAGATAATGAAAAAAAAAAAAACTAATAAAATGTAGTAACTGTTTGGGGAAATACTGGGACTACAGTTCATGCCAGGGATCCCTATCTTCCCAATGAGAGGCTGCCTGGGAGAAGTGACGTACAGGCTGTGGTCTGAAAGATGAGAAGCCATCCAGAGAGATCCAGAATTAAGGAAAGCAGAGGGAGCACTTATGCACAGGCATGGGCCACAGATGGTGGCTAAGCTGGGTGTATGAGGAATGGGAATGACCCCGGAGAATTGGGAGAAGGGAGTCAGATCAAGTAAGAACTAATGATAAAGGCCGAGGGGAGTGAAGTCAGCTTGGCATTTTTAGGAACCTGTAGGTCACTTGGTACTGTAATAAAATATATTAAAAGAACTATATATACATATATTTTATATATTTTTATATTTATATTTGTATATTATATATTTTATATATGTACATATATTATATATATATAGTTTTATAAAGTCATAAAGTGATAAACATAAAATAAGAATCAGAAATCCTTTTTTTTTTTTAACTATAAAATGGTTTGGTTCAAGCTACTGAGTTCTTATCCTGCATTTCATGTGCTCAGAAAATGGATTCAGAACAAATTCATAAACACTAACTGTTCTAGGAATTCTACGTGTGAAGAGGTTCCCTACAGTTAGCATTGTGTGCGTCACACACACACACACAGAATTTGCTCTTTGATGACTGCTTTGTATATATTCTTCATTTATCGTTACCTTTTTGAAGAAAAAAGTTTCCCACTCTTTTCTCTTTTGCTTGCTTGGATGGCATCAGTGCCATGCTAATTAGAAGCAAATATTACAAAGCCTTTCATTCCAAACCTTAGAGCTTTCTCTCAAAGCCCAAGTTAACAGCAGGGCCCTGGTTCGATGAGCTGACTTACTCCAGTCCATGGACTAACTGATTCGTGAGAACCTGTTTTCCTTAGATTTTGTACGAGAGAAGACCATCAAACATGAAGACATCACAGCTGGACTGAAGCAGCCCGAAAAGAACAATTTTGAGATTTGAGTAGTAATTTTAGTTCCAGTTGCTAAGCTTTTTATGTTCTTTTTGCAGCCATTCTCTAGTTTCTACTCATTTTTAGCCTGATTTGGGATGATCTAAAGATGCTTGTAAAGTTCTGAAATGATGTTACTTTATCAGTCACTACACTAAAAAGACAAGCGAAGACAGGAGTTAGATATAAAACACTGATTGAAGGTCCCCTGTTTAAAAGATGCTTTTCATTTGTAGTTTGCAAGTATTGATGACGGACACAAAGATAAATAAGTATCCAGTAACTTGAGTGGTAAAAATATACTGCAGTAAGTTATTCAAGGAAAGAAAGGGTGACTTTTGTGTTCAGCATAGAATTTCCTCTCATTCATTCTTCTGATCCATTCACTTATTCAGTCAACAAACTTTTAAAGATTGTGTACTAAATACAAAATTCAGTGGTAGACATTGAAGATATAGACATGGTTTGAAACAGAAGGGAATAGTAAAGTAAATGGTTCTCAAATACTGGGGTATCCATACCTCTTTCAAAAAGCTGATAAAGACGATGGATACAGCAGACATGCACATCTTGGAGACCTGTAGTTGCCTCGAAGGCGACCATTGGACCCCTTGGGATTGGTGAAGCCTGCCTAGTGATTTCTTAATTTCTAGTTTTGTTCGTTGTTTGCATTTTGTCTCCCAACCCAAGGTTTATTTAACCTTTATTATGGGGTTAACTGTATTTTCAAAGAGTTTACCCTTAAAATTAATATCGGGCCGAATCTTCCAGAAACACCTCCAGTTGAGGGATCTGTGGTTGATATTCAGAAGCCAATCTGCTGAGTAAAGCGAGCGTGAGCGCCATCTAATGCCCACACGGAATAAATGTTGGTAACAGCCGTAGTAACACAACGGGATTAGGGTGCGTAACATTTGTCAAGATATAAAAAAGTTTGTACATTTGTGCTTTTATCTGTGCAGGATCATACATGATTTACACTTTAATATAAACTTTTTATTTTCTAACACTTCTGGATTTTCAGAATAATTACAAAGATAGTACAGAGAGTTCCCAAAACTCTACACCCAGTTTTCCCCCCAAATAGTATGGCACTATTGTTATAATTAATAAACTGACAAGGATACATTATACAAATCTATACATTTATACAAATCTATAAATTTTTCATATTTCTTCAATTTTTCCTTACTGTCCTTCCCCTGTCCCAAGATTCCATCTAGGATAGCACACTGCATTTAATGGTCACTCTCCTTAGGCTTAGTTGTGATGATTGTTGTTATATTTGGATTTTATTGTAGCTTCCTGTTAGTTTGCAAAATATTTCTTAAAAGTTTTCAGAAAACAATTTTTGTTATTCCTTTGATAATACGTGTAACTATTTAAGCAGATTTTGTGGAGGTTTGTATAAATATAAATTACCCTTGTGCATTTTCATCTCTTGTAATGATGAAAAAAGATTAAGAAGGAGCAGTACCAGGATGTGATTATACAAAGACTAATGCAGTAGAAACTGTAAGAATTCTGTTTCCATTTGGAGTGTAACCCTCAGTAGCTGTGTTCTTTGGCACACCACTCACCCTTTTGCTTTAGTTTCCATATTTGTGGAATAAGGTCTGTGAACCAAGAAATTCCCCAGCCCTTGCACTATGAGAAGATTAAAAAAATATTTTCCCAGTGCAAGTTAATGATCCTAGTGTTTCGTATTGGATATGAGTGAAGATTTAGTATGTACCTACTAAGCCAATGCATTATCTCTATATTATAGATGACAAAATGTAGAGAAGTAATTTGTCCACGACCATTTAGCAAGTAAGCGATGGGTCAGATTCCCAGTATGACAACTTCCAAAGAGACAGCACCCCTTTCAGGACCCATAACCCTACAGTGCTCTCCATCCCAGCTGCCGTGCTTATGGTAGGCTCCTCCAATGACCAATGCTCCAAGATGAGATGGTTTCTCTTTATAGTCCTTTTGCCACTCACCATGTGAAACTCTATAAAACGCCATATATGAGCCTTTGTCTCCAACCTACTGGAAAGCATTAAGTCTGAGGTGTATTCACAGTTCTACCCTATTTGCTAATTTTTAGAAAATATTTTATTGATTGATTAGAGAGAGAGAGAGAGCGCGCGCGCGCGCTCATGGTGGGGGGAGGGGCAGAGGGAGAAGGAAAAGAAGACCCACTGGTGAGCAGGGAGCACAAGGAGGGGCTCGACCCTGGGACCCTGAGATCATGACCTGAGCTGAAGGCAGATGCTTAACTGATTGAACCACCCAGGTGCCTCACTATTTGCTGACATTTTAATAAAACATGTATTTTTAGTGTTTTCAAAAGTCTTCGAGAGATACACAGGAATGCTGTCTCCTGGAAGCAAGATGGAATATTGTGTTTCCTTTTCAAGGCTGCACGGCATTAGTGTGCGTGTGTGCGTGTGAACACGAAGGCTCAGGGCGTGAGCTGGGAAGCAGGGAGGCCTCTGGAGCGACCTGGCTCCTGCGATACTGATGATCCATTAGTGCGTCTGAGGGAAGTAAATGATGTTCTACACTTGGGTTCTCAACTTTGGATGCGCATTAGCAAGTCCAGAGTTAAAAGTCCCAAGACCCACATCTCATTCCGAACTCATTACATCAGAATCTTGGGAAGTGAGGACCCAAACAGCAATCTTAAAGCGCCCAGTTGATTCCGAAGTGTTGCCAGGAGTTACACATTGTAACTCTAGGAGTTGGTTACTTTCCTTTTATTTGGGGGTAAACTTGTCCATGCCATCAATTCTTACAAAGGAGAAAGGTATGGCTTACAAAAGAGGATAATTAGTAAAGATTTTTTACTGAACACGTTTATCAAGTGCATTTTTTCTGTCTCAGACATAGAACTTTTGAGACGTGAAATGAACTATAAATTTGGCCTGAAGAAATTTGGTTATCAGCAGTAGGCATGGACATCACAATCTAATATATGCCATTTCCTCATAGAAGAACTGGGTTTTAAGTAGTATTTAAGTGGAAAACCATGTATTTGCAAATTTTGTTTTTAATTTTTTAACAATAATTTTAATATCTAGATTCTGTTGACCACATATGTATGTTTTCCTTAAATAAGATTTCTATCTTTGCTTAACTTTGTAAGATTTGAGGTTCCTTGAAGTGAAGAAAGTCTTTCTGTCCTTCTTGTCCTCCACGGTGCCTAACAAGTATTCGAGACTGAATTGTTAGGTAAGGACTTTAGACGAGAGAGAGGGTCACAAAGGGAAAGAATGGGATGGGAGCTGAGGGAGGAATGAGGAGTGGAAGAGGGCAAACACGTTCTTACGTTTTGCATTTTATAATTCCTTTAAGGTGTGAAAAAGCAGGGGTTATTTTCTATTCTTTGAAATTGCGCATTTACCAGGTTACTATTAAAAGGGCTCAAGCTTCTGGATATTTTTGTTGAAAGGAAAGTAATTCTATTGGCTGACTTTGGTCCTTGGTCTTGAGAATAAGATATACATAAATAGATAAAAATAATAAAAATAGAAGTAAATAAAAACATAAATTGTTTATAGTTTAGATGGATTAATTACAAATTGATAAATACACACTCCTTGCTGTTAGAATTCTTTGCTAAATCCCATTATCCCATTTCTACATATTTAAGCTTTTTAAAAATAATTTTTTCGAGCCCACAATATTGTAAAATTTCTTTTAGACTAGAAATTTGCTCCAGATTATCTGTTAAGATCTGCATTTTGACAGAAAATGATTTATATCAGTTAACAGAATTAGTAGCAATACTTTTTAGTAGTAGTCTTGAAATAGAAGCTTCTAAGAGCTTTGAAGTTTTAGCAATTTACAGACTTTGTTGATTAAAAACGAAACCATTAACAAGGAATGCCTTTATGATGTTAGAAATAAATTTCGATCTGTGTGATTAAATAGTAAAGGTGTATGTAATGTATGTAATACAATGATTTGATTAATGTTATGGATATGATTAGTAGAGTGTTTCCTTAGCATCCCTGGTTGGATGGCCGAAGATTGGATGTTTTTCTTAAAGAAAAAGGTTTTGAATTATTTTCCGCATATCAAAATGAAAATCAAATGCTGGTAGAAAATAGTATCGATCACTTTCTCAAATTTCTAAAATATTCCTTTTAATTCTGCTATTGTTATTATAATGAGCTGTTCCTTACATTTTTCATTATAATACTATGTTAAGTGATATATCAGTTGTCCACATTTCTGGCACAAAATGGTATGTTTCTCAACTGCAAAATTATATTTTATTCCTGAATATAAGCACATTTAACTTAAATATGTCAATTGCTTTAAATCTGTTTCCCCCTTTGAAAAACAATTCTTAAAGCATTTTTTTCTGCAAAAGGTCAACTTTCAGATTCAACTTATAGGCCTATTTAATAATAATTCTCCCGCAAGTTCAATCAAATTTAAAATTTTTATTAGGCATCCAGTGTATTTAAATAATCACAATGGTTCTTGGTACACAGTAACGGTACACAGTAATGGTATCATAAGAAGGTGGTGGTGCTGAGCTGTATTGCTGTACCTCCTTCACAGCCTCCAGTAACATTTTCAGCGGTGTCTTTTGGAGGATTCCAGGCGTGCCCTCCTAATCATCTTTGATAAGTTCCTATGTTTCCCCACCAAAAACACATAAACAAGATTACAAACTCACTTTCTCCCCTAACTCGAAAGGACCAATTATTTGAAATTTCACCATTTTATTTGATAGAAGTAACTCTGTTTCTTGAGCCTGAAGTTATAGGTTACCATACCAATGATGGGAGCCTTTTCTTTTTTTTTGGTCAAATATTTTCTGTAAATTGAAATTTCTCTATGAATGGTACTTCTGTAATGTTTAAAGTAAACACAGTAAGACATTTTTGCCCAAAGTGCTATTTGTCCAAGTATATTACTTGAGAATGTGACATCCTGACACCACCATTTGGAGGCTGAGTCCCCTGATAGAAGGAAAAATGCCACATATCTACAGAGATTATTTCTCCCTGTTTTCTTGCACATGGGGGAAACAAGGAGAAGTTGTTAAAAAAAAAAAAACTACCTACGTTATATGAGTTGATTATATTCTGCCTAAGAATCTTGAGCTCTTAAAATTAGAATTTAAAACATTAGTTTGTATTTTCCTGTCAGGGAGATAGTGATTATTAATAAAAGAACACGATAAAAATGTGAAGATAAATTTCACTTACCTCATTTTATTAGGGAAGGGAATATTTTATGATAAAACTTATAATGCGTGTTAATACTGGTAGAAGGATGAAGTACTTGTTTCCCTCCCTGTTTCCTAATCATGTGAATCATGATTTTAGTGGCCTATTAAAACAGTTAATTAACTATTTTTAACAGTTTAACAACATGAATCTAAGAATAAAACTTAAATGCAGACATGAGTAAACTGCTAACTGGCTTTTTCTACCAGAAGTCTTTCTTGTTTTTTCTACTATAGACCTTCTGTTTGAATGTGGACATTCTGTCTTGCTCAAATAGGACTATTTCAACACAAACTGGTATTTAGTAACTTGCTGGCTCAGAACTCATGTTAATCGTGGTTTCAGTTGGATTTGGACATTGGGGAATTAGTAAACGTATTGACTGAATTATAAACGGGTCTGTAGCGTCGTCCTTGATGCCGTAAGCAGTGTGGTCGGGTCCCGTGGCGTATGGCGAGGGAACTGACATTTTTGGAAGTGCTGACTATGGGCTGATTGCTCCTTTCCATTGTGCTCCTCTGCACTTCCGTCTGTTTGTGAAATGAGGAGCCAGACTAACAGATCGTTGCCGTCTTCCAACCCGAAGATTCCTGTTGACTAAACCAGGGAGAGTTTTGGCTAACTGAGGTTGAACTGCATAAGCCTTCTATTTTTAGGAGTTGTGGGAGAAATGTCTAAAAATGCAGTTGTGTTTGTGCCTCAGCTAATGAACGATCGGTACAGTATTATGAGAATAATGGCATCTTTTGATAATTGGGGACTTTGATGTTTCCCAGGGTTGTGTAGTGTTTCACACATACAGGTGCAGGAGGCGGGCTGACAGATATCCTAACCTCAGGATAGATCCAGAAGTTACTGTGTTTTTCAGTGAATCCCTAGGACAAACACTATTTTTTCTTTTTCATAAGTGTCCTCTAAAAAGTGAAGTCTGGCGTTACACATCGAAGCTTTCATCTGATTCATGGATTTGTTATTTTGCGTGCGTGCTGGTCTTCTAAGTATCTGTCAGTTGCCAGAAGTCCGCTCAGTGCAGGTTTTCTGGGACTCCGCACTGCTGATACTTTGGACCGGAAAACCCTTTGTTGTGGGGGAGCTGTCCTGGGCATCTCTAGCTCGACAGAGCAGATGCCAGTAGCAGCTCCCCATCCCAGTGGTGAAAGTAAAAAATGTCTCAAGACATTGCCAGATGTTGGTTGAAGGGCGCAAATGTCCCCAGGTAACAACCCCTCGTTTAGTGCGCAGCCCGCCTCTTTAGTTAGGAGGTACTGGGCAGATAGTTGCTGATGGTACTGACTGGTTAAATTATTTAAATAATGTTAAATCTCTTCAGGGTGAATCTGTGTTCCTCATTGAGCATTAAATGTATCTATTTTGTGTACCTTCTAGATGTTCTTGACATACTCTGAGTGAGGCAATCACTTATTTCTGTAGATAGGCAGTAATTCCTCGGAAATCTCAATAAGTTGTCAAAGGAGATGCAAAATAAAACAGTCTGATGATTCCATTTGTAAGTTCCCATGAGATCTCCTTACTTCCACAATTAAATAATTCTCCGAATTTCATTTTATTATATGGTAGAGACAAGGACAACAGGTTTGTGCTCTTTGTGTGGTTGTTGATATGTTTGTGCATGTTGTCAGTGGCCTTCTAAAAGATAATTTTTTTAAATGACCACTTCTCCATCCACCCACCCCAAGATATCAGGGTTTTGACCATCAACATTTTTCAGGTTATAATAATTCTCATTTTGATAATTTGGTTTAAAAAAACCCTCAGGTCTTTTGAAAGGAAGCATTGGTGGAACCATATAAGCTTTCCATGTAGTTGGTGTAGGGTATGGAGTCTTTTTCTCAAGCAAAAAGCACAGAATAAAGAAAGAGGCTGTGAGATGTGTCAATGTGATATTCACTTCTTTTTGCCTCCTGCTTAAAGGGATCAGTACATTGATCATAGGCCCAAACTGACACCCTTTGTATCTGAGGTCTGGGTGTTTTTCGGGCAAGGCTGCATTACACAGGGAGTTTAACATAAATAGGCCTTGTAAAAGCAAAAAGAAACTTAAAGAAATACAATAATATTGCAAAATCCTTTGCTAACTTTAGAGAAAGGTGGTTTATAATTATCTTGATTAAAAGGACTATTATTATTCAGCATTTTTTAACCTTTTTAACCCCAAATAGATAGTCACTTATCAAAAACAGGCCTATATTTTTCAGAAAGATAGGTTTCTTTAAAATAAGTATTATCTTACTTCTCCTTCCATTTAATATGGAATAACAGAGACTGGATTTATACTTCTACCTTAAACAATTAAAAATCTGGAGGAAAAAAATACAGTAGAACAGTGTATGACACTGGCCACTGGGCAGTAGAAAGCAGTGATCCCTGAGAGATAGGAAACAAATAAGATGAGACATATGATTTCTCTGATTTATTGCTTTGGGAACATCCAGGCTGTGGCGCAAGGAGAAGCAAACCAGGAGGCATCCAGTGAACTCCTGGAGTGGAAGAGAGAGCTGAGAGTCTGGGGAGATCAGAGAAGTCAGAGGTCACAGAGTACTAGCATGGAGAGAGTTGCACAAAAACCACAGAGATCTTGCGGGGCCTCCTATGTGTTCTGCACAGCACTGAGTACTGTTTGTATGTGAGGAGACCACTGAGTCCAATAGGGAAAAACACCTGGAAGGGTTAGAGGAAAAGGTTCTTGGCACTCACACAGGACCTGGGGGGGAAAAAATGCTTGTTCCCATCAGGAAGACTGGAGAACGTCCTAAAACATGGGCACTGGGTCCATGGTGGTATTGCCTTAGTGGTGCGGAATAACAAGCCCTACATGAAAATACTGCTCAGGACTTGCCCAGCAAATCTTAAAAAGCAAGACTCAAGAAGAACAAATTATTTCCAAATAATTTTAGTACATCCCTCCTCTCTACTACTCTTCCCTGCTTGTGCTCGTCCACTCTCTCTCTCAAATTAAATAAAATCTTAAAGGAATATAAAAAAAAAAATCTAGCACTCAACAAAGTCAAATTAGTGATACTTAACATCCAACCAAAAATTACTAGCATACTGTAAAACTGAAAAATATGACCCATAATGATGAGAAAGACCAATCAAAACTGAAATAGACTCACAGTTGTTAGAATTAGCAAAGTATTAAAACAGTTATTTTAATTGTATTCCATATGTTCAAAAGGTAATTTGATACCTGAAAAGGAAAAAGAATTTCTAAATTGAACTTCTAGAGATGAAAAACACAATTTCTGAGATGAAACATGCCCTGGGTAAGGTTAACAAAAGATTAGACATTCCAAAAGAAAAGATTAGTAAATTTGAAGGCATTACAACAGAAGTTATCCAAAATAAACAGAAAAAAATATATTTTAAATGAGTAAATTAGTCAACCATAGAAATACTTTTCGGTATCCCAATAGACATGTACTTGGAGTCTCTGAGAAAGGTGGATACAAAACATATTTGAAGAATAGCTGAAATTCTTCCAAATTTGATGAAAACTATAAAACCACAGATCCAAGACACCCAACAAACCCCACACATAAGAAACATGAAGAAAACAACATCAAGAGAAATTGAAACTAAAGTTTGTAAAACTAGCAAAAAATAGAAAAAACTCAAAGCAACCAGAAGAAAAAAAAGATCTATTACATATAAAGGAATTAAGAAAAGGATGGCAGTAGAGTTTTCATAGGTAACAATGCAAAGGAGACAATGCCATACTAAAGTATGACAAGGTGGGGAAAAAACCCTGTCAACCTAGAATTCTATACCCAGCAAAAATATCTGTCAGATAGGAAGACAAAATAAAGACTTTATCAAATGTACAAAAGCCAAAAGAATTCATCATGAACCTATCGTGCAAAAATTGTTTACGAAATTCTTTTAGACAGGGGCACCTGGGTGGCTCAGTGGGTTAAAGCCTCTGCCTTCAGCTCAGGTCATGATCCCAGGGTCCTGGGATCGAGCCCCGCATTGGGCTCCCTGCTCAGCACGGAGCCTGCTTCCCTTCCTCTCTCTCTCTGCCTACCTCTCTGCCTACTTGTGATCTCTGTCTGTCAAATAAGTAAATAAAATCTTTAAAAAAAAAAATTCTTTTAGACAGAAGGAAAATGATAGCAGATGTAAATCTGGATCTTCCCAAAGGAATGAAGATCACCTGAAAAGGCAACGTCATGACCTTTCCCCTGGGCAGGAAGGGTCTATTTTGCCCCATCATGAGTTTGAACATGAGGGCGCCCCCGATTCAGCTTCAGGTTTCCCAACAAGGAATATGTGACAAGCATGAGGAGAAACATGATGATAAGGAACTGGTCCCTGACCGAACAGAGCTTCCTGACCATATGGACCACTCACCCTGGAAACTGTTTCTGAGAGACCAATCAAAGTATACTCTTTAGGATTTCTGTGTTTTAGAGTATTATTGATACTGCACATTGACCTTTATCTTACTTAAAACAATTATTTTTAAAGCTCTAAACTTGTGCCTTCTACATTAAGATCTTTAATCTACGTGGAATTTTTTTTTTTTTTTGACATGAAGATACATTCGATCCAGAGCAGCCCAATGGAAATACTATCTTGTTCTCACTAATCTGAAATGCCGACCCTGTCATATATCAATCACCTATAAATGCATGGACGTCTTCCTGTGCGACCTCTTCTGTTAGTCTGTTTCTCTGTCTAGACGCCAGTATTACGATACCCATGTACTAATTAGATACATTTATACTAATAAGAAAATATTCTTTCTTCTTTCTGAAATGTACCTTGATTCTTCCTAGCCTGTTGACTTTCCAAATCAGTTTTAGGATCGTTTTTAAAAAAATAGATGAAGAGGTTTATTAAGAATTCCAGCCAGATCACCTTGGTTTCAACCTGTCTTATTAATAGTTGATAAGTACTAAACTCTCCAGTCCATGACAAATGTCAGTCACAGAATGACTTCTTGTCTTCACAACTACAGGGCCAAAAGCAGATGTGGTAGTGAAGGGCGACATTTCACTTAGGTAGCAGGCATTGAGGGGTCAGATCTCTTCCTTCTCTCCCACATTCCCTTAGCAGTAAGGATATCATTTCCCACTGGGTCAACATTAGCTTCAGTTAGTTTGGTGTAGACTTTGTAGATACAATGTCATTGCTGTAATCACATTTAAATACATACCAACTGCACATTGAGGGCTCCTGGAAGGCATGGGTCAGACTATGTTTATCAGATTCACAGAGTGTAAAATACACAGCACTTAATTTATTTTCCAGGGTTTTCAGTAGGCACTACTTGACTGACTCGAGGGTTAAATTCTCTATAAATTCATTTTAATATAATGTTGAAGAATTTTGACAATTTATCAACATTTATCATTTACTGTTGAGGTCCTAATTTGCTCTAAGGACAATAATAAGTACTGAATATTCAGCAGTTGGGAAATAGATATGGATCCTTCTCTCAGGACAATCTAACATTTAAACAAAATAAACAGAAATATAAATAATTTATAATTGTGCCTAATTCTACAAAGGGAAAAAATAGGGTTGTATATAAGAATAACTAGAGGGGGAATATACATTTCTCATATATTACAACAGAATCCGTACAGAAGAAACGTGATTTGACTTATAATATTACCAGATTTATATAGCAAATTAAACATAATTTTTTCCTGTAGTTAATTAATGTATTCATTGATCCCACAGTATTCATGTTCATTGGCACTATAATGATCCAGATATCAGGCTCACAAAAATGGCCAAGGCCCAGTTCCTGTCTTTGAGGAGATCCAAGTTCAGTGGCTTACAATACTACCTTTCACTAAAAGAACTGCATGCCGAAAGAAAGCATAAATATATCCTTTTTATTTTTCTTTCTTTTTTTTAGATGAGGATAGGCATCCACTCGGGTTCTGTGCTCGCTGGAGTTGTCGGGGTGAGAATGCCACGATATTGCCTGTTTGGAAATAACGTCACTCTGGCAAGCAAATTCGAATCAGGAAGTCACCCTCGGCGCATCAATGTCAGCCCCACCACTTACCAGTAAGTGTTCTCTGACCTCTCCTCCTCCTCCTGTCTTTGGCCTTGGCTTGTGCTAACATCCTGTCATTTGTGAGACCCTATATTTATTTATGTTTTTTTTTGATCCTGTCATTCTCTAAGGTGATAGGAGTAGGTCCACCCAGTCTGAAAGATAGCAATTGTCACATAAATGTTTGTGCGCACCAGGAGAGAGTGCACAAGGAGCCTGACTTGACTGAGAGGTAAACATAGGTTTGTCATTTCCCACAGTTGCCCTCCTTCTGAGGTACACCTGTTTGAATACAAGAGAGCAAATGTTGGAGATCGGCATCACACCCAAAGTCCTCACATTTTCAAAATGTTCCTCAATATTTATAAAAGTCCGAGGAATGAGAGAGAAAAGACATTTTGTCTGCTTTTATTCTTTGGAATAATTTAGGTAAATAATGAATATCTAAAGTTAAATATATATTGGGCAAAGAGTTAAACTTCAAACTCTATCTTAAAGGTCATATTTATTTAACAACTCTACACACACAGCTGACAGCTGAACACATCTGTATTTTGTACCTGGTAGATGTCCTTTCACCTACTGGTTACTACACTTCCTAGGTATGGGGACCATGCCATCCAGCTCATCATTATATTCCCAGAACTTGCAGAACATGCCTAACACATATTAAGCACTCTTTAAATATTTGTTGAATTAATGAATAAATGCATTGGTAGGATGCACTTTTCTAGATTAAGATAACTGTCTCCTATATGTTAGACTTTGGTTTTATGCTTGGGATTGTTCTGCAAGCTAATTGGTGCTGTGGTTTGGATAACTAAGAAATCATATTGTAAAACTATTGAGTGGAAATAATGACCATTGATATTTTTTCTTTTTCTATTTTTATTGAAGTATAATTAACATACAATGTGATATTAATTTCAAGCATGTAACATATTACTTTGACAATTCTATACATTACTCTCAGTGTTCACACAGTAAGTGCAGTCAATCATAAGTCACCGTAAAATGTTTTTATAATATTATTGACTATATATCCTATGCTGTAGTTTTCATCTCCGTGACTTATTTTATATTGGGACTCTGTGGTTCTTTATCCTCTTTATTTTACCTATCCTCCCACCTACATCCCTGATGGCAACCAGCAGTTCGTTCTCTGTACTTCAGCATCAGTTTTTTGGTCTCTTTTCTTTGTTTTGGTTTTTAGGTGCCACATATAAGTGAAACCCTATGGTATTGTTCTGTGACTTATTTCATTTAGTGTTAAATGTTCTAGTGTCTTCCAATCAGATGGGGGCCTCCAGATGTGGGGCAATGATCAGCTAGAAGCTGGGGGCAGCGGGGAGGAAAGAATTCACTGAGGCAGAACAAAGGAGACAGATATTTACTGAATACACCCACAGCGAGTGTGAGCAGGACGGCAGAGGAGGGTTGTCTGCCACAAGGCTGTGGCTGCTTTTAAAGAGAGAAGGTGAGGAGGTATGGTGGCATATAGAATTCTCCTTTTGATCACTGTGCTTGGTTTTAAGTAACCCGTTGGTCAACTAGGGCCTGTAGATGTTTTGAGGTTGGTTGGGTGGCGGGGGGTCACCTGATGGGCCTGTCTGTAGTCAGCCAGGTGGTCACTCTGGTCCTTTCTGCATTCCATTGCTAAAGCCTGTTTGCCTAAAAGTGGCCTCCTCTGTACTTAGGTCCATTAATGTTGTTGCAAATGGAAAAAGCACATTCTTTTTTACGGCTGAATAGTACTCCATTGTAAATATATATGCATATGTATGATATATACACACACATACATATATGCCCCATATTGATCCATTCATCTGTCGACGAACACTTGGGTCGCTTCCATATTTGGCAATTGTAAATAATGCTTCCATAAGCACAGGGGTGCTTATATCTTTTCGAATTAGTCTTTTTTCTTTTTCTTGGGGTAAAGACCCGGTTGTGGAATGACTGGATCATATGGCATTTCTGTTTTTAACATTTGGAGGAAACTCCACGTTATCTTCCACAGTGGGCTGCAGCAGTTTACATTCCCACCAACAGGGACAAGGTTTCCCTTTTCTCCACATCCTTGCCAGCACTTGCTGTTCTCAGCGTTTTGATAGTAGCCATCTGACTGGTGTAAGGTGATGTCTCATTGTGTCTGGGTGTCTTGTTTTGTTTTGGTTGGGGGGACTGTTTGGCATTTCCCTGGTGATGAGTGATATCGAGCATCTTCCCATGTGTGTGTTGGCCATCCATATGTCTCTCTGGAAAGTTGGAAAAATATCTAGTCATGTCCTCTGCCCATTTTTTAATCAGATTGTTCTTGTGATGCTGAGTTATATAAGTTCTTTCTATATTTTGGATATTAACCCTTTATCAGATAGATCATTTGCAAATATCTTCTCTCATTGGTAGGTTACTCTCTCATTTTGCTTATGGTTCCTTTGCTTTACAAAAGCTTTTTATTTTGGTGTGGTCCCAAGTTTATTTTTGCTTTTCTTTCCCTTGCCTTAGGAGATATATATCTAGAAAAATGTTGCTAAAGCCAATGGCAAAGAGATTACTCTCTGTTTTCCTCTAGGAGTCTTATGGTTTCAGGTGTCTCGCTTAGGCCTTTTATCCATTTCGAGATTATTTTTGTGTGTGGTGTACGAAAGTGGTTCAGTTTCATTCTTTTGCATGTAGCTGCACAGTTTCTCAATAATGTTTTGTGAAAATTCTTTTTCCCATTGCATATTCTTGCCTCCTATTACTTATTAATCAACCATAAATGTGTAGGTTTATTTCTGGGTTCTATCCTGTCCTATTGATCTGTGTGTCTTTTTTGGTGCCAGTACCTTATTGTTTTGGTTATTACAGATTTGTAAGTGCATCTTGAAATCTGAGATGTGAAACCTCCAGCTTTGTTGTTCTTTCTCAAAATTGGTTTGGCTATTCACGGCCTTTTCTGGTTCTTCACAAATTTTATTTGTTCTAATTGTAGGAAAAATGCTCTAGATGTTTTGAAGGAGATTGCATTTAATCTATATATTGCTTTGGGTAATATAGACATTTTAACAATATTAATTCTTCAAATCCATAAGCCTGCTATGATTTTACATTTGTTTTATCTTCCATTTCTTTCAGTAATGTTTTGTAGGTTTCAGAGATTAGATCTTTCACCTGTGGGTTAAATTTATTCCTAGGTATTTTATCTTTTGGTGCAACTGTAAAGTGAATTGTTTCCTTAATTTTTCCTTCTGCTACTTTGTTACTAGTATATAGAGACATGACACACTTTATATTGATTTTGTGTCCTGTGACTTGACTGGATTCATTTATCATTTCTAATAGTTTTTGGTGGTGTCTTTAGGGTTTTCTGTGTATAGTATATATAGTAACACGTCATCTACAAAGACTGACAGCTTTACTTCTTCCTTAGCAATTTGGATGTCTTTTGTTTCTTTTTCTAGTCTGATTACTATGGCTGGGACTTCCAGCACTACGTTGAATGAAAGTGGCAGGAATGGAACCCTTGTTTTGTTCCTGATCGTAGAGAGAAGGTTCTCAGTTTTTCACCACTGAGTATGATGTTAGCTGTGGGTTGGTCATATACGGCCTTTATTATGTCGAGTTCTGTTCCCTCTACACCCACGTTGTTGAGAGTTTTCATCATGAAAGAATGTTGAAAATACCAAATGCTATAATCTGCATCTCTTCAGATGATCATATGGTTTTATCCTGTTGTTAATGTGATGTATCATACTGACTGACTTGCACCATTACATATCTGGAAAAAATTTCCCTTGATCGCCGTGAATAATTTTTTAATGTGTTGCTGCATTGGGTGTGCTAATCTTTTGAGGATTTTTGCATCTATGTTCATCAGATATATTGGCCTGTAGTTGGTTGGTTGGTTGCTTTGTACTTTTTTTTTTTTTTCCAAAGATTTCATTTTTCCAGGGTAAGGGAGGGACAGAGGGAGGGGCACAAGCAGGCTCTACACTGAGTGAGAAGCCTGACGTGTGGCTTGATATTAGGAACCTGAGATCATGACTTGAGCCAAAACCAAGAGTCTGACTCTTAACTGACTGAACCACTGAGGTGAACTGATTTTGTTTATTTCATGGTGTCTTCAGTCTGGTTTTGGTATCTCACAATAATGCTGGCCTTGTGGACTGAGTTAGGAAGTTTTCATCACTTTTCACCATTTTTTGGAACAGTTTGTGAAGAATAGGTATTAACTCTTCTTTAAGTGTTTAGTGGACTTTACCTGTGAAGCCATGTGGTCTGGAACTTTTATTTGTTGGGAGTTTGTTGATTACTGATTCAATTTCATTACTAGTAATTGCTCAGTTCAAATCTTCTATTTCTTCCTGATTCAGTTTTGGAAGACGGTATGTTTCTGGCATTTATCCATTTGACTAAGTCCTCCAGTATGTTAGCATATAACTTCTCATAATATGTTCTTGTAATACTTTGTATTTCTGTGGTGTCAGCTGCTATTTCTTCTCCTTCACTTCTAATTTTACTTGAATCTTCTTTTTTTCTTTGATGAATCTGGCCAAAAATTTTTCAGTGTTGTTGATCTTTTTAGAAAACCAACTCTTGGTTTCATTGATCTTTTACATTGTCCGTTTGGTCTCTATTTTGTTCATTTCTGCACAGATCTTTGTTTCTTTCCTTCTACTAACCTCGGGTTTGTTTGTACTTTTTTTTCCTTTGTAGCTCCTCAGGTGTAAGGTTAGGTTTTCTGAGAATTTCTTGTTTTTCGAGGCAGGCCTGTATTGCTGCAGAGGTTCCTATGGCTGCTTTTCTTGCATCCCACGGTTTGGGACTGGGACTGGGACTGCCGTGTTCTCATTTTCATTTGTTCCATGTATTCCTTGATTCTTTTTTTCTTTGATTTCTTGGTTGACCCACTAATTGTTGAGTAGCATGTTGTTTACCCTCTGCGTGTTTGTGGGTTTTTTCCAGATTTTTCTTATAATTGATTTTTGGTATCATACTGTTATGATTGGAAAACACACTTTATATGATCTCAATCTTCTTAGATTTACTCAAACTTATTTTATGGCTTCTCATGGAATCTGTTCTGGAGAGTGTTCCTTGTGCACTTAAAAAGAATTTTTATTCTGCTGTTTAGGGATGGAATATTCTGTATATATGTCAGGTTCCTCTGGTCTGATGTGAGTTTCGAAGCCACTCTTCCCTTATTGATTTTCTGTCTGGGTAATCTATCCATTGATGTAAGTGGGATGTTAAAGCCCCAAGTAGTAGTATATTACTGTCAATTTGTTTCTGTCTGTTAATATTTGCTTTATATATTTAGGTGTTCCTATGTTGTATACACAGATATTTGCAAATTGCTATATCCTCTTGATGGGTTATTCTGTTTATCTTGTCTGATACAAGAAGTGCTACCCTTCGTGCACTTACATTGCATGGCATATGTTTTTCTATCCCTTCACTTTTGCCTGCATGTGTTTAAGGTTTGAAGTGAAATTTGTAGGCAGGATGCATATGGGTCTTGTTTTTTTATCCATTCAGTCATCCTCAGTGTTTTAATTGGAACATTTAGATCATTTACATTGAAAATGGTTGATAGGCATATACTTGTTCATTGTTTTCTGGTTGTTTTTCTGGTTCTTCTATGTTTCTTCTTCTTTTGCTCGTATGCCTTATGGTTTGATGGCTTTGAACAGTGTTATGCTTGAATTTCTATTTTTTGCATCTGTATTATAAGCTTTTGGTTTGTGGTTTCCATGTGTTCATATCTAACACCTTATGTGTACAGTGGTCTGTATTTAAAGTTACAGTTCCTTAAGTTCAAACACATTGCAAGGACTGAATTTTTATTCCTCCTCCATGTTTTGTGATTATGATATTATGTCTTTTTATTTTATGTATTCTTGAACTAATTTTTGTGGATATAATTGATTTCATTACCACTTTTTTTGTTTTAACCTGAATACTGTCTTTATAAGTGATTGATCTATTTCTACTATATATTTGCTTTTACCTGTGAAATTTTTTCCTTTCGTAATTTTCTTCCAGTTATGGCCTTACCTTTATACTTAGAGAATTCTCTTTAACATTTTGTATAAGGATGGTTTGGTGATGAATCCCTTTAACTTTTAATTGGGAAACCCTTTTTCTGTCCTTCTGTTCTGGATGATAGTCTTGCTGGATAGAGTACTTTTGGTGTTTTTGTTTTTCTTTTTTTTTTTTTTTTTGTTTTTTTGTTTTTAACTTTTAGCACTTTGAATCTATCCTGCCACTTTCTTCTGGTGTGCAGAGTTTCTGCGGATAGCCTTATGGGGTTTCCCTTGTATTTTGATTGTGTGTTTTTGTATTGCAGCTGTAAGATACTTGATCATTGCTTTTTGCTGTTTTGTTTGTTGTCTGCCATGGTACGGACCTACTGGGTTTATCTTGTTAGGGGTTCTCTGTTTCCTGGACCTGGATGTCTGTTTCCTTCCCCAGATTTGGGGAGTTTTCAGCTATTATTTCTTCTAATAAATTTTCTCCCCCACCCCCTGTTTTTAAAAAAGATTTTATTTACTTATTTGTCAGAGAAAGAGAGAGAGTACAAGCAGGGGGAGTGGCAGGCAGAGGGAGAAGCAGGCTGATGGCTGAGCAGGGAGCCCCAGGCAGGACTCAATATCAGGACCCTGGGATTAGGAGCGGAGCCGAAGGCAGACGCTTACCTGACTGAGCCACCCAGGCGTGCATCCCTGTTTTCCCTTCTTTATCTCTTCTCCTTCTGGGATCCCTATAATGTTGATGTTATTATACTTGATGTTGCTGAGCTCTTTTAACTCTTTTCATTTATTAATATTTTTTCCTGTTTCTTGTTCAGCGGGTTGCTTTCTATTACCCGGTTTTCCAGACTGCTGATCTGCTCTTCTGCCTCCTCTCCTCTGCTGTTGATTCTATGTAGTATATTTTTTCATTCCATTAATTGAATTTCTTATTGCTGAAAGGTTATTTTTTCCATTTTGTCTTCTTGTTGAAATTCTCTTTATTCCATCCACTCTTTTCTCAAATCCAGAGACTGTCTTTAGGACCACTGCTTGGAATTCCATATTAGGCATATTGCTAATCTCTGTTTCATGTAGTTATTTTACTGTGACTGTGTCTTGTTCTTTCATTTGGGACATATTCTTTTATCTCCTCGTTTTGTCTGACTCTTTGTGTTTGTTTCTATGTATTGGGGAATTCAGTTATGTCTCCTGGTCTTTAAAGTAGTGATCTTGTGTAGAAGAGGTCCTGTGGTGACCTATAGGGATATCCCCTTGGTCGCCCAAACTGGGTGCTCCAGGGGTGTCCCCCTCGTGGGCCACATGTTCTTTCCATTGTGGCTGAGCCATGATTGCCTCTAGCCCAGCCTGCTGCAATGACCCGCTTTACCTGGTGTCGGGGCACTGAGCGGTGTTTAGTTTCCCCACTGTTGAGAGACTTGAGGCTTCTGTGGGCTCATTAGTGGGCAAGTTTCGAAGTTGGGCTGAGTGTCTGCACCTACGCTTTTTGCCAGAACTGTAGGTAGTACCGAAGGGCAGGGTTTGCTCCCTGTAAGCCTGAGAGTTCTCATCAGTGTGTGAGCATCTCTGCCACGGCTGTTGGCACACTGAATGGCAGGGTTTACTGCCTCTGCAGACAGCTGGGAGACCGGGGAGTTGGAATACAGGTTATCTTACCCCTTCCCCAGAGCAGTGGGAGTGGCGTTGACCCCTGCTGGAGCCATTTACAAAGTGTGGCAGGACAGGAGCTGCTTTCGAAAGGTGTCTGCTAAGTTTGGTGGGTTGAATTGTGGCCACAAAGGAAAGTGGGGGCTGGGTACGCGACTCTCGCAATGCGGATAGAAAGTGTTGGTGTTGGCTCCTGTAAGTGTCCAGCGGCCTAGGCTCGGGGAGGGGAAGAAAAATGATGCCAGCACTTTCCTCCTTGGAGAAATCTCTTAAAGATCCCTGCCCATGCAGAACGTAGCTGACATTAGTGAATAAGTCTCCTTCACATATACCCCAAGTTCTTTTCAGACTGCTGTTTCTCTGTTGTTTCTCAGGGTGAGTCGTTCTGCCGGCTCTTGAATCGTGGGGTCCCCATTCGCTCTTGCTCTCCGTGCTTGTGATGCCCCTTCCGTTGGTAGTTAGTCTTGCTGGGAGTTGGATTCCCAACTGCATCTCCACCGCTCCTACCCTGTTCACTGTGGCCCCTCCTCAAGGATTAATTGTGCAGGGTCTGCTCTGTCAGTCTTCTGGTCATTTCCAGAGTTAGTGGTGCAGATACAGCTGTTACTTCAGTGTGTCCTTGGGTCGGGGTGAGCTCAGGATCCTCTTACTCTTCAGTCTACCCTGAATGTCCCTTGAGTTTTAAAATTATATCTTAAAAAAAAAAACTGAAGCAAAAAAATTTGTATATATAGATAGAAGTCGATAATAATAAAATGGTGATTTTTGAAAATTTGGATATATCTAGAGAGAACATTACTCTCAGAGGAAAGATATCTAGATTTCCGAGGTGAGGAGAAAGGGAGCTGCAGGTTGCTTAAGAACTACCTGTCAGTTAGAGGGTATTTATATAAGGGTTTTGCCTCTTTTAAACTTATTCCACTTTTTTGAACACAATTCTGGGCATAATACAGATGATCTGACAGTTTCCATGTTAACATTTTTCTACTTTAAAAAATGACATGGAAAGAATGGAGTCACTGTTTGAGGAGTTTGGCTGTAGATGGCTTTGTTTACTCGTGAGCAGAAAGGAGACCCCCGCAAGCCACACAGGACCTGGGCCCTTGGGTCCTGCCCCCTCCATAATCCTCAGCGGGGTGCTCAGTAAGGTCTTCAGGCCCGAATCACTCCAACCATTGCAGGCACCAGAACGCTGTGTGGTGTTATTGTCTGCCCCCCGCCCCCAAGCAGATCAAATGGAGCCAGGGACAGACAGATGTAGATTCGAAAAGGTATTTTTTTTCTGATTGGCCCCAAAGCATGTCATTCCTATTAATACTTTATAAAAATATTTTTACATTTACTTAATTTAAAAAAAACCCTTTTCTTGCTATTTCCCTGCGTTCCCCCCTCCTTCCCTTCTTTTAACAAACCCTTGCTGAGAACCTCCTATATTCCAAGCAGTGTGAGGGGCCCTGAAGTACCAGTGACGAGCCACGTACGCAGGCTCCCTGCCCTGATGGGCGAGACCAGAGACCACGTGATACATGCACCTCCGCCAAACAATGCATCACAATCGACAGGTGCTGAGTGGAAGTAACCCCAGTTAGAGCGTGAGAGATGATGCTGGAAGGTCATGGGAACGGTTTTCAGCCTAATACTAAGAGCAAGAAAAGATACTGAAGACTTTCTTTTTTAAAGCTTTTATTTATTTTTTTGAGAGAGAGAGAGCACAAGGGAGAGCACAAGCAAGGGGGAGGAGTCGAGGGTGAAGCAGACTCCCTGCTGAGCAAGGCGCCCAGCAAGAGACTCAGTCCAGGGCCCTGGAATCATGACCTGAGCTGAAGACAGAGGCTGAACCGAGTGAGCCCCCCAGGTTCCTGAAGTCTTTTAGGCAGAGGAATGACTTGACCAGATTGTGCCTTAAAATTCACCGAGGTTGTAGAAGGGAGACCAGCTTAGGGCGTGCAGAGGGCCAGCACGCCACTGATTGAGAGCAGGTAATCTTATCCCCATTGCACTGATGGGGGCACAGCTTAAGGATACTGCGGAATCCTTTTGCTGTTTCTACTCGTCTTCCCACACTTTGGAAGAGCAGTTGGGCTCACTGACCTTTGACATCCACGTAGATCTGGGCCACCACTAAAAACAACGCGCCTTGAGTCCTGGCGGTGATCTTGGTGTGACTGAGTATCTTCTGTTGGTTTAGTCCATGCTAACCCGCACGGCTCGGTCGGGTGTAATTGTTCTGTTCATCACTGCCGGTACAGAAGTACTTCCCCTTTCCAAGGACACTGCAAGTTAAACACCAGGATTGAATTCTCGGGGACATCCTCTATAAGGAGGCAGGTTGCACTTTTTTAGAGCAAATGGAAATTTGAAAAATTAAATGGAAAGTTTAGCTCATGAGAGCTTGAAATTTCCAGTTTTCTTTCCTGAATTAAATCCCATAGAACATCCAATATCGTCTCAAATATTGGTATTACCTTGAAATCTTCAGAGAGGTTTATACTGACTTTATTTTTAGTAAGACTATACGATAAACACTGAATAGATTATTTGCACATTATGATAAACTGAAATAATTTTCTGTATTGTTCATTCCAAATACATTTTGCCTGAAATAGTATTTTTTTTAAATCAATGAACTTTTATAAATATTTTGAAGCACTAAAAATTAACAGGAGTAATACCCATGATACCAGCACTGGTTTAATACTTACTGTATTTGCCCCAGCCTTTGGAATTCTTATTCCCTTCCATGGTGACAAACACCCTAATGATTTTGGTGTGTTTAAAGGTTACTGTTCTATGCATTAACTTTCTCAGAAATACCCATACACAATAGAATTTTATATATTTTAATTTATATGGGATATCTCATTATAGGAACATTTCTCTAACATTGGTTTTTATTTAAACAAAATTTTGTATGTTTAAGGTCAGTGCTATGATGAGACTTGTTCATCATTTTATTATACAGCTTTCCGTTATATTCTAGTATTTTTTGTCTGTTCCTCTGTTGATCAACATTTGTTTTTTTCCTAATTTTTAACCATTACAAAGTGTGTTCCTATGAATATTATTACTTACATGTAATTACTTAAGTCACTTTACATTTCTTATCAGACAAATTGAGTTTCTTATACAAGAGTTGGAATAATTGGGTATTTTCTCAAAATTTTTTAGACATAAGGAATAAAGTTTTAAAAATCAAAGTGATAACTTCTATATGATAAGTCTTCATTTTTTAGACTTTTCCCAAGTGAGTCATCTTTGTTGCATCCAGTAATGGCCAAGGACCATTCCTTCTTCACGTAGAGCAGTTTATTCCTCATTTTATTTCTGGAAAAAAAAATAGTTAATGAGTTTCTAGTTTTCCATGTTTGATATTTTCCCCCTTTTTCTCCAATAAATGTGAAGTTTATACCCATCTTTATTCTTACTTATCCCAGTTTTGCAGTAGTGCACACATGAGGAACACCTCTCATTATGTCACTGATCTGCGAAACTATAATAATTGATTATATTCAGGCTAGTGTTAGCAGATTTTGAAATGGCATGAGTTATCAATTGGCCTAAGCAAAAGACTCTATAACTACAGTGATAGGAAATTTTCCTTAACCTTCAAACGATTTTTGCTTTTCTCATTTTACAACTGATCTACTTCTCGTGCTCTTCCGAAGCATGTCCAGTCAGGTCCTCTGGCCAGTTTTTGAAATCAGATCTGTTTTGATGGTGACTTCTGTAACTTCTTTATTTTTGTTACTAACCCTTATTAGATATATCATTCGCAAATACCTTCTCCCAGCAAGTAGGTTGCCTTTTTTACTGTGCAAAAGGTTATTTTTGTATAGTTCTGCCACTTTATTTTTGATTTTGTCTTCTTTGCCCGAGGAAACATATCTAGAAAAATGTTAATAAGGCTGACATAAAAGAGACTGCCACCTGTATTTCTTCTGTAAGTTTTATAGGGTTGTCTCCCACATTTAGATCTTCAGTGAATTTTGAGTGTTGTGTATGATGTAAGAAAGTGGTCCAGTTTTCCTAGTCCTTTTTATTGAAGAACCTGTCTTTACCCCGTTGTATGTATACTTGTCTTGTCACAGATCAGCTCCATACATTTCTGGAGTCTCTTCCTGTTACATTGATCTGTGTTGTTTTGAACACTATAGCTTTATAGTAGATCTTTAAATCTATGCCAGTATTGATCTTTTTCAAGGTTATTTGGGGTAGTCAAGGTCTTTTGTGGTTCCATAGAAATTTTAGACAATCTGTTGTAGTTTTGAGAAAATGCTACTGGTATTTTGATAGGGATTGCACTGGATCTTTAGATTGCTTTGGATTTGCTTTAGATTGCTTTTTTATGTTTTTCAGAGTATAGGATTTTTATCTCCGTGGTTGAGTTTATTCCTAGGTATTTGATTCTTTTTGGTGCAAATGTAAATGGAATTCTCTTTCTCTTACTTTGTTATGAGTATAGAAATGCAGCTGATTTCTCTGTTAATTTTGTCTCTTGCCACTGTATTGAATGCATTTAACAGTTCTCGTAGCTTTTGGTGTTGTCTTTAGGGTTTTCTATATATAGTATCATGTCTTCAGCAGTAGGGGCAGTTTTACTTCTTCCTAACTAATCTGGATGACTTTTGTTTATTTTTCTTGTTTGATAGTGTCATTAGGACTTTACACTGAATGCAAGTGGCAAGAGTGTACATCTTTGTTTTGTTCCTGATCTTAGAGGAAAAACTCTCAGTTTTTCACCATTTTGTATGATATAAGCTGTGGGTTTTTCATATATGGCCTTTTGTTGTTGTTGTTGAAGTGTGTTCTCCCTAAAACTACTTTGTAGAGTTGAATCATGAAGGGATGTAGAATTTCATCAGATGTTTTTCTACATCTACCAAGAGGAGCATTCACTTTGTAACTGTTGTGTATCGACAGATTGGATTGAAGATATTGAACCATCCTTGAATCCCTGAAATAAATCCCACTTGATCCTGGTGAATGAGCCTTCTAATATATTGTTGAATGAAGCTTGCTAATGTCACCTTGAGGACTTTTACATCTACATTCATCAGAGATATTGGCCTGTAATTTTCTTTTTTGTGGAGTCTTTGTCTGGTTTTGGTATCAGGGTAATGCTGTCCTTGTAGAATATATTTGGAAGTTTTTCTTATTCCTCTACTTTTTGGAATAGTTTGAGAACAGGCATTACCTTTCTGCAAATGTGAGGTAGAATTAATCTCTGAATCTACCTCAACATTTTGTTTTGTTTTTTATTCGTAAGAAAATTGAATTGGTAATCAGTCTGTTCAGATTTTCTATTTCACTGTGATTCACTTTGGGGAGATTGTATACATTGAGGAATTTATCCATTTGTCTAGGTTGTCCAATTTATTGCCATGTAATTTTTTTGGCTGCGTCTCTTAAAATTCTTTCTGTGGTGTAGGTTGTTATTTCTCCTCTTTCCTTTCTGAGTTTCATTTCGTTATTTGGGCACGCTCTGTTTTACGTGATGAGTCTGAGTAAAGACTTAGCAGTTTTGTTTATCTTTTCAAAGAATTAGTTCTTTTACTGATCTTTTCTCATATTCTTTTTACTGTTTCCACTACGATCTTTATTAGTTCCTTCCTCTATTAATTCTGGGCTTTATTTATTCTTTTTTTCCCAGTTCCTACAGGCGTAAGATTAGATTCTTTGAGGTTTTTCCTGTTTCTTGAAGTAGGCCTCTCTCACTGTTAATTTCCATCTTAAAAGAGCTTTCACTGTGTCCCACAGATTTTGGAACCATCGTGTTTTCATTTTCATTTGCCTCCACGTATTCTTTAATTTCTCCTTGGATTTCTTACTGATCCATTTTTTTATTTAATAGCATGTTGTTTGATCTCCATGTGTCTGTGTTTTTTCTATTTTTTTTTTTCTTGTAAGTGCAGTCAGAGAAGAGACTTGGTATGATTGCAGTCTTCTTAAATTTTCGAGCCTTGTTTTGTGGCTTAACCTGTGATCTGTCGTGGAGAATGGTCTGTGCACTTGGAAAGAATTTATGTTGTGCTGTTTTTGGATAGAGTGTTCTGTGTATATCTGTCAAGTCTGTCTAGTCTAATGTGGCATTTAGAGACACTGTTCTCTTATTTATTTGCTGCCTAAATGATCTGTCCATTGATGTAAGCGGGGTGTTAAAGTCCCCTGCTATTTCTGGATTATGGCCAGTTTCTCTCTCTATGTCTGTTAATAGTTGCTTTATGTATGTAGGTGCTCTGTGAATGCACAGAGGTTTACATTTATTATATTCCTTACCAGTACTTACTGCCTTCTTTGTCTCTCTACTGTTGTACACAGCATATAGGTGGGTCTTGTTTTCTCATCCGTTTTGTCACCCTGGATGTTTAGAGCATTTCAACCATTTTCATTTAAAGTAACAATTGGTAGGTGTGTACTTACTGGCATTTAGTTGGTTTGTGGTGGTTGTGTAGTTCTCTGTAGCTTTTCTCTTCTCTTGCTCTCTTGTGATTGGTGACTTCTTTAGTGTCATGCTTGGCTGTATTTTGTATCTATTATAGGTTTTTGTTTTTTCACTACCGTGAGGCTCGTATATGATACCCTAAGCATATGGCAGTCTCTGTTACACGGATGGTCAGTGAAGTTTAACACATTCTGAAAACTTCATTTTTACTGCTGGCCTCCACAGTTCATGTATTTGTTGTCCTATTTGACATCTAATTTTCTGAGTCCCCTTAACTGGTCTTTACTGATTTTACTACTTTTATTTCTGAACCATCGTACTAGCTTTATAAATTACTGCTCTGCCTCCTTTACTGTATGTTAGCTTGGGTACATGAAAGTGTTTCCTTTCATAATTTTGGCCTTTTCTTTAACATGTCTGCTAAGACGTGTTTAATGATGAAGTCCTTAATTTCTTCTTGCCTGAAATGCTATTTTTCCTTCTATTCCAAGTGATAACTTTGCCGTGTAGAGCATTCTTAGTAGTCGGTTTTTTGGGTTTTTTCCTTTTAACGCTTTGACTATGTGCTGTCAGTCTCCTCTGGCCTGCAGAGTTCCTCCAGAAAAAAGCGGCTTCTGCGGTCTGTAACCAGCTGCTTGTCACGTGCGGTTTTAGATTCTCTCCTCGGGTTTCGTGGTGCGCACCTCCTGGGGTTCAGCTTGTTTGGGATTCGTGTGCTTCCTGGACCTGATGTCTGTTTCCTTTCCCTGCTTAGGGAAATTCTTAGTCTTTCTGTGTCTTTTCTCACTCTGGGACCTTTGTACTGTGAATGTTTGTTCACTTGTTGTCCTGGAGGTGCTTGAACCTATCCTCACTTCCCTTTCTAAGTCTTCTTTCTTACTGTAGTTCCGCTTTGGTGCTCTCCCGTAGCCTATCTTCCCGAGAGCTGATCTGTTCTTCTGCCTCCTCTAATGTACTGTTGCTTCCCTGTATTTCTCAACGTTGGTTCTTTTTGTATATTTTCTATTCTTCACGTTCTCACTGAGTTCATCCACTATTCTCCCCAGTCCGGTGAGCATCTTTTTGCCCATCCTCAATTAGATCACTTGTCTCCATCTATTAGTTCTTTTTCTTTGGTTTTGTCTTGTTCTTTCATTTGCAACATTTTGCTCTTTCCTTATTTTGCTGGATCTTCTATGTTTACAGCTACTTCTCCTATATGCGCAGGAATGGTCTTATGTATCCTGGTGTCCTGTGTAAACTGCATGTGCTTGGTAACTTAGGCGGGCTGGAGTTTTGGCTCTGATGGACGGGGGATCTCGGGGCACTTCAGGCTGGGGCATCGCTGGCGGGCTATATGGCGCTGCCGCAGCAGGCCGAGGCAGTTCCAGGCTCTCTGCCGAGAGTGCCCGGGCAAGACAGCCGGAGCTGAAGTGGGTGCAGAGGGGGGCAATCCTGGGCCTCTCCACACAAAGGACACCCAGGTAGGAGTGCTGAAGCTGAAGGGGGTGCAAGGCTGGGCTCTCTGCACAGGGTGCTGTCCGCAGCGTGCAAGGGCTGGGGGTTCCTGGGTTGCTCTACATAGAAGATACCCTGGTGAGTTGCTGGGAGCCTAGGTGGGCACAGGCTGGGATGTGCTGTGTTACTCTGTGCTGCAGGCACCCCGGCACGCCCTCTAGAGCCAGAGTGGTGCAGGCCTGGAGTAGCCCAGGATGCTTTGCACCTGTGTCACCCTGGCAGGATGCCTCGAGCTGTAGCGAGCACTGACCAGGGCTGCTCTCAAGGTGGAGGGGAGCAGAAACAGTGATGCCCTTCAGCCCCTCCAAACCAGAAGGGGTTCCAGCAGCACCCTCCCCTCTCCCGCCCCTGCAATTTGGCAGGCTTCTAGGACTGGTTGCTTTGTATTCTAGGTGCCCTTTTATATCGGGTGCTCGGTGTTCCTCAATACTGTTCCTCCCCACGGCAGCTCCCAGCGGTGGGATGGGATTCCCTTCCTTACCATGTCTCTGGTTCTCTTGCCCTTCTCTCTGGGGTCTGTGTTCTGATGTGCAGAAGCTGTTCGGTAGCCTGCAGTTCTTCTGTGGGAGGAAATGCTCTGTAAGTAGGTGTAGACCTGGTGTGTTCGTGGAGGAGGTGAGTTCAGGGTTTTCCCGCATTGCCGTGTGGGCCCGGAAGTCCATCCTGTTGTGTACATGAAGGAACAGATCATCTTATTACTGGGCTGGAGTCTCGTTGTGTAAGTTTAGCCATGTTGGATGATGTGTGAGAGTTGGATTACAGGCCTCATGTGGCAATCCCAAAGAAACGGTGTGTCTGATAATTTGGCCAAAGCCATTTTAAGCCATGACTCAGAACTGAGCTAGCAATCAGCTTATTCAAGTTTTTATTAGCAAAGACCTCTTCCTGATGACTAAGTTATAGTAATGTGATTTTTAAAAAAAATACCTATTTTCTCGGCAAATCCCCAGATTTAAGCAGAGGTACCTAGATTACTATGGACTTTTTGCTTAAATGATACAAGTTTATTATCTTGCAGTTTTGCAGAACAGAATTCTAACATGGGTCTCACTGGGCTAAAACCAGGTTGTCACGATGGCTGCATTCTTTTCTGGAAGTTCTAGGAGATAATCAAGACCATCTGTATTCCTTGGTTCACTGCTTCCCTCCTCCATCATAAAGCTGGGAACCTCGCATCTTTCTGATGCTGCTTCTGTTGTCACAGGTCTTTAATCGAACTCTTCTTCCTCCCTCTTCCACTTTGAGGTCCACTGGGTAACCCTGCAACCTTAATTCACCTGGGCCAGTATTGTGACATACTCAGCTTCCAGACGTTAGGATAGGGGCATTCCTTAAGTGAGGGAGTAGTTCATTCTGCCAGTAACAAGGGAAAAATCCGAGGACTAATGCTACCTAGAACTATGGCCCTGTCCTTCCGTGCTGCTGCAACAATGCCGTAGTCTGGGAAGTTACAACTGAAATGTATTTCTCACAGCTGTGGAGGCTGGAGTCCAAGATCAAGGACCGGCACGGTTGCTTCTGGTGAGCGCATGCTTAGGGCTCTCAGATGGCTGGCCTCTCCTTCTATCCTCATGTCGTGGAAAGAGAGGGGAAGCCAGCTCCCCTGCGACTCCCGTAAGGGCACTAATCCCATCCACAAGGGCGTCCGCCCTCATGACCTCCCCTGCTCCTGACTCCTTCCCGACTGGGCCCCCTGCTGTACCATCACCGCGCAAGGTAAGTTTTGAACCATGAAGTCAGTCCGTCGTGAGGCCTGCGTTACACTTCCCCATTTAAAGCATAGTGGAGATCTTTGCTTGAGGAGAAGATTAGGGAGTGGTTCTGAGAAACACGGAATTTTTGTGAAGATGACTGCCGTCTCCTCACTTCCCAATCCGCTTGCAACTGCTTCCGAAATTGTAATCCTTAATTTAAAAGCATCAAGGTTAAACCTTCACAAACCATGTTGTGGAAGGTTGATCCTACTACAGTACCGAGACCCAGTTCTCCAGAGCTGTAGGCTAGGAATCTCATCTTGGTTCAGGGATTAATTTTGCGGTGTAATTTTGGGCAAGCAAGGTGAAATTCCTGAGTTGGTCTCTTCATGTGTATAATGACGGTGGTGACCAAGATGCTCTCTAAAATATCTTTTAGCTTTAAAAGGTGATGGCAAATGTTTTTTGAATTACTTTTTCTTTGGAAGCAATTCATTCACATCATCACCTCATTAATCTTCACAGCAAGCCCATGAATGTCTTTTTTTGAGGTGAGAGGAAAGTGAAACTTTGATTAAATCAGTTGACAAGGAGTCACAGCTAAATCAATGTGGGAGTCAGAATTCAAGTTTCTACTCCAGAGTTAACTCTGGCTGCCTGCAGTGAACTTACTTTTCATAAAGATACTTCATTGTGAGGGAAGATAGTCAAAGACCTTCAGAAAATTCCTATCTAGTAGTTTACCAGTAGCCTCCTATTTTTAAAAAATTTAAATGCTCACCCACACCAGCCACTGGATGTTTAAGGAAAATAAGTATTTGGGCTGTTATTTTATGCTGTCTGGTCAGCCTTGTTTATCGATCATTGTATTCCCTATAGAAGGATCAAAACAGTGAACACTATGTTTTATGAGAGAAAAATACTCATTGAAGACAAATGACTTAATGGTTTTCCCAAAAGGAAAAACAAGAATTACATTTCTCCATTCCAGTTAGAGGCAGCAACATTAATACGGCCCTGTCACATATGCCAGAGCCCCCCCAGCGGAACCGGATGACCCGTGGATTCTCAGCCTGCGCTCAATGTCGGCGCCGTCACTAAGCTTTGAAATACTTGAGAGCAAAATATTTCTTCTTCTGTAAGGAACTTGCGAACCAGAGAATTTAAGTTATTTAACCAAGGTTATTTGCTAATTGGCTCCTGTGTCATCTGCATGGGGGGAGTGATGCTGAGATTTCAGAGCTCAGATTTACGTAGTTCACCTACCGGCCTCTTCTCCTGTGTCATTTCTGTTACTCCCTTCCCATACTTTCTCTCCATAAAAAGTAGTATTTTTGAGAAGCATGACTTTAGGGGAGGTTGTGAGGAATGTTTGCTATAAAATATTGTTCAAAAGACGTAGGTCAAACTCTTGAGGAAAAGGAAGAAGTTTGCTGTCCTTTTTTAGCTTCTAAATATTTTCCTCATGCTGCCTTGCCTTTTTTGGGCCTGAAGTCATTAAAACTCTTGATAGGTCTCCTTACACTTTATCTAGGCTAATTCTGCATCTGATTGGTTCAGGAGTATTTATTTATTTATTTGACAGACAGAGATCACAAGCAGGCCCCCCGCTGAGCAGAGAGCCCGATGTGGGGCTCGATCCCAGGACCCTGAGACCATGACCTGAGCCGAAGGCAGAGGCTTTAACCCACTGAGCCACCCGGGCGCCCCAGTTCAGGAGTATTTAAAACAGAGAATCTAGACTTCCTTAAAATTGAGCACGGTCATGATTTTTTAAATAATGAAATCAACGGAGAATTGTCCATTTTTTCAAAATAAATGTGCATATGTTGTTTCTGCTCCGTCCCTTCCGTACAGACTGGCCAGTGTGACGATGGGCTTGTTTTTAAGAAACAGTTTTGGTCAGAGAAAAGTGAAAAAATGTGAGGCAATTATTTAATTGACAAGAGCTGACTACAGTTTTCTGTTCTACTCTCATTTGTCATCTCTTTCGAAAGTTTTTCTTTTAGACATGGGAAACTTTTGAGTGTTTGAATTTTAAATCTCTGTGGTGTTTGGTCTGTTAGATGGAGTTTCTAGGCCGGTAAAGGTCAGAGTTGACAATGTGCACAGGATCCACTGGGGCTGAATCATCGTTAGCATCCTGGGGTTCATGAATTTAAGAGGCATTTGTTTGGACATAAGTAGCAAATGCACGCAGAATGTGCTCGCTCTCAGAGACACCAGGCATGCAGACGATGGAAACCAGAGGACGCACTTTCTGTCAATATTTAACTCTGGGAGCTTGCAGAGAAAATGTGTCACAGCGTCAGAGTACAGAGAACATATGGGAAGATTTTCCGTTTTTGACAACTTAACCTGAATTTCAGTGCCCATAAATTGATAATCCTATAGAATTGCCGCAAAATCTGCAATTTCTAGTGTCTGTAACCTTAAAATGCATACACATTTTGTGAGATCCTTCTCCTCTCACAGTGAGCTACGTGGAGTGTTATTTCCAGAGCATGAATTATTGAATTTCAAGGGATTTTAGGCCGTCGGCCTGGCTGAATAGCTGTAGTTTCACCGGCCCGATCTTCCGACGGCAGCAGATCACGGAGCGGCGGAGCACAAAGCTAAAATACAGAGCAGACTGGCGTTTCCTCCGCTCAGTTGGAAAGAAGATGAATAGGAAAAATTCAAGACCTGTAGGACACTTAGAAAAACACAAAGCATCTTCATCTATTCTTTGCCCGCGTTCAAAGGCGTAGTGTCCAGGGTCATTATAATAGAGTCCAAATACATCCCTTCTCAGAGAGATATTTATCAATTATTTTTTCCGAAATAACAGTAAAATGACGGTAAGCATATAAAAGAAGTACAGTCCTCTCCCAACATACACTTACAAGGATGGAAGCCGGCGAGACGGAGGGTGCGTACACGAGGGGCGTCTGACTTTGTACGAGAGGAGAGAGCGCACGGCGCAGCTTCCAGTGAAAACGGAACAGATGAGGAGCCACCCTGTTCCCTCACATCGCTCTCTCTCACACACACACACACACACACACAATGAGACAAAGGAAGTAGTTTCAGGATTAATCCACCAAGTGCAACATAAAACCGAGAGGGTTTCCGGAGTAAGAACAAGTAGAAACCGCACGGGTATTTTAAGCAGGACTAGTTTTCATACGATGAATGATACGCTTACAGAGTCAGTAAAAGGGGGAAAAGAGCAGATTCTAAACTGAGGATCTCTAGATGATGCCCCTAAAATACGGAACCGGCCGGGCAGGCAAGCTCCAGCCCCTGAGGTGAGCATGGGAGCCGCGGCCACAGCCGTACCTGCCTCGGAACATCAGGAGCCGAGAGAGAGGCCTTGCGCGTCCGTTCCAGTGATTTGGAAGTTAAGTGAGAAAGTCACCGATACTGGGCCATTTTATGACACTCGGGAAACTAGGAACTAGAGACATCTGCAAAATTCTAATCTTGACAGTGTTAATAGCTGTGAAAGGCAGATGGAGTCCACTTCACTTCTGCCGTGCAAATACTGGACAAGTACATCTACGAACCTCATAATCACACAGAAACAGTTGCAAGGAATTTGGGGAAGTACAGTTTTTCTTTTTTTTTTTTTTTTTTAAGCTGGGTAGTTATGTGCTTACCTGAAACTCCATTACTCAGAATAGATTTGAAAGGACAGGTGACTCTAGAAGGATATAAGAGGTCTGTGTTCCTTGAGATGTTGAACCAAACGGCTCTAAACTTATGCAGGTGACCAGAGGGGATTAAATAAAAGTTCATATACTGAACAGTGAGATTTCTAGCTCATGTTCTCCGTGCTGCTTCCAGAATGCTAAAAACTAGGTGTAATGCAGTGGGCGTGATGGCAACATTAGTACTCGGACAAATTAGCCCAAAGGAAAGGCACTAAATGTCTTTATATTTAGAGAGCATAATGACACGGTCAGGGGAAACCTACAATTCCACACAATTTAGCTAAATTTATCATAAAGCTTCCAATCAGGTTTTAATGCCTCACAGTTAAATAGAAAGAGACTTCCACGCATATTATTCATTTCTTGAATTCTTTTAACATGAAAGAAAGACCAAAATAAACAAGAAAACAGTAACCAATAAACATCTGGAGAAGCAGAAACAATACAGAGAGAAACAACCAAAGCCAAAAGTCAATAAAAAGATTAGTATTGTCATAGGTTTCAGATGCTAATTAAGAGCACAGCAGAGCAAAAAAGAAACAATCATTTACCATGAGTGAACTTTGGAACTTAAAAATGTGATATATGAACTTTTAAAATTCCAGAGAAGAATGAGAAGGTCGTCCTAAAGGCCGCCCCGCGGCAGGTAGAGCAGGTCAGGGAGGAAAACACATGGAGGAAGCAGCACCGAGTCCTGTATCTGACCAAGCAGAAATCCAGAGAAGGGACACATAGAGAACAAGCCGAAGAAATCATCAGAGAATTAACAAATTTTCCAGACCTAAAAGATAGAACTTGCTATATTAAAAGGTTCCACTAGGGGTCATTTTAATGAGTAAAAAAGGTGCACAGATGGGCGCTATGGACCAAGCTGGAGGCGCAGGGAGACGCCACTCCCCTCCTCCAGGGGCGCCCCCGACCTACAGCCATCTCACCTGTCTTCCTCCGGAGGAACCGAGGGCTGACCGAACAGCATCTGCTCAGCGAGGGACAGACCACCGAGGAGAACGGCAAGAGAAACAGAGACACGGTGACGAAGGGACTGCCCACCCCCCCCCCACCCCCCAAATTGCAGCAGGGAGGAACGGGACCGAAGAAGGTGACCGAGAATATAAAGGAAGCAGAACCCAGCCCGGGCCCCTGCCATAGGGTGGAGAGGCTGGTGAGGGCCACTGTTCGCCTTCCGTCTCCTACCAGATGGCACGGACAGGACAGAGTCTGGGTGTCACCGCCAGTCCGCTGCCTCGGTGGGAGCTGCATCCCTAGGCCACTACAGCCGCAGCGATCCGGAGGCACAGGGAAAAAAAGACGTGGTTTCAGAGAACGCCTCGAGTATAAGGGATCCGGCCCTAGAGCACTGCCAAACGCCGGGGAGCGGCTGGCACTCTCTCCAGGTGGAAGGGGCTGGGAGGTACCATAGCTCCCCTCCCTATCCCCTTACACACCTTGACGGTAAAGGCAGGAGCACTGTCTGGGCCTTCTTGCCAGCGACCACCTCGGTGACTCCTCGGCATCAAGCCCACGCTAGCCTCACCTGTTCTACTAGGCCGCCCCCATATGGCACGCAGCAACAGACGCCCCGATCAGCGCTCACCGTAGGTCCAGCCACCTCGCCGCGGTGGCAGATGCAAAGTGGCCATAACGTTCCAGGTCTGCACCACTTTGGCTCCCAGCAGAGTACCCCGGAATCCCTCCTCATGCCTGTTTCGGCTCCAGCCAGCAGGCCAGAGCAGAGGGCCTCTGCATGGAGTGGCCCAGGCGCTTCCCTCCCACACACCTGCCTTGATCCACCCGCTCCATCAGGGCACCCCTGTGCAAGGCACTCAGGGAACCACCGTTACACACTTGTCCTGGCTCCAGCTAGCCCACCAGGGTGGCCCCGGTACAGGGCACTCCAGGACTCTGGCCTCGTACGCACTTCCGCTTCACCCGTGTTCCCAGGGGCCTTCTGCCTAAAGAGCCCCAGGTCCTCCCCGAGCAGTGACCACTTCTGCTGTCCTGCCAGATCGCCCTTTGTGCAGAGAGCACTGGGACGCCCTGGCTTGCACCCACTTCAGCTTCAGCTATCTGGCCAGCGTGCCCTTTGGCCAGAGAGCCCTAGGCCCTCGCCAGCCTGCATCCGCTTCAGCTCCAGCTGCTCCTGTAGGGTGGCCCCAACTCAGAATGCCCTGGAACCCCCAGGCCGTGACAGCTACAGTTCCCACCAGGTCGCCAAAGTCCCCAGGCGCACACAATGTACACAGGAGATGACCGTAGAAAGATCATTCCTTCAGGTTTAGAAGTAGGTGTTCAGCCTGATTCAGGAACCAAACACAGAAAATCCAAAAAATTGGAGAGGAATGTGCTTCAAATGAAAGAATAAGGCAAAATCTCAGAAAAATAATTAAACGAAATGGAGATAAGCCATCTACCTGATAAGGAGTTCCAAATAATGTTCATAAAGATGCTCACTGGACTGGAGAGAAGAGTGGATAAACTCCATGAGAACAACAAAGAGAAAATATAAAAAAGAACCGGAATTGACAAATACAATAACTGAAATACAAAATACACCAGAAAGAATGAGTAGCGTTATTAGAGGATGCAGAAAAATGGATCAGCATCTGGAAGACAGGGAGATGAAAAGCACCCAAGCTGAACGGCAAAAAAGGAAAAAGAACTTTTAAAATATGAGGAAAAGTAAGGATCTTTGGCAGTCAAAAAAGATTTGCATTATAGGGGGTCACAAAAAGAAGAGAAAGGAGCAAAACATTGTTTGATAAAATAATAGCTTTACATCCAGGTTTAGGAAGCACAGAGAGTTCCGAACAAGATGAACCAAGGAAGTTCATCTTGGACCCATCATGGACCAAAGGAGGACAACACCATGAAACGACCATTAAAATGTCACAGATTAATAAAGATGGAAAAGCAACTAGTTATGGAAAAGCAACTAGTTATGGACTGTGAAAACTTTAGAAGCCCATCATCTGATTTTTCAGCAGAATCTTCGCAGGCTGGAAGGAAGGGGCAGGATATCGTCTCAGGCGCTGCAGGAGAATGCCCTGTGGCCGAGAGTGTGACGCGCAGTGAGATGATCATTCACGGTGAAAGAGAAATGAGTTTCCCAGAGAAAGAAAAATTAAAGGACTTAATCACTAAACATGCCTTAGCAGAAATATTAAAGGGACTTACTAAAGTGGAAACGAAAATGCCATATTCTGAACACGAAGAATTGCAGTCATTTATAAAACTAGTATTTCAAGATACACCACAAAGCTACACTAATCAAAACTATATGGTAGTGGCACAAAAGAGACACATAGATCGAGAGAACAGAGTAGAGAGCCTAGAAATAAATCCACATTTACATGGTCAATTAATGTACAGTATATACTGGAGAAAAGATAATCTCTTCAACAGACTCTATTAGGAAAACTGAGCAGCTGCACACAAAAGAAGGAAACTAGAACACTTTCTTACACCAGGCACAAGAATAAAAGCAAAGTGGAATGGGGGCACCTGGGTGACTCAGTGGGTTAAAGCCTCTGCCTTCGGCTCAGGACATGATCCCACGGTCCTGGGATCGAGCCCCACATCGGACTCTCTGCTCAGCAGGGAGCCTGCTTCCTCCTCTCTCTGCCTGCCTCTGCCTACTTGTGATCTCTCTCTGTCAAATAAATAAATAAAATCTTAAAAAAAAAAAAAAAAAGGTGGTCTTGCCTTTAAAAAAAAAAAAAAAGCAAAGTGGAGTGGAGACCTCAATGTGAGACCTGAAACCATAGAACATTCAGATGGAAGACGTAGGCAGCAATCTCTTTGACATCAGCCTGAGCAACATTTTTTCTAGATTGTCTCTTTGAGCAAAGGAAACGAAAATAAACTATTGGGACTACTCCAAAATAAAAACCTTTTGCACAGCAAAGAAACCATCAACAAAACAACAGGCCGCCTGCTGAATGAGAGAAGGCATTTGCAAATGTTATGTCTGATAAAGCATTAATATCCAAAAGATACAGAATTCAACACCAGAAAACAGTATGACTAAGAACTGTGCAGAAGATCTGACATTTTTTAAAGGAAAGACACACAGATAGCCAACAGACATGAGAAGATGCTGGACATCACTCATAACGCAGAAAATGCAAATCAGAGCCACGGTGAGTTCTCACCTTCCACCTGTCTGAAGAGCTAGTGTTACAAAGAGAAGAAGTAACGAGAGTTGATGAGGATGTGGACGTGAAAGATCTTTCATGCACTGTTGATGGGAATGTAAATGGTGCAGCCACTGTGGGAAGCAGTGTGGAGCTTCCTCAAAAAGTTCCAGTTAGAAATACTGTAAGACCCAGTAATTCCTCTACTGGGTATTTACCCGAAGAAGACTCCAATGGTTCTGCGTTACTTACAGTAACCAAGTTATGGAAGCACCAGAAGTATCCACAGATGAACGGTGAAGAATATGTGGGGTGTGTGTCACTCGGCGATATAACAGAATGCCATCTTGCCATTTGCAACAACATGAGTGGACCTAGAGGGTATTCTGCTAAGTGAAGTCAGTCAGAGAAAGACAATACCAGAGGATTTCACTTACATGTGGAATCAAAAAATGGATAAAGATGAAAAGCAGAAACAGATGCATATGGGGCGCCTGGGTGGCTCAGGGGGTTAAAGCCCCTGCCTTCGGCTCAGGTCATGATCCCGGGGTCCTGGGATCGAGCCCAGCATGGGCCTCTCTGCTCGGCGGGAAGCCTGCTACCTCCTCTCTCTCTCTCTGCCTGTCTCTCTGCCTACTTGTGATCTGTCTGTCAAAAAAGAAAGAAAGAAAGAAAGAAACAGATGCATAAATACAGAAAACCATCTGGTGGTTGCCATAGAGGAGGGAGTTTGGCAAAAAGGGGTAGAGGGGAGTGGGAGGTACAGACCTCCACTTACAGAATAAGTCATGGCAGTAAAAGGTACAGTATGGGGAATATAGTCAATGGTACGATAATAGCCTTCTTTGGGGACAGATGGTAGCCCACACCTGTGGGAAACATAGCCTAACGTGTAGAGTTGTCCAAACACTGGCTTGTACACCTGAAACTAATGTCATATTGTATGTCAACTATACTTCAGTTAAAAAGAGAGAAAAATATATATTGAGATATATTGTCATTAATTCTCCTAATACCTGAGACAGACTAAGAGACATAGAAGGAAAAAAGTCATATCCACTGCAATAGAAAACAGAATGACATCTGGGTTTCTAGCAGTAAATTCTGAGGGGAAAATAATTTCCAGACAAGAACTTAATGCCTAATGAAACCAATCAAGCTGAGAGTGATCCAAAGACATTTCAGACATCCAAAATCTTTACAAGGTCACTTTCCAGGTATTCCTTCCAGCCCTGAGCTCTTTTACTACTTTATCTTGTCTTGGTCTTGAGGCGTCTTTTGGTAATACAGTACTTAGCAGCCAAGCCAGTGAGCCCTCTGGTGGGTCGCATTCTGGGTGGTCACTGTCCGAGAGCTCTGTACATCACATGGGCCTTTTTGGTTGTCGAAACTAAGATTTTCCAATCTCACATCAAACAGGCAGGTCTGAGAGGACCGCGTATACTGGCTGGTTCCTATTCGAGGCTGCAGCTAGCTGTGTTAATTTCAGCAAGGTTCGCTGTGTCTAGGGAGTTGTCCATGGTGTCTACTCATTGAGCAAAGACTGAATGAGGGCGAAGGGAACGGCATGATTGGTTATCTTCCCTCATTCTGTAGTCTAGAGCCGTACGGGAAATGCACATAGCAAATGGCCAAGACCACCACCCTAATTCACAATGAAATCAATGTATGTAATTTGGTACAACTATATAGAAGTGTATAGAAGAATGAAAGACTGAATTCTGACCTTACCCTATGGAGGACCAAGCTGTACTTTATATAAGCCAACTTAAGTATGATCTGCAGAAGATAATAAATCCTAGAATAAGTTACCTGAAATGCCACTGTTATAATTCCGTTACCTTTTTAAAACTCAGAGTCCTGTGTTAAAAATGCAAATTACATTTAGGTCATTTGTATCTCAGTGTGAGTAAGTTTCAGGTCCCTTTACAGAGAGAGGATAGAGCACAGAGCTTGGTGCAAACAGGCAGAAGTGGGCATGCGGACAAGAACTGTGTGAGTCAGAAATGGGCTTCATTTCTGTAGCAGTGAGGGTGCAGGTCCATGGACCTCCAAAGTATTACGCTCCCCGCACATGCTGGGGGTGGGGGGCATCCAGGGATCCAAAGCAGCAGTGAATTCTCATCATGAAAATCAATTGGTAGGAAAAACTTTGTTGAGAGGAAGAATAATGACAGGCAGGTGAGCCAGGATTTGTGTGGCTGCCAAATACTTATTAAACATGTTGCCCAAACTCCCAGGTTGTGTATCAACCAGCTGGGGATTAATTTAGATTTGTGTAGAATCCAAGCTTCCCTATCGGTCCTGACTTGCTGAAGAAAGAGCTTTAGAGCCAGCCCAGGGACTTGGACTTAATAAAGCATTTCAGAGGGGATCAGAGGTTCTGGGGTGATCAGGGTATAAATTCCTAATCCCTGTATACACATTTGATCATTTATTCAGTCCCACGACTCATCACCACCAGGCAAGCTGTGTAAAATGTTTCCCCTGACGACCTGCACAGCCGCACCAGGAGCTCATTCAGATCGGCCTCTCAGAAATTGTCTGAATGTTGCATTTGAGTGCGCATTTACACAGAGGCTGCTAAACCCCGGACATCACGGGAGCTTGGATCAACTTACCCTTAGGTGCTCTCATTTATATTATTCAAATTTAAACTGCGTTTAGTTTATTAATACCAAAATGGTTAGCTGGGAAAGAATAAAGCCCCATAGGAGCTGCTGTCTTTGTCATTTTAGCAGAGTCGATAGGAGACATATTGGAAATGTCAAGAGATCAACTCATTGTGAAGAGTTTCCTACCAAAGTGCAGCGAATTATTTGGAAGTCCTGGCATCCGAAGCAGCTAGGGCCCCCGTCTTACCAGTCATGTACAAGTACTAACGGAGACGTCAGCTGGGTGCTTGTCCTCACTGTCTGAACATCTTAATCACAGCCAAATATAAAGACCTTTGTGAGTCAAATAAAGCATGAGAAAAAATGGCCTAACATGTAAGGGGAGAAGAGTGCATCTCATGTAGAGTCCTACCTAGTTCTTGGTCCTTTAAGGAGGTTTGTTCAAAAGGTGGGGGTTTTGCCTTATTTTATCACGGGTGAGAGTGAACTTTATTGCTCTGCTTCTTGACTTTTTTTTTTTAAAGATTTTATTTATTTATTTGATAGAGATCACAAGTAGGCAGAGAGGCAGGCAGAGAGAGGAGGAAGCAGGCTCCCTGCCGAGCAGAGAGCCCGATGCAGGACTCGACCCCAGGACCCTGAGATCTTGACCTGAGCCGAAGGCAGAGGCTTAACCCACTGAGCCACCCAGGCGCCCTGCTTCTTGACTTTTGTACTAAGACCCATAGTCCTCATTTCTGCATTGACCCTACAGAATTCATTCCTTTGGATTTTATCATATGTTTTCCCGTATGCTGCCTGGCAATGCTGCTGATTTGTTCCTGTCAGTATTTCCTGCCCTTTTAGTTCTGTATTAACTTGTTCTGTGCACCCCCACTCCCTCTCCTCCATTCGGAGGACTCTTAAGAGCGTGTCACCGGCACTCAACACGTCTGTTGACTGACACCATTGACAGCCACATCTCATTATTTGAGCTAAGGAAAATTATTGTGGAATTCAATGCTAAATTTAGCTATTGTTTAGGAAGCTCTGCATTTTATGATTGATTATATATTCCACATAAAGAAAGCTGACATCCGTAAAAAGAGAAAGCAAACAGTACCAACGACTTTCATTCTGATTATCAGTAATGCCTCACCTACGTCTCAGTTTTGTGAAAGAAAGTGATCGTAGTGTAGTCTTACTATTTATTGTAGGGCTGAGCTTGACTCGGTGTTACCAAATCCCATTCTAGTCCCAATGCCCTCGCTGTCCCACTGCTCCTGTGAGCAAATCACTCTAACTGATTCTGGACTTTTCCCCTTCATAAATTTGTCAGAGAAGGGCATGATTAGATTTTTGGATAGGGTTGTATGGATGAAATAGTTCTGAAAAATCAGCGCCTCGTTTCTTTATATTCCAAGTTAGTGTAATCATTGTAGAATACTTTCAAAGAAATGGTCAATTAAAACTTGAAACAAAAATCCTTGATAAAGAAAAATGGCACAACTCCCATTCATAAACGTAAATATAGATCGCTCCTACTATAAGAATTCTTAGTGCTACCAACTGTTGTTTTTGGATATCTTTATGAAGACTCAAAGATTTCTCCCCTTTTTAGTGTAAAGGGGGTGGTGACACTGTGTTCCACACGCCCTTCGCTCTCCTCGCCCTCCCGCCTTTCTCACTCCGCCTTCTCTCTGCGGCTCCTCCCGCCGGGCCCCTGCTCACACACACAACTTGCAACTGCTGCGAACGTCCACCTGTCTTAGAAAAAGGAGTTGTTTTTAGGGAAAAGGGGAGGATGGGTTTGGCTCCGCTGTGCCTTCCAAATAAAAGCCTGAACATTTAGTTTAGGATTTCAAAACCTCATCCTACCCTTCTCCATCCCCTTCATGCTCGCTTTCTTCCCTCCTGTAATGCTACCAAATGGCTGGACACATGCTGACACAGATCGTAAATTTCTGGATTACTACGGGCTTTTGTTTGCTTTTCAGTCTTTGTTTTCTGCTTCTTTAATTCCTTATTTCTATCGCTCTTGACAAAACATGGTGTTCTGTTCAACAGTGTACATCCAAGAACACGTAGGAGATTGTTCTTGGCCCGTGAGCAGCAGCCCGTAAGAGCTGCTGAATTAAGGTGAATTGCTGGCCACAATTTTAGGTCTGGGAGTCAAACGTACGTGTCGTGGGCCTGGACAAGATTAAGTCTCTAGCATTAGTATTTCTAGAAAGAGTCTTTATGTGTGTCTAGAAGGGAAGAGTCATGCTGTCTGACCCATAAATGCTGGAGCTCACGAAAGACAAACTGCTAGAAACCAGTCACCAGCTACGGCAGACACTCCGAGGCATGAGTGTTGTCTGTGATGCTCAGTGACTGAGTGTCTGAGGTCTTCGACAGGCAGGAGACACTGTTAAAGCCTATGGAGAGTCTACAGAACATAAAAAGGGTGTTTCAGAATTTAGTTAGGTTTTAAAAACAGAAAGGTTAAATACTACATGTTCAAATAAATACTTCATTATTCGGTTTCCTTCATTCATTGTTTAGGGTAAAAATCAAACTTGAAAAAAAAAAATTAACTGGCCCTGCTTATTTTGGTGGTTGTTGTTATAATAACATGCAGGTATCTTTCCTGAGAAGCACTTCCTAGCATCTGGAGCCCTGCGAAGGCCACATCTACTCGAAGAAATAGGGGTGTTAACTTGAGCCTTATCACTGCTAAGATTCCCGAGCCTTTACATTTTCTGTCCATTCGTTCTCATCGGCCCTGTCTATTTGATTCACACTGTCCGTATTTTCTCCTTAGATTATTAAAACGGGAAGAAAGTTTCACATTCATCCCTCGGTCCCGTGAAGAGCTTCCAGATAACTTTCCAAAGGAAATCCCTGGGATCTGCTATTTCCTGGAGGTAAGGACTGGTCCTAAGCAGCCAAAGCCTTCTCTTTCCTCCTCGAGGATAAAAAAAGTTTCCTACCACATTGGCACCATGTTCCTCCGGGAGACAAGCCTCTGAGACCTACTGCAGATCAAAGACTCCTCCAAAAAGCACAAGCCCGGAACGTGGGTCATGACGGGAGAGTAGAACGAGAGGGTTTCTCTGCCACTACTTGCCTGAGAACAAGCGGCGGAATTTCTGGGTCATGTTAGGCAATAATCCTAGAAAAAGGTGGATAATGACTGTCAGTTAAAAAAAAAAAAAAATGGAAGGGGGGTAATGAGATGTGTCCATCCATGTGAGTGTTTTTTGGTCATATATATATATACACACACACACACATATATATCTATATTTTAAGTAGGGGCCCCCTTTCAAAACTAATAAATAGATTCTGTGTTTCTTGTTTGTCACACATACAGGTATCTTTCCCCAGTTATCTAGATCACTTTTGAGAGCCAGTTTTGAGGATATAGTCCTCCATTTAGTGAGCTGGTATGTGAGGACTATTTTCTAATTTTGTTTTTCTGAACAGACATTTCATACATATCATGGCAGTGTGGTCGACTTCCCAGCAGGAAGAACTCTAACTCAGCAAAATATTTTAGGGATATTACCTATTTTTCTACATCTCTCTTCTCCTAGATAATTACATTTCACACAACATTACTCCATTTTCCGAATCTGCCACTGTGTAGTTGGTATCTTATGTAACTGTAACCTACTAATCAAATAGAGTTTCACTCATTTAGACAGATTAGTGCTTGGACTGAGCATACATATAACCAGGGATTTCAGATGCTGAGAAAGCATTGTCTGTCTGCTTAGTAAATATATCTTTTAGATTTAATTAATGTAGCATGGAATCCAGAGGAAATAGCATTTCCCAATAAGAGATTCATCTGTAACTAGGATTACAGAAAAGTCTTGTTGCCATCTTCTAACAAATGTCAGATAAAACGAAATGCTTTGCTGCACTGGACCCTTTTCAACGTAGCACTTGCAAAATAGGTACCTTGTACAATGTCCTCAGCTGTATTCTAATAAACAGCGTCCCCCTTCCATGACTCGTTACTCTTCCTCCCACCTCTGCCCACTCCGCCTGCCGGATGCCTCCTAAGGGCTACCTGCCACTCTGGGAGAAGATTGCTAGATGCTGGCATTAGGGAGAAAGAGGTTGTAGGGTGGGGGGAACCCTGTGTTTTATGGCTTTGAGATTAAAAAAATAATAGTAATTCTTTTCTTCTGCAGTTTGATTGATGTGGCTCTTAAATTCATGAATCACCTTCAGACCTACTAAAGTAGGTCTGTCCTCCAGGCCCAGTCATTGCCATAGTGACAGACAGGCTTCTATCACATGTGGTACTAAAATGAAGATGTGTTCCCGCTAATTAGCACCGCGTGAACATATTATCACAGGCTCCCCCTGAAATCAGGAGCACAGTACATGCAGAGTTTTCCTATTTTGAATCTAATATAAAACCCAAGTTTCTACTGTACTGAGGTTAATGAACTGGAAATCGATGTGTTTCCCTGAAACCTTGGAATGGCCATTTTCCCAAACGGTGTACTCACTGAGAGCATCTGCTGAACGTGACCGAGCGACTTCTCTGGGCAGGCACTGGGGCTGCGTTAGGATTCATTTATGCCGCAACTCAGCTACGGAGCATATTAATAGTGTCCAGTGTAGCCTGGGAGGCTGACTAGTGCTTTTAAGTTCTCTAAGTGTGTAGCTAGAAAACATTTATAGATACACAAAGTATTTGTTACAATGGTGATCTCTTCTATAATTGCTGAACTGTCTTCACTCCAAGGCTCATGAGGACGCTAGTGCCGCACAGAGTGTGGAGATGGGATCTAGACCCCGAGCTTTCTGAAGCCTTGCCTGCCTCCCTCCTCCTTGGGTCTAGGTCTCTGTTTTTAACAACAACGGGGGCCAGAAGGCCAGTGTGTTTATTTGAGGGGAGTTTTATAGACTGGGGACAGGGTGCTCTTATGGGGGTAATTACAGAGGAATTTCTTCAGGGAACTGGGAAATTAACCCACTTCCTTCACAGGGAAGAAGGGGGAGGTTCCTAGTTACTGTGAACAGAACAGGCTGGGCACACCTCAGTCCTCATGCTGAAGACAGACCACACTTCAGCTGTGTGCTCTCTTACAGCCCAGGAACATGGGGCGAGAACCAAGCTTCACTGAAGTAATTTATGCTTATTCTGCATAGGAATTTAGAGCTTATTATGATAAACTAAATCAACCAATGTTTTGGTGGTAAGCAATGTGTTTCATAACCGTAAGACTGCAAGGGACTTCCAGTAATCATCCGACCTATTTCTCTGCTTTTTGTGGGGATTTGTCTAAGCAACTATTCTAGATATATGATCTTTCTCTCTATACTTAAGAATATCTGTGGGAAGCATATTTTAAAACACCACTGAAAACCCACTTCATTATCCAGTCATTTGTAATAGGGCCCAAGACACGAATTGTATATACATTCAATTTGTCGAAAGAATAACAAACTCTTTTAGTTTATATGGCTCTACTTAGACAAGAAGTAGCCATTTACATTGTCACAAATGTCACCATGAAATATACACCAGAGATCTATTATATATCATAGGCTGTAGACTACACTTTTCAAACAATGTAATCTAAATATATCTTCGAAGCTATAGTCTGAGGCAACAGTCTAGTCTGTTGCCATTTTGCCAACCTACTACTGTTGATTATTAGTTAGACTGTTGCTATGTGATTGCAAGTTACCGCAGACAATGGCTTTTCATGCTAGCTGCGCTCATAGAAGTTAGAAGCTGTGAAAAACTATTACATCATTTGTCCTACATAATACAGTCTACATATCCATTTAGGAATTGTCACTGCAACACTGGGTCATAGTTAGTATTTCATCTGACTAATATCTGTACAGTATTCTTACCTAAAAATTATCGCAAACATCATGCATTTTAGTGTGGCAGATTAAAAAGGATATAAATGGATGTCCTATTAGAAATCAAGTGCTATTAAATTAGGGAAATGGCTTTAACCCACTCTGAAAGGGTTACATTAAAATATAATTCAGCACTTACAGCTCCTCTGTTTAGTATTTTTTTAGGCAACTAATCTGAAGTCACTTTATGACTAGGCATCAGTATGCGAGATTCACATCGGCATCAGTGTTATTTTGATAGAAACAAAGTCATTTGGAAATAAATCAGTTACCCAACAAAGTCACACACCCCCACGTGTGTCTCCAGAGAGCACACCGTATGCGCCTTGGGGACCTTAATAAATAAGTCACATTGGCCATAATGAAAAGAATACTTCTCAATGCCTGTAGAACATGTGTCATTGGGGAAGAAGATAAAGCTTCTATGTAACAGGTGACCAAACTGTCTAAAACCTGCCTGGATATGCATCTCTTCTACTTTAAATTATTTTGGATTTCCCTTTTAATATATGACCCTGTGGAGTCCATGAGCCATGCCCTAAATGACTCTGAGATTCAACACTTCAGAGGGGAATTCTCACGGCCCCACGCTTGGTTCTCTTGCCCAGGGATAACAGTATCAAGAGACACGGTGTTCTGTTGTTCAAGTGCAAAGTGCACCTCTCCAGGACACACAGAGTAAAGCAAGGCAACAACTTAGACAAAACCTCATTCACAAGTGCAGCCAGGCTTTCAGTTTTGCAAAACGCGCCAAAGATTTCCAGCAATAAAGCCAAATTAAGTTGACTGATACATACAAAGGGCAAAGCCGCAGGGTTTGGAAAACCACCAAGCTCTGTGTTTTGTACAGAAATATTGCTACCAATTGAAATCACGTATTTGAGTTGTGAGATACCAAGAAGGATCCCAAGATCGAGACTGTCCTTAAATACATTCACTGAAGGCCCCCTGGCATCCTGCTTGCTGAGGGCAGGTGTTACGGATCGTTAGGGCAGAGAATAAAACTTGTACCCGTAGCTTTCAGTCTTATCACGCATTTTGAGCACTACTGGAGCACTACTGAGCTCTTGCCCAGGCTCTGTCTGCTCCACGCCGTCAGTGGAAACCCTCTCTCTCAAACCAGCCCCAGCAAACACTAGCCTCTCTGCACCTCTGAACCTAACATGGCCACAGCGAGAGTGGCTGATGTCTGTCTCAGACAGACAGGGACACCCACCCAACCCCAGGCCCGAGTGACAACGCACCTCGGAAGTGAACTAACCGTTCCCAGCTGTGCTGGGGCCTGTTACCATCCGCAGCTTTTCCCTGTGCTTTTTCTCCCCAAAACACTCCGACTCCAAGCACTTGGCGTAACTTTACCAAAAATTTATTCAAAAGGAATTGCATATGACCCTGAAGAGGCTTTGGGTGACAGCAGGGGCCTTTTAGCCAACAATACCTAGAAACCCAAGTCCAAGAACCAAGAACCAATCAATTGCAACCTAGGTATCATTAGGTTAGAGATCCTCAGCTATAAAAATCGTGTTATGTCTGTAAGCATATCCTACCAGATACAGCGGGAAAAACATGGTGCATGAGACACTGAGTAACAAGAATTTAACCTATGACCTCCTGCACGACAGTCCCTTACGGGCAGCTCTCGGATGCCTGCGCTCCACCCGCAAGCCGCTGATTTCCTGTCTGCACAAACGGTGTTGCTGTGACTCAACCGGCTTTACTGTTTCGTGGGTGCTCCGGCCCCAGCACTGGACTCAGTCTAAGGCCCCTCGAGGTGGTGAAGTACAGACCCTGATATTATATGCAGATGAACAGGAATCTGGTCAGAATATACTGAGATAGTGTGCAAAATTCCTTCCTCACACTTGAAACCTAACTATTGTCCTGCCGCTCTTCTGTTTCCTTCCACTGTTCCTTTTTTCCTTTCATAAAGAAAAAAAAAGCCAGTGATAATCTCATGCTGTAAAATAGTTCGTTGTATAAGGTAATGAATCCTCGTTGTGGGAGGAGGTCGGGATGTGCGCGTGTGTGCTGTATGTAGATATTATGTGATTAAGAGGAGGGACATCTTGGAAGGACCTGGAATGTCAGGAAGTAAAGTTTCCATTTTTATTTCCAATATGTGGTGACCGGAACACGGCTTCAGTCGAGGGCTTCACTGCGTTCCTCTCCTTAGTCAGAAATGCTCCCATTCAGTGGTTCAGCCCAGCAGCGTGGCAGGATCCGGCTCCCTGTGGACGAGGTACCCAGGAAGCCTTCCGAAATACTAACTGCTGAGCTCCACGCCTGCCCAGATTTGGGCTCAGTGGGTAGCAGGTGTGGCCTAGGCATTGTATTTAGAAAACCACACTAGGTAATGAGAATAGAAAGCCAGATTGGGGCATCGCTGAAGAGTATTCAAATAACCCAATCACCAGGAATAAATATTTTGGAAAGCTAAGTGTTTTTGGGCTTTGTAGCATTATTTCTTTCACAGGTCTTAATTTTAGCTTTGGTCTTAAATTTGCAGTCTGCTTTTGGAGCAGGAGACTTCAAACTTATTAGAAACAGAAGTCAGCACGAGTAAGCATGAGGGAGGAATATTGCTCACTATAGGGCTATCAGGCACAGTGGACCCAGTCCCGTTTTCTGAGTTACCGCCGGAGCTGTCAGTATCCCACCGTACTTGCTGATCTGCCCCACCAGGCTACGAACTACACACTTTTGGACACAGCCTGATTTCTGAATGATCAGTTTTTATGTTGTCAAGAAATCACCAGCTTAATACTTAGTCTCACTCTGTACTTTTCACATTGAATTGCACACTCATCTAAAAATGATTTCCTAGCAATACTTTAAAACAACCTTTCAAGCAATAATTTAAGCCATGGTATGAGGCCGTATGAAACCTGTACTTCTGTGCACTTCGTGGAACCTTTAGGGAAATAGAGGCACATTTTATACAAGCAATAATATAGCGGGGGTGGACTCCAAAAGATATTCGCAACTCGAGCAAAGTGAGCGGCAGCAAGCGATAACTTAGATAAAAATTACCTGCGCAAACGACATGGTTCATGCATCTCAGAAGCCATTCATTTGGACACATGCTATGAAGTCATAGACTCCCACCACGCTCTTTCTTTTGCATAGTTTTAAAAATACCTATCATAATATGATTTCTATTCCTCTGTGAAGAGATCTGTGTATGTAATGTTGCCCAGGCTTTGGGATCTTTGTAGAATTTAACAGTGAGGAGTATTTAAGGATGGTTCCATGAGTAAAGGTACAGCATACGTTGGATGAGTTGACTGAGAATGTAGGCTTTGCAGAAATATGGATGGATCCTGGGACAAGTTAATTCAACTCTTGGTAAGGTCTTAGAAGATGAAAGAGTAAAGATAAAAAGTGCTCATTGCTACCGTTTTCTATGATGGCAAATACTTGGGAAGTAGAATAGTATTTTGGCTCCTGAGTATGATTGGTTGGATGTCATCTGAGGTATAATTAATACACATCTGCAAATGATTCTGTAGCCATATTGAAAACAATCTGCCCTTCTCAACTCTTTTGATGAAAGTACTAAAGCTTCTACATTTCAAAATGAGTAATTCACATTTTTAGTCTCGAAATGTAATTTTAAACAAATGTGGAATAGTCCATAATAATCAGTCCTTTAATAGTCAAATTACTCCTCTATCGTTTAGCATAACGTACTAGGATTACAGCTCAAAGCAGGTGGTAAACTCATGTTCCAGTGAGGAACTTCTAAACACCAGGTTGTTATTTAGCAAAGTCATATAAACTTAGGATCCCCCATTCCCAAACCTCAGGATAGGCTTACAGCCCCTATTACTGCCTCCCCTCACCGGGTAAACTCTCTTCCAGTCGTGAATCTGAATGCAGTTGGATTTGTATTTGCTGCTCCGTTACCTTCCTGTTAACCACTGCAGAACGTAAGGTAGCACCCTTTTGCTCGCACTTCAGAAAATCCCCCTGTAAAAATCCAACAGGATCGCTGATTCCCTGAGAAAGTTTTTTTGATAATTATCTTTTTGCATATCATTGGAGGCTTAATTCTTAATAAACATACTTTTCATTGTTAATAAACAGAAAATACTTAATTTGAACCTATTATAGTGACTCTTTTGATGCACAATTTAAAAATAAAGGAATCAGTTAATACTCAGCCTTCTTCTGTGGCCTTTTCACTATCTGGAGATAAAGAGAGGATTCTCCTAAATATATTTTTACTGTGGTCTGTTAAATGTAACTGCCTAGGAGGACCGTAATGCATTAATTGAGGTAATATCAGAAATGTACAAAATTGCTTTACACCACCCCACTTTTTAAAGACGAGCCTCCTCTTTTTCTGCCCAGCAGATGCACCTGAGACCCGGGACCAGGGACAGATGGAGACGGTGGGGGTGGGCAAGAGCTGTAGCGGAGACGGAGCAAAAAGATTTAATTTTTTTCTGCAGGAAGGTATAGATGCTTTTAAAGGAGAGGCAGTTTCCACAGTGGACTTAACGAAAGCCAGATGACTTATTTGACCACTGGTCATTCTTATGTTAGAGACAAGAGGAGAATAAAATCCTTCACAAGCCATGTTCAGTTTCCTTGGGAGGTAGCGTCAAGCCCGTCAGCACCGGTGCAGATCAGGGTTAGACCTCACGGAGCTACAAACAGAAACTCTGGGAACGTGGCCCAGAGAATCAGCCTCGGTTACCGTGGTGAAGGTCAATGGAGGTGTCAGAACGTCTGGCCTGAAGGAACAAAGGAGGCCAAACACCAGCTCTGCCATGTGTCGCAGAAGAGCCTGCTAAGATTAGCTCCGAGAACCGACTACCAGCGTGCAAGTGCGTATTAAAACATTTCCCCCCATTTTAACGCGCCCGCCAAGCTAACGCTCGGTGAGAATACGGCTTGATGTCACGCACCCTTTCTCTGAGTGTGTTCTGACATTCTAGAAGTGATATCTTTCCCTCATTGGGAAATTTCATCCTGAAGAATGGAAAATGCCCTGTGCTCTAAAATCAGTAAAATCATTTTGGGAGCTAGACTCTATTCTGTAGTCTTCTTCACATCGTCCTCAAGGGGGGGGCTTGGGCTGCTGGCAGAACAAGGGTTGGGCTTTAGATAGAAGCCCTTCTGACCCCGAGCCCACCCAGCTCCTGAGGGTTGGGGCTGGGGAGAGTCACCCAGCCTTGATGGTTCTGCGGGAGAGAAGGGGTATTCCCTGGCTTGGGAGATGAGAAGTGGTTAGGTGGCCTCTTACCCTCATCGGAAGATGTTTCACGTTTACATGATGGGTTAATTCAAGCAGACATTGTTTGGAACAGAAAAAAATTTAAGGCGGGAAACAAATCTGAATCACTTTTAGTCGGAATTATCAGCTAGTAAAAGGATTTAGGACAAGGATTTCTGTCTTGAAAGAGTCAATTTACATCCCAAAGTCACAATGCTAGACCCCTTTGAAAGCTTTCTAAATGCATTCATTTCTTCAGCTCTGAGAAAGAAAAATAATTTTATTGCTGGATTAAGTTTCTGTCCCCTGGAAATAACGTATAATCATAAAATGCATTTGAATCATCTTTTTCTCTATGTTTTCCATTTGTGGCAGAATAGATACAGAGGATGTCACAAAAACAGACTTAAAAATTGTGGCATTAAGCCATGGTGTGCAAATTTGGCAACATTCTTTTACTTAAAATACTAAGCTATTTTTAAGGACATGAGGGATAAGAATAACAGTCAAATAATACTGGATTAAGACTCGGCCACACTGAGATTATTCATCTCCATATTCCTAGTATTCTCAGGATAAAATCTAAGAGCTAATTGATATTCAAGTCATTTGAACAATAAATATACATATTTTGCATCACCTCTGACTAACAAGAATCTATACATTCCCGAACCCAATGAAACATCAAATCCTAGAACTCCTCTGCTTTAATGGTCTCTCCTTTACGCCCAGTGTCGCTAACTTTCAAGGCCAGCAAGAGAAACAGCTTTCTTCTGAGGCTCGGGGTGGTGTGGATCAAATCTGGATCTATAGTATATTTATGTAGAGCCACTTGAGACATTTTTGTTTGCTTGTTTTTATTCAAATCTCTATGAAGTGAAGCAAAATACTGGAGTGGCCAGAGAATTGATCAACAACGTGAAACCCCCCCTTCCAACTTTGATTGGTATAAATTACCATGTTGAAATGAAAGTCAAAGTGTGCCTCGGTGTCTCAGATGAATTGTTTGAGTCCATTTCAACTCTGTCATCGGGCGCTTGTAATGCCCCTCCCTTTCTTTGTTATGCCACTCGGGGACCTGGAGTAACGGGTACCCGTCGCTTTTTTTGTTGATCCTTCAAAACACTTCATTCCCTGTCTAAAAAGAATTCTCCTACTAACACACCTGACTATAGGACGTGCCCTGTTACATGAGATCCATGAAATACTTCCGGCGGGATTCGGCCAGACGGCAGGAAAAAGGCAGCAACAGGGAAGATGAAGAGAGACAGACAAATCCAAGTTTGCCTACATTACAATTATGTCTCTAGCTAGCCCAACCCCATTAACCCAGAAGAAAGCTTAAAAAAGGGGGGGGGGGCTGATTATAGATTTTTTTTTAAAGATTTTATTTATTTATTTGACAGACAGAGATCACAAGCAGGCAGAAAGGCAGGCAGAGAGAGAGGAGGAAGCAGGCCTCCCGCCGAGCAGAGAGCCGGATGCGGGACTCGATCCCAGGACCCTGAGATCATGACCCGAGCTGAAGGCAGAGGCCCAACCCACTGAGCCACCCAGGCGCCCTGATTATAGATTTTTAAATAGTTTCACACTTCACAGAATGTCAAAGTTCATCACGTCAAAACTTTGATTAACAAGAAACTTTAAAAACATGCTCATCAGAATGAATCTTTTTTAAAGTCGGAGAACTTCTTGCCTTATAGATTCTGCCCCTCCATCCCCCGCCCCAGCTCCGGACAGAGTTTGTCCTCTGCTGGGAAAATGTGGTCCTGCGCCTTCTGCCGGTATTTGCCGTATGTGCTCACTAAAGAGCACTACAGTCTTTAGGATAATGAGAAACAGCGGAAGGGCCCGGGTCTCAAGTGTGGCTCTAACTTGAGCATCAGCAGAATTGGCTGCCGTTTGGGAGGAAGCCTCTCGGCAGGTACGAAAGGCGCAGCCTCTGTGTCCGGGAAGGTGGACCCCTGTCAGGGGGCCCCGAAGGCGGCCGGCATCTCTGCTTCTCTTGTTTTCCTCTCCTCTCCCTTCCCCCGCTTTCTTCTCGCCTTCCTACCTTCCTTCCTTCTTTTCTTGTGAAAGATGTGAAAACAGTGTTTCACTCTTTGGGCCGGGGCTTCTCTTTCTCGCCTGCATATCCCCGAGCACAGGGTGGCTTCAGGAGGTAAGGGAACGAAGGCGCAGCGACAGATCGTTTGGGGCTGGAAAGGACGGAGCTCACTGAGACCTTGGCTTGTCCTCCCTCAAAACAGGAGGCTAAAATACTTCCATGTTTGTTCTTTTACACTGAACCCAAACACTTTCTCAAGAAGTATCCTGGTCAACCTTTTGGACAACGTCCTATTTTTTGCCCCTACAGAGATCTTCATTTAGCAAAATCCTCTTATTTTCAAATAGTAAATTTTCACTTGGGGACCACACTGCTCATCACTGAAATAGGAAAGACGCTTCCTCCACTTGTAAGGAGATTGTTTTTTAAAAACGACTTTCCAGTAAGGCCAGTCCACGCAGTGCTACTTGGTTTTACTGGCTCTTTATCCAGAGATGGCCGTTACACTGTCTTGCTTCCTGGGCACCCCTCCGGAACTCGGCTTGGCATAGCACGGGGTTTGGGGTCCTTTTGAGGGTCTGAAAACATGTGCCATCCATTTTGTGAGTCTACTGTATTGAAAAAGCAATATTCAATGTATTCCATGTTTCTTAGCTCTCTGCCTTTTGAGATCCTAGTGTGCATTCAGATAGCTGTTTATAACCACAATTTCTACTTACGCACCAGAATTAACTAATTACCATGCTCTTAAATACAGAAAGACACAGGTTGGATCCTTTACAAGTCCCAATTCAAAGCCTTTTTTTTTTTTTCAGGGAAAGTTCAATCATTTCTAGCAAAGTATTTTATTCTTAAGGGGAAAGAAATGAATTATCTTATTTAAAAGAATGAAAATGAGGAAGATATTATGCCTTTTCATTTTAGGTATCCTCAACACTAGAATAATTTGAGCAAGTACTGAGTAAGATTTAAAGAATCTTTAATCCCGCAACTGAAAATATTTTCATTTTTTGTTAGTGTATTAATAATATAGTCAAGCTCTTTATCAAGTAGTCTCCGTGATTTAAGTTTGTGTTCATTAAGAGAAAATTATAAGAAATAATACAGCTTTTGTACTTTTGTATTTTTCTGGAAAGATATGCTTCTGTAGGTCAAATATCTTTGAACTTTGGTTCTCACTTCTCATTTAGACTTTTTTTTTTTAAAAAATATATCTCAAGGGTCTTCTACTCTAACAGATTGGGTATTCAGTCCAGGGAAAGGATATGACAACTTCAGAAAAATTAAAAACTTGAAAAGGGTAAATTTCAATGTCAGTTGACATTTATTTATTTCACACTGACTTATTGTGAAATTGTGAAGAAAGAGGCAGCTACCATATAAATTGACACTTACAAAAATACAAAGTACTTTCTTCCTGTGATCTCCAGTGTTTAAGAAAGGCTGTGTCTTGAGATAATACACAATATTAATATTGATCTGCCTTCAATGCCTTTACCATTTTTATTTCTTGATGGAAATATGTTTAATAATCACCACATAAATAGAATAAATGCGGTTAAGGAAAACAGGAGAAATTAAGATCAAGTGTGAACAGCCGTGACCCACAGTCCTATTTTCTCCATTTTGTTCTTCCTGCCGAATTGGCATCTAAGGCCCAGGTTGGCAAAGTTTACAAGATACTAATCACTGTCTCCTTTAAGAATTTGGAGATAAGGACAGATTATTCCAACTACGTGGATATTAATTCAGCCATCCTGGCAGGTTTTGACTACCACGAAAATCAGGTTGGGTTCAAATTTGAAAAATGGACCATGGAGAGAAAGACTTTCTGATTTTTCTTAGAGATGAATAAACAGCTCTTCCCTTATTTTAAAAAAACAAAAAAAAATCTTCCTGGGAGTTTGGCCCTGGAAAAACTCTGACATTTTCTAACATCTGCCTGCAACTCCATTATAACTTTGGTAATCAAGTCACAGAACTGTCTCATCATGCTTTTGAAATGTACCGATTAAGTGCATTCCAGAAATAACACATATCATTCTTCATTTCAAAATCAACCTACCTGAATTCTGACTCCTAGACTGTGAGTAGCCATTTTACAAAACCAAAGGGTCTCATTTCCCAAAACTGTACTTTAGATAAAAAATTTTAAAAAAACACCAAAAAACAAAAATCTTGCCTGTTCATTTCAGTGTATAAGATGAATAGCCAGTGCATTTCCATCAAACATTCTGGCTCCATACGGTCAATGGTAGGCTTCCCAGCTCAATGCAAACACCTAGTTAGAATGTGCTAGGCCTTCATTTGCTTCCTCTGCATGGGGTAGGTTTTATGTAACGAGATACCTGAACTATTTTATAATCCTTTGGCCAATTCATTTGCTATAATTTCTTGGGTCTCAATTTTTGGTTTGGCTTGCAGTGTAAATACTATTGTACATGTGCTATTTTGCTATCAGAGTATACTTTGTGAGTCATTTCTTTTAAAGATCTAGTTATCACAAACTTGAATTACAAGGTCATTAACAATATCAGGTAAATATACTAATATATCTGTAAGGCATGGTTAAATTGCATATATTTTGAAATGTCAAGCTGTTTTTTTTTAACGATGAATGCATCTCTAAAACCTGTACCATTCATTACAAAGTTTCATTTGTTGTTTCATATTATATTTTAAAATATTTTCCCTTATCTAGCAGTACAGGTTTAGACGACCTTTTTCTGAATGAAATGATAAAATACGCCTCATTTCACTAGAATTTTAAGAATACTAGTGTGTGTCGAAGTATATAAGCACTTTCAGGATTATAAACAGCCACTCTATCTTCTTTAGTTTTCATGTAACACCATTTTTTACTCATGTGATTATTTTTACTTGTAATTATTCTTAATCATGCACAGTGTAAGTAGCATGTTTCATTACGAAAAATGTCTTTGTATTTACAGACTGCAGAATACGGTAAATCTGTATATGAAAAATGATGGATGAAAGCCTGGGATTCTTATACAACAAAGTGGAAATGACAGTTCTGTGTTATAGTTACACAATTCATTACAAAACAAAGTCATGCATTTATTTCCTTTCTAAGTCCAAACTGTCACTTACAAAATATTTAAATCAATAAATGATACCAAAAAAGAGGAGTCTGCTGATTCTTTCTAGCATATTCTTTCATGCCCTGAGTGACAATGACTAAAAATATGAGTGAAGAGTAAATGAATGAATGTTTTCAATGAATTATCATTATGGTTGCAGATGATGTCTATGACACAATTATTTATTTTTACAATATAAAATCTCTTAATTCTCTTACGAAACCAAATGGTACGTACAGTTCACCATTTCTGTACTTTTAGGCACCCGGAATATCTATCTCACAGAAAAGGCATGATTCACTTGTCTTACTGGTCAGTTTGCTTTCTGGAAAGAACAGAAAAATGGGATCGTTTTATTGTCATTATTAAATGTCAACTCAACACCCACTGGTGGGCGCCTCATCCAACAGATGAGATGCCGCATGGAACTAAAAGAAGACCATTGAAATCCCACGTTCCTACATTTCTTCAGTGAATAGATACAAAATCAAGTTATCTTTGTTACTGTATTGGCCCTGTCCTCCATAACCATGAGGTCTCAACCCTACGAATCTATTTCTGGCAGTTCCCAAGGGGGGTGTCCGTCCTTTGTTCACAAACAGAGCTGTGCTCATCTTCTGCTCTTGTGTTCTGAGAGACATCTGCTGTTTTGAGGTCATGCCACTGAGAATTACTTTTCTATCCCTGTGACACTGAGGCAGAAAAAAGCAGAGAAAGTGTGTGCACATACAAACACATGCACACACATGCGTAATTCCAATGAAAACTTCCTCAGGAAATGGTAAAAAGTTCCCGGATGCGCAGCAGCACCACAAGTCCTTGCTCTGGCTATACCTGATGGGCCATGGGCAGCTGTCCGTCATTGACTATGTCTCCCTATTTAAAACAGAGCTGGGATCTTTCAGAAACCATGTCTACGATAGTAGCCGTGAGGCTGTTTTGGTTCTCTAATTCTCAGGGACAGAGGCATTCTGAACAAGTTAATGATTAGTATCTGCCAACAACCCCCCCCCCCCCAAATAAAGCATCTGACCAGACCACAGATCCCCACAGGGGTCCCAGATTCCGGTTGAGAGGCCTCTCCTAATCAGGAAGGGATGCCACTGCAGAGACCAGCATGAGTACCTCTTTCAAGACAAGGTAAACCTCTTTTTTACTTCTTGAATTGCCTTATTTTCACCTGTACCTTATCTGATGCCCTCACTTCAAAGAAGGCATTGGCTTCCATTTTGTAAATATTCTTTGACGGTGGATCCCTGACTGATAAGATTTTCATCTCTCCATGCAGAATGGTTGAGGGGCCAACTCAAAATCACACCCAAAGGAATGGGGAACCATCTGTTGACTTCAAGTCAACTGGGTGCAGACCTCTTTTGACAACATTAGTGAGGGATTTGGGGCACCGTAGTTTCAGTATTCCTCCTCGGGCCTGTTGTTGCTGGAATGAGGAGTGAACTACTCAAGACTTGACCAACTACTCTTGTTCCAAAGGCTCAAGTTACGATACCGGCTGTCTTTAAATGATAATACCCAAGACTGATTTGTGAGGTTCCCTCTATGCAACCAAGGAAGTGCTGGTTCGGAGGAATTACCTGGGAGTAAATCATCAGACTACGGTTGCCCCTCAGTGCTCAGACACACCGTATCTTATTCCGATCTACCCCTTAACCAAACTGAAATATACTGTATTATTCTACATATCACCTATGTTCATAGCTGTAATATATCAGTGCATTTGTGCTGGATAAATGCCAAATATCTCATTCTTCAATTATATGAACTGCGCCACAGAATAACCCAGCCAACTTCAAGAAGAAAGGGGATGACTAAGCCTGGCTGTTTGCATGAGCTGATTTATCTGAAGAAACCGATTCACAGACCGAAGAGAAGGAGCCGAGGAAGATGTGCTCTCAGGGGAAAGACTGGGGAAGGTTGGAAAATGAGAAACCAGAGGCGAAGGAGCTGTTCTGGTCCGGACCCATGAGGGACCTGGACTGCAAGGAATGCGACTTCAAGGTCCAAGTGATGAAGCGGACGGAGCTGGGGGAAGGGACATCCTCCCCATTTTACCTACAAAGACCTATTCAACAGTATCAGAAAGGATTTAAATAAAAAATGTCACCGGGTTTGCAGAGAGGAATTGACGTAAGATACATCTGTGGCGTCCGTAGCGCACATCACACGGGTGTGCGGTGACATCACACGGGTGTGCGGTGACCGAGCCCTGGCGAACCCGCCGTACCGCTCCCTCGTGCATCCGAGCCGTGGCGAACCCGCCGAACCGCTCCCTCGTCCGTCCCAGCCGAAGCATCTCCGTTCCTCCCTACAGCCTCGGAACGTGCCGGCCCCGCTGATCTAGACCGATCCTTCCCACGCGCCGGTCCTCACGCGCACTCGTCTCTAAGAACTTTTCTTTGTTCATGAAAAAAAAGGGGGGGAACGAGAGAGAAATGGGAAACTTTTCTTGAGGCTAAATCCATTTAATTTGAAAATTTTTCCAATATGGAGATTAACGGAAAAGCTAATTCAGCTGTCTTGAGGGCTATGGTTGACCATACGCGGTTTTGTGGGCTTCCCTGGTTGGTTGGTTTTGACTTTTCAGGAATACTTGCTTTTTGCCCTGACCTGCCCGCAGAACGTGTATTCATAAGGACCATCTTTTTTATCGGCTCTTACCCAGTGGGGAAGGGGTGGAGTGGATTCAGGGGTATTTAGTCTCCTGGTGGACCAGCGAGAATATGCAGCCTCCTGCGCGCCTCTGGTGCCCCCCGGGGTAGCCAATTCCAGGTGCTCGCGACATCCGCATTTGTATTTTGAAAGTAGGAATCAACTGCACAGGCGAGATGCCGGGTGGAGGCTAACATTTCCAGATGAAGGACAGTTTCCAAAGTCCTTTATTTTATTTTTTAAAAAAGATTTTCTTTATTTGACAGAGAAAGAGAGACCGCGAGAGAGGGAACACAAGCAGGGCCAGAGGGAGAGGGAGAAGCAGGCTTCCCGCTGAGCAGGGAGCCTGAGGCGGGGCTCGATCCCAGGACCCTGAGATCATGACCTGAGCCGAAGGCAGACGTTTAACAACTGAGCCACCCAGGTGCCCCTCCGATGTCCTTTACATCACACCATGTAGGCAGGCTCTGCTCTGTGAGGGCACATCCTATACTGGGCGGCTTACCCGCACTGCTAAGTCACACCACTTTTAAATTACTAACCGCACTGAGGGCAGAGGCTTGGGACAGAATCTACCATGTGAAGGGATATTAAAACCTTAATCGAAACAGATGTTTTAAAAGGTTCTCTTCCTTCCTTTGGCTCGCCACCTTTCGGCTGGAAGAAGGCTGGCACACCGTCTCTGGGAGGAGTTCATGTTCAAGGGGACACTGAGCTTGTGGGAACAGCTGTCCCTGTATGGCCAGAGGGCTGAGTTTTGTCAGGATCCCAGGGGAAGCACTTCATCATCAAGATGCCTTCTTAGGATAATGTCACTCTGAGCTTATTAGTGCTAATGTGAGAGAGTGAGAAGTGACTGAAAGGCTTAATATTAACACTTTCTAATATAGAACAAGCTTTGCAGCCCATGAGATGAAGTGAAATCTTCAACGAGCCTCTGCTGTTCTCCCTGCTTCTGCACAATTAATCAGGACTCCGAGATGGGAAGTACTTAACCCGCAGCTCCTCCAGCCCCCGGCTCCAGCCGGGATGGCTCAAACCCACCGGGCCTCTTCCCAGGGGCCCCGGACGCAGCAGCCTCCGGCAGGAGCCAACAAATCCCAACCTCACTGGTCCATTCCTGCATGTCTGCACCCTTGGGAGCCCCCCCCTCCCCCCCACTGGAGTAAATTCCCTTCTATTGTTTCCCAGATGAGGAAGGGCTACAGTTATTAGCAAATCTGGACCAGGTGCTGGGTCCCATTGTGTATTCTTTCATTTACTTATTTCACAACAACCTTACCAGGTGAGCATTAGTGTCAAAACACAGACAGAGAGAAAGACCATGGGCAACATTTCCACAATCGCTTGCTGAATTATCGAGCTAACCATGATTTAGTGCCTTCCCTGAATTTGTCCAGCACTCCCGGAGGGACGCTGTTTTTCCTTTTTACATTTTTCTTCATCTTAAGATCAGCTCCAGTCTTCCTCCCCTGACATTCCGGAGCCTCCATGGCAGCACCTGAATGTCGTCCGCTGATGTGAAATCATCATCCCCGGGCTGCTCATTTACTCATCCACTAGTTACTGAACATAAACTTTGGGCCTGAAACCGCACTCAGTTCTGGGAGCATTGTGAGTAAGCGAACTCTACATGTTGTGTCTCATGAGGAAGCTGAGTAAATGCTGGGGGACAAGATTCATCAGAATTGCAGAGTGACTCAGAGTTAAAAACTGCAAATAACACGGAGCAGAAAACCTAGAAACGGCTGTCCGGCTCATAACAGAGACGGAGACCTCCACCACTGGGGATGCAAATTTTGAGCTGAGAATGGACGGGTAAGTCGGAATTCTATAGAAAATATTAGGAGAAGATTTCTAGCCCTGGGATAGAGGAGAAAACTGGAAAGCTCTCTTCTTTAAAAACAAAAACAAACTAGAAATGAGGGATAAAGCGGGTAGCTTGGGTAAGAAAGTAAGAAGATGAAGTAAAATCCCAAAGTAAAAACACCATGTGAGCATATGCTGCAGGAGGTCCAGGGCTGGGTGGGGTGGAGGGTGGGGGACACTGGAAGGGAAGGGGGAGGGGGAGGGGACCAGGGAAGATGCTCACTAAACAAAGGACTTTAATACCCAGCAGGCGTGAGGATAAGCCACAGGAAAATGGATACCCTCAGGATATAGCCAGAACTCACACAGGGTCACACTATCAATAAAAAGTGAACGAGGAAAAAAAAAAATCCACCCTCGGCTGGAAAATTGCACGGAGGAAGTTTTTCTGTCTCAGTATTGCTCTGGTGGGACAAACATTACAGTTTCCTTTAAGAACTGATAAGCAGAGGCCACAGTTAGTGTTTTTAAATTCTTTTTTAAATTTAAGAATTGTATGTTTTAAACGTTGAACTACTGTAAAAAGCTTTCTTTCCTGGTGACATCCCTTGTGCTGCCCTCAAGAGAAGATGCAAAGCATCTCTGGAGTGACAGCATTTCAACCCAGGTAAGGTAATGCTTTCCTACACAAAGCTCTCTCAAACCCAGCTCACAACCTAAAACCTTAAAACAGAGAGGGAGGGGGAAAGTGCCACCAGGAAGAAACAAAACCAGACCCGAGGGGGAAAACATGGAGGGAGAGGGGTTCTAGGTCTCAGTAAACAGAACGGAATCATCTTACGCAAGCACAGAACTTAAAAGCAACTTGAGGGAAAGAGGCAGATTCCCACAAGGAAATAAGAGTTAGACAAATGGTGTGTTTCTCAGGAGCCACGACGTAAGCCAGAAAGAGGTGCGCACATTTCCGGGTGCTGAGAGAAAAAGGCTGTTAATTTAGAATTCAGGCAGAATAAAGACATTTTTACATAAAGATGAACCCATTAGAAGAGCTTAATAATATACTTCTGGAAAAAAGGAAAGGACCTCAGAGAAACTTTCTGAGATGTCAGAAGAATAAGCAGCAAACATACCAGCGTGTCTGTTGGTGAATCCAAACAGGCACGGACCGTATAAATAAATAATAACCATAATGCCAATTAAAGAGATTTTTAAAAGTCGAGGTGGAATTCATACAATAAGTAATGACAGGGGAGGTGGGAGTAAATGATCGGAGTGGAGGACACGAAGGTCTTAAGACTGTGTGAGAAGAGGGTACGAGTGTTAGCACTGGATTTTCTACAGCAGTTGTGTCTGTCCGAATTGAAGAGTAAACTTGGAAGAAACAGAAATGAGTTGTAAGCCTGCCAAATATATCAGGAGGAAAGAGGGGAGAAAGAATGAAAATTCGGTTAATATAAAGAAAAGATGAAAAAGCCTGGTCAAGACAAGGTACAGAGTAGGATGTACCTAAATCAAATATAAGACTAATGACAGTCATGTGCCTCAGTATCACCAGTTTGCATAACGACACCTTTCACCCTAGATACTGAAGAAAAATGTTGAATTTGTTCAGTTTCTAGAAATACAGCACTTTGTGTACCTGGGCCCTTCTGTGGAAAACTAAAAAAAAAAAAAAAAAATGATATATATCAGTATCATGCATATGTAAATATATATGTCACATGTATATGGGGACAGGATCATATTCTTAAATACAGCCAACTTTCCTCTTTAACACATCACTACGCCCATGAAAATGGACATTTGGGAGTTGAGGACTTGTAGTGTCAGAAAACAGACGATGAATCCATGTTTTACTGTGTCAACTCAAAAGCACAGAGCCACACCATTAATGGAAGGGTGAGCTAATGCATGATTTCCTCCCCGACCCTATCCCACCAACCAGAAAACAGTAAACACGTTCATCACTCTCATTCGCTACGGTTGAGTGGAGGAAGAAAGACAAATCTCCTTGAGCACTTAAAGCCGTATTATGATGCATACACAGGTGTGTAAGCCAAAGTGACACGACCTGAGTTGGCTAAGTAACCTCAAACCAAGAGTTATTGTTATTTTTTCCCAAACCAAGGATTATTTTGAGTCATCTGAGGCTGGTTCTTCCAAGCACCTGAGAAGCAGACAGAAACATTTTCTACAGGAACTTACCTTTGCCCTGGCCATAAAAACTTTTGCTCAGGTAAGTTTCAAGGAAAGTAGTATATCAGGAATAAAAATAACCAAATGCACAAGGAAATGAAGGCACTATTATGAGAAAGCGGCAGCAGAAAAAAGTGGCAAAGCCGATACTGTGAAACCTTTGGATGATGGAATTACTGCCAAAAAATATAACATGAGTATATTTAATGTTTCAAGAAATTGAAAGCTTTACAGGAAGAATAAACAGCAAACAAAATTTAAACAAAACTAAGAAAAATTTATAGAAATGCATCATATAGTAATGTAACTTAAAATTCAATCTTTGGTCTAACAGCAGAACGGACACATTTAACAAAGAATAGTGAAGGGGAAAATAAAGAGATTAAGGGAAGACAGACCAGAAAAACAAAGAAAGAGAAATATAAAATGGAGACCAGGTGCAGGGAGGACAGAGTTAGAAGCATTAACACGTCTGAACCGGAACACCCCCCGGGGGGAGGCGGGGGAAGAAGTACTACATCCACACAGAACGACTGAGACTTCTCAGAACAAGCAGAAGCCGAACAATACCAAGGAAGAACAAGTAAGAAGAAATGTAGAACTAGACAGAACTTTGGATACAAGGATTTTTAAATTAGCGAGAAAAGAAAAAGAGGTTGCCTACCAAGGAGTGAAAAGTAGACAACAATGGAAGTCACAAGACAATGGATTGTTTCCACCACAGGCAGACAGAGGACAAATGTCAGTCTACTGAGAGTTCTATTCAACACCAAGTTTTCTCAAGAACAAATGCAAAAAGAACCTTTTTATAAGGCAAGAGAAAGTGGACCAAGTTTGTCTCTGGCAGAAACGTATTAAGAAGAATACCGAAGGACATTTTCCAAGTAAGAGGAAAATAAACCCAGAAAAAAAAATCTGAGGTGCCACAATAACCTAAAAATAAATAAATTAAGTGAGAAACCTGGCTAAATAAAAGCAAACATTTGCCATGTAAAGCTATAATAACAGCATTTTTAGGTTGTAAAACATAAGATAACACCAAAATACCAGACAACAATGGCATATAGGTTGGGACAGGTTGATCAGAGAGAAAATATAGAGGATATGTATATATCTTTAAATGTTCTAACATTAGATCCTTGTGTTATTTGCTAGAGTCTAAATAAAGGCATTGATTAACCTGAGATTTGGGGAAGTTACGTCTTAGCTTTAAATTTATACTATAACATTAAAATAATAAGACAAGATTATAAAATCAGCAAATCAAAAATATAATGAAATGAAATATAATGAAAAAATAAAACAGTCAATCAAGGCAAGAAAATAAAGAGAAAGAAATAGAAAATGCTGGGCAAAGAAAGCACAAAATAATATTAGAAATAAATCTAAATGTGCCAGTAACTGTAATAAAGTGAAGTTATTAAAAGAAAAAACTCTCAGGACTGGGAAAAGATGCATCTGTAAATTATTTACATAAAATATGTTTACAATAGGGGCGCTTGGGTGGCTCAGTGGGTTAAAGCCTCTGCCTTCAGTTCAGGTCATGATCCCAGGGTCCTGGGATCGTGTTGTATCAGTAGTACACCTGAAACTAATTAAAAAAAATTAAAAATAAAATCTGTTGAATAAATTGTCAAATCAGATTTCAACACACACACAAAATTAGCTACATCTTATTATGGAAATTGGGCATTTAGGAAAAGAAATTTACTCAATGTTGAAAAGTGATTTTTGGGGTGCCTGGGTGGCTCAGTGGGTTAAGCCTCTGCTTTTAGCTCAGGTCATGATCCCAGGGTCCTGGGGGTCCTGGGATTGAGCCCTGCACCGGGCTCTCTGCTCACCAGGGAGCCTGCTTCTCCCTCTCTCTCTCTGCCTGCCTCTCTGCCTATTTGTAATCTCTGTCAAATAAATAAAGAAAATCTTTTTTCTAAATGTGATTTTCATAATCATAAAATGTTTACTCATCTCAAGACAGTAAAATGATAAACTGGCACTTTGTAAAAAATAAAGATATTATATATGCTAAAAAGAAATAGGATTATAATTATATATAAAAGAATAGACATATACATTCCAATAAAAATTGGAAGAACTAAGAATTAAAATAAGAAAATCAACAATTATAGTGAAAGATTTTTCTTTTTTTTACATTGCTCAGTAGTTGATGGATCAAGCAGATAAAACATCCTCAGGGACATGGAACATTTAAATAAAACACAGCATCACTTATGGGACACTTTACCTAATTGTTATAAAATAGTATTCTTTTTCCAGTGCGTAAAATAGGTTTGAAATTATACCACGCTGGGCCACAGGATGTCTCAACAAATGCCAAAGGAATAGTTTTCAGTTTTAAATGTGAGTCCAAGTCTCTTAACGTTTGTTCTTTGACCTATAAATCATTGAATTTTGTAATTTCAAAACTGTAAAACTTTTCCAGTGATCCTGCAACATTCATGTTGAAAATTTAACTCAGACTTCATATCATACACAACATATATCCCAGGTGGTTTAAAGATTCAAATGCACAAGGAAAAACTATAAAACTTTTAGAGTAAAATAGAGCAAAAAACATGTATGATCTTAGGTCAGCAAAGGATTTCTTAATGAGACACGCAAAGTGTCATAGAGAAAAATACTGGTACATTCGTCTGCATGAAATTCTGTTCATTTTAAGAATCACAAACTGGAATATCAAGGTCAAACTGGAAGAAACCATTGTCATTGCATATAATCAACAGAACATTTATAACCAGCATATATTAAAGAACTCCAACACATAAGAGAACAGTAAATAAACAAAAGGGAAAGGAATTTCACAAAAGAGAGTACAACTGACTCAAATATATGAAGAGTGATAAATCTCATGAATAGTTAGAGATACATAAATCAAAACCACCACGTGAGGAACAGAGTGGCACGATTTACAGGTCAAACATTATCAAGTGATGGCGGGAACATGTGGGAGAATAGAAATGTTCGTCCACTTCTGTGGGAATGTAAACCAGTAAAGCTATTTTGAAAACCAGTTTGAATCACTAATTCAGTTGAAAATGCACAATAAACCTATAACCTCAGACTTACTAATTTCACTATTGTGTGTATACCTTAGAGAATTTTTTTTCCACATGCACCACCAGTCAGGGTCAAGAATATTTACAGAAGCCTTGTTTAAAGGCAAAAACAAAACAAAACCGTAACTATCCAAATGCCCACCAACAGTGGAAAAATTGAGTCTCTTGTGATATATTCTTAAAATTATCTACAACAAAGTACGTAAAGTTAATGAAGTTGGTTCAACACTGACGCATCTCTAAAACCTTCTGTTGACCAAAATAAACATGTCTCAAAAAATTCATATAATATGATTTTAGTTCCAAAAGCTCAAAGGAGATAAATCTAAAAATGTACTGTTTGGGGATACACAAATATGTGGTTGGGTTTTGAAACTACCAAGGAAAAGCAGATTAAGATAATGAAGATATCCCACTTCAAATCCAGATGTTGGCAAAAATTACAAAGTGTCACAAAACCACGATTTGGCAAGGATATAAAGCCAAGTTAAAGTTTCAGATACCCACATCCCCAAATGCAGCAATTCCAAACCTAGGTTCATATCCAGGGGAAAATTCATGCATATGAGCAGAAGAAGACACGTATAAAAGTAAAGGATGATAAAGTTCTATTAGTATCATTTTAAGTAGCTAGAACTGGAATTGTAAGAATCAACGAGGTTACATCTCAAATTCGCCACAGTGACTACCTCTGATGAATGATGGTCAAGTACAGATGCCCACTTTATCTGTGTGGTCAAATATTTTATTTCTTAAGAGAGAGTGATGGGAAGCAGGTTAGGCAAAAATGATGGGCTCTGATAAAGTTAAATGATGAGATGGTAGATGGTCTCTGTAATATTATTCTCTATATAAGGTCACGTGTTTGAAATATAGATGAATAAGAATATTGTATTAAGGGCAAGGATAAAAATAGGAACAGACCCAGCAGGATGCCGCTGATGGGTACAGGCAACAGCACAGACTAATCTGGGATCCTGATCTGACTTCTCCGTCTTGTGAAATCGGACTCATCCTCAAAATTCACCTGCAATACCTATCATCTCATCTGTGACCGGTTTCCGAGGCCCACAGAAACAAATGCTAGCTATCTTAACTACACAGCTGCACGGTATCTACCACACTGAGACATGGGTCTATCACCCATTTGCAAGACGCACAGTAGTTTCAAGGAAGGGCTGTGTCCTCACTGCTTGTTTTCCTAGCATCCAACACGGTGTGTTTGGAACAGAGAAGACAGTCAACCAACAATGGTCATGCACAGGAGGCTGATGGGGCTACATTTCCTGAAAAATAGTACAATTGTAAGACCTGCGTTTCCCTTAAGATCCTAGGCCTGCTCTCAAGTCTATTGGGCAAATTAGTTAATCTCTCTGTATTCCATTGTATCAATTAAGAAAACATATTGATTGCCTACGTCTACCGCAGTCAATTCAAGGTACAGCAAAGCATTCGGGTCATTAACAAACCATACATTTCTTTTATGATTGGATGGTATACTACATATAGATAAAAAATTAATCCTGTAACCCAAAATATCTTGATGTTTCAACATAGTACCATTATGTAATGTATTTAGAGCTTAATAGGAGTAACATGGGGGCCGGGAAAATGGCCCAACCTGGTGTCTTGGGACTGGTGTCCATTCTGATGGTGTTGTAGCTGGTGCTGCCCTGTTAAATCCTCTAACCATCACTTCTCCTTTAATAGGATGCTTTAATCAACTATTTTAGTTAGCATAAATTCCTGCGGACACCACTCAAAAACTGTCAGGTTATAAATAGGTCAAGTGAGATGTATTCCGTCCCAAAGCTTTATCTGAATTAATGCAGATTTTCCTTTTTAAAGTTTTTGATGGTTCCAGTATTTTTTCATGTCTTAAAGGGCTTCAGGGATATTTAATGTAGCACAATATCTGGTTGAACAGAAAGGTAGGCTGACAGAGCCTTTTAATTCAGAGTCCACTGTTGGACGCATTCAATTATTAACATCATAGCACTGTATGCGCGTGTGAACAGATGGAAGGAGAAACCGAACGAAGACTGAGATTTAACGCCCTAGCTTTCATTGAACTCGTGAGTTTCTTATGGCACATCTTACAACCTCTCGGTAAGCACACATATTGGTATGTGAAGGAAAGGCAAAAGGTCACCTGTCACTAATTCAACACCCGAAGGTTGAGAAATCGGAAACAGAAGTTTCCCTTCTAAAATCTAGAAAAACAAGGCTTTCCCTGAGGAGCCGGTTTCAGATGAGAACCTGACATGCTACACCTAGGATGGACTGTGGGTCTCTGAAGAGAACCGAAAGCATCAGAAGCTTCCCCAAGAGGAGTTAAAGGAAGAGGCTGGAAATCTCAAAAGCACCTTAAGGGACGAGAATGGGAACCCTTCTGCTGTGAAAAGTGTTCGGGAAATATTTTGCGACAGAGGGGTCTCAGATTTTTCTGTTCAAAGCCAATGTTCTATACTCAGGTAGGTGACTCCCACGAACCCAAATCTCAATGGCCACTCATGGGGGCAGAGTGTGCCCAGAGAAACAGACTCTGAGGCAGCCTCCGCAGAGTCCATAAACATGACTCAAACACAGAATTTTCTGACGCCAGAAGTGCTGACAGCAATAGATCAAGTACCAGAAATTTGTCTCAGAGGGTGATTGCCTTTTCATGACTTCCCTCATCAAGCTCTGGAACTGTGTGCAAGAGAGAATGGAAGCATCTGAGTGGTGGAGAGGGATGAAGATAAAATGGAACATTTTCTCTCCCACTGCAGGTCTGGAACTTGTGGAGGGGAGGTTAGGGCTGGTGACCTCTAGGAAGGCAGGGCTGGTGGATGTCTCTTGAAGCAGCATTTGTATATAAGCACCCTGGTTTTATGCACTGCTTCTATGGAAGTAGAGACCTACATCTTCTAACATTATTATCCTCATTATCACCGTATCACTGTATCATTATTTGACAGACCGTGTTACTGATGGAGATTATGGACCTTGCCTGGCATTGCCAGGACCCCGGAATCCAAAAAGCTGACTTAGTGTCTAAGAGTTCCTTAGCATTTTAGGGAGACAGGTGAAGGAAAGTTAAAATCTGGACATTGGGTAATTCAAATGCATGAGTCTAGTCCTCTCTTCTCAAAGGAGGTGCACAATAGGGTAACATTACGTTTTGAGTACGTTGTGCCATTAGGGTTTTCTGCATATATTAGGTACAGGAAGTGATAATGACATTGGGTCTCCTTTAAATGTTTAAACATTTTAAACGTACAAAAAAAACAGAACATAGTGAAAGCCCCCTGTTACCGCCAGCCAAAATCAATAAGTTATTTTCAGAATGGCCTCATCTATAATTTTGTGTTGGTATTTGATTTTTTACATATAATTTATACGCAGTGAAATGTACAAATCCTGTGTGTAAAATTCTAAGAGTCTTGATGAATGCATAAGCTCATGTGATTCACTGTCTTATCAATGAAGCTCTATCACCCCAGAAGTTCTCTCGTATGCCCATTAATCAATTCTCACTTCCCAAAGGCAACCAGTTCTTTGATTCCTACTGCAAGAGATTAGTTTTGTGTTCTAGAACCTTATATAAAGATTCAGTAATTATCTCACCTTTATCTGATTTATCTCACCTCTTAGCTCAGAAAAATATTTGTGAAATTTATCAATACAGTTGCACATACCAATTCTTTTCATATTGCTGAGCAGAAATTCATTAAATGAATGTATCAGTTAATCCATTCTCCCAATGAAATTTTGTCTTTTAGATTTCAGCTATTACAAATAAAGACTTATATAAGCATACTGTACACGTCTTTTGTGGATATATAGTTTTAGTTCTCTAGAGTAAATACCGGGAAGTGGAATTGTCAATCAATAGGGCAGAGGTATGTTTGAATTGGAAATAATTTTCCAAGTTGGCTTTCCAACATTTCATCTCACCAGCAATGTGTGAGAGCTCTGACTGTCCTGCACACTCATCAAAACTTGGTGATGTCAATTTTATTAGTATTAGCCATTTTAGTGTGTGTGTAGCTGTGTCTCACTGTGGTTTCCATATGAATTTTCCTGACAACTGATGTTTGGAATGATTTCATACGCTTAATAGCCATTCCCTCTTTAATTGTTTTTAGGTTTTTTATTATTGAATTTAAGAGTTCTTTATATACCATGGATATAAATTATTTGTTAGATATACATATTTTCTATTTTCCTCCAATTGGAAGAAATGTTTCCATTTTCTTCTAATACATATGACTATCTTCTTCCAAGTTATGGATGGTCTACTCATTTTCTTGATATGTTTTTTCCTGAACAGATTATAAGTTTAACAAAGTTCAAAATACTTCTCTGTGTCCTAAGAAATCTTTTTCCTATACCCAAATTTTGAAGATCTTCTCCTTTGTTTTGTTGGAGAAGAATGTTACAATCCATCTCAAATTATTTTTGAAAATGGCAGTTAAAATTTAGTTTTCCATACAGATATACAACCATTCCAAAATCTGTTGTTGAAAAGACTGTCCTTTTCCATAGCTGCTTTTGGTGCCTTTGTCAAAAACCAATAGACTGTGTAAGTATGGGTCGTTTTCTGGACCTCTATTCCATTTCACTGATTTATAATGTTTTCCTTACATCAATATCCCACTGCCTTGATTAATGTTGTTTATAGTAAGTCATAAATTATGCAGCATAAGGTAGTGCAAATCTTTTGATTTTGTATTTAAAATTGACTTAATCAAGATATTTGAGATCATTTGCATTTCCACATAAATTTTAGAATCACCTTGAGAATTTCTACAAAAGGCCTCCTGATATTTTGAATGTGACTGGTATTGCTGTAAATTAATGAAACAACTTGAGAAGAATTTAAATCTTAATAATATTAATGCATCCAAACCATAACTATGATACAGCTCTCCATTTATATAATTTTCCTTTATTGTCTATCACTGATATATTTAAGTATAAAAATCTTACTCATCTTTTATTAATCATTATTTAATAATTTTGATGTTAGTGTAAATGGTATTTTTCTCATTTAATTTTCTAAAGGTTTGTTGATGGTACACAGAAATGGATTTAATTTTTGTATATTGACTTTGTATACTGAAATCTTGTGAAACTGGCACATAGAAGTTCTAGTAGCTTTTTTGTAGATTCCTTAAGATGTTCTAAGAATACAATCATGCCTTTTGCAAAAAGGAGAAGTTTTTTCCCAGGATTTTATTATACCTTTATTTATTCCTTTAAACTATTCATTTTTAGTTCATGTAGATCTAAGTGGTCTATACAGCTTTCCTTCCACCTGAAGAATTTCTTTTAACTTTTCTTGCAGGGAGGTCTTCGGGAAATTCCCTTAATTTGGGGTGCAGGGGAGACTAGGAAAGCTTTTTATTGTCTTCACTTTTGAAAAATGTACTGGATATACAATTCTAGATTTCTTTTAACACTTTAAATATCTCCATTCTCCAGCAAAGAAGTCGTCAAACTCTTACTCTTTGCAGACGATATGATATTTTATGTGGAAAACCCAAAAAACTCTACCCCAAAACTTCTAGAACTCATACAGGAATTCAGTTAAGTGTCAGGATATAAAATTAATGCACAGAAATCAGTTGCATTTCTATACACCAACAGCAAGGCAGAAGAAAGATAAATTAAGGAGTCGATTCCATTTACAACTGCACCCAAAACCATAAGATACCTAGGAATAAACCTAACCAAAGAGGCAAAGAATCTGTACTCAGAAAATTATAGACTACTCATGGAAGAAACTGAGGAAGACACAAAGAAATGAAAAAAATGTTTCATGCTCATGGATTGGAAGAACAAATATTGTGAAAATGTCTATGCAACCTAAAGCAATCTATATATTTAAAGCAATCCCTATCGAAATACCATCAACTTTTTTCAAAGAAATGGAACAAATAATCCTAAAATTTATATTGAACCAGAAAAGACCCCAAAGAGCCAGAAGAATGTTGAAAAAGAAAACCAAAGCTGATGGCATCACAATTCCAGACTTCAGGCTCTATTACAAAGCTATAATCATCAAGACAGCATGGTACTGGTACAAAAATAGACACGATCAATGTAACAGAATAGAGAGCCTAGATATGGACTCACACCTCTATGGTCAACTCATCTTGGACAAAGCAGGAAAGAATGTCCAATGGAAAAAAGACAGTCTCTTTTTTTTTTTTTTAAGATTTTATTTATTTATTTGACACAGAGAGGGAGAGAGAGAGAGAGAGATCACAAGCAGGCAGGCAGAGAGAGAGGGGGGAAGCAGGCTCCCTGCCGAGCAGAAAGCCCGATGTGGGGCTCCATCCCAGGACCCTGAGATCATGACCTGAGCTGAAAGCAGAGGCTAAACCCTCTGAGCCACCCAGGCGCCCCAAAAGACAGTCTCTTCAACAGATGGTGTTGGGAAAATTGGACAGCCACATGCAGAAAAATGAAACTGGACCATTTCCTTACAACACACACAAAAATAGACTCAAAATGGATGAAAGACCCCAACGTGAGACAGGAACCCATCAAAATCCTTGAAAACACAGGCAACAATCTCTTTGACCTCAGCTACAGCAACTTCTTCCTACACACATCACCAAAGGCAAGGGAAGCAAGGGCAAAAATGAACTATTGGGACTTCATCAAGATCAAAAGCTTTTTTGCACAGCAAAGGAAACAGTCAAGAAAACCGAAAGACAACTGACAGAACGGGAGAAGATATTTGCAAATGACATATCAGATAAAGGGCTAGTATCCAAAATCTATAACGAACTTATCAAACTCTACACCCAAAGAACAAATAATCCAATCAAGAAATGGGCAGATGGGGGCACCTGGGTGGCTCAGTGGGTTAAGCCTCTGCCTTCGGCTCAGGTCATGATCCCAGGGTCCTGGAATCGAGCCCCACATCGGGCTCTCTGCTCAGCGGGGAGCCTGCTTCTCCCTTCCTATCTGCCTGCCTCTCTGCCTACTTGTGATTTCTCTCTCTGTCAAATAAAAAATTAAATGATTAAAAAAAAAAAAAGAAATGGGCAGATGACATGAACAGACATTTCTGCAAAGAGGACATCCAGATGGCCAACAGACACATGAAAAAGTGCTCCACATCACTGGGCATCAGGGAAATACAAATCAAAACCACAATGAGATACCACGTCACACCAGTCAGAATGGCTAAAATTAACAAGTCAGGAAATGAAAGATGTTGGCGAGGATACGGAGAAAGGGGAACCCTCCTCCACTGTTGGTGGGAATGCAAGCTGGTACAGCCATTCTGGAAAACAGCATGGAGGTTCCTCAAAAAGTTGAAAATAGAGCTACGTATGACCCAGCAATTGCACTACTGGGTATTTACCCTAAAGATACTGATGTAGTGATCTGAAGGGATGCGTGTATCTGAATGTTTATAGCAGCAATGTCCACAATAGCCAAACTATGGAAAGAGCCTAGATGTCCTTCAACAGATGAATGGATAAAGAAGAATACACACACACACACACACACACATGTATATATATGTGTATATATACACAAATATATATACATATACATATATACATATATTTGTGTATATATATAATGTGTGTGTATATATAATAGAATATTATGGAATATGTATAATATAGATAATAATATGGAATATTATGCAGCCATTAAAAAAGAAAACCGAAATCCTGCCATTTGGAACAACGTGGATAGAACTAAGGGGTATTTTACTAAGCAAAATTAGTCAATCAAAGAACGACAATTATCATATACTCTCTCTGATATGAAGAATTTGAGAGGCAGGGTGGGGGAGTCATGGGGGGAAGGGAAGGAAAAAAATGAAAGAAGATGGGATCGGGAGGGAGACAAACCATAAGAGACTCTTAATCTCATGAAACAAACTGAGGGTTGCTGGGGTGGGGAGGGGGTGTGTGGAGAGGGTGGTGGGGTTATGGACATTGGGGAGGGTATGTGCTATGGGAGTGCTGTGAATTGTTTAAGACTGATGATTCACAGACCTATACCCCTGAAGCAAATAATACATTATATGTTAATAAAAACAAAAAAAAAGCTTAACCCTTGGAACATTATTACCATCCACATGGTTGTTAGTGTACTTCGAGATTCTTCACACACCTCTTTCAGCTGCTGTGTTCATGGGTCACTGACTTGCATGAAGGTTTTATTTGAACCACATAAGATATTTAAATTACTAATTTGAGATGAATGCTTTCACCAGCCCTTCTCACTTTTTTTTTTAACACCAAGATTGCTTCTCTTCTAAAGTATTACCTACATTAAGTCCCTGTAATTGTCTCTATCAAATCATCTTAGATTCCTGACTTTGGTCTAAATAAACCCCTTGGTGAATCAATCCCAATCACACGCTCTCTGTCTCCTTGAGCACTCTAGCCCCCTCTTTTATTGCGGTTTGGTTTATGTAAACAAAAATCATTTTGTAAGACGCAACAAATGGATCTTGGTGTCTGGCTGCAGTGAACTGAATTTAAACTCTTCCGAAATAAATCTGAACCCCATTAGATTTAAAAGGGCGTGTCTCTACCAGGAGGAATTGCAGGGAGCTGCCGTTTCCATTCCAGCCGGCCACTAAATGCCCCCGCTACCCGCAGCACTTGTCCTCTGACACTCAGCCGCTCAGCGGTTTGGTAAAGGGGTGTCCTTTGGGTCTTTACAGAAATATTCCTGAAGTCGTTTTCTTACATTCTTGGAAATGTCCACGTCCACCTAGGCCTTCTGGACTTCACCGTGGTAACATGTGATTGCGGCTACTCCTGCTCACAAAACGACCTTGAATTTCTGCGCTTCTTTTCCCTTTCAGCTCACAAGCAAATTCATGGCTTCGTATCCTCTCCATTCTGCCTTCCGAAATGACTCCGAAATCCCAGGCCTGGGACTGCGGACAGGGCCTTGTGGAATGAAGAGAATGTGGCAGTCCAGAATTGGGGTCTGTCAAACTGATATCATTTCTATCAGCTCTGACCATCCTTAGCAGACGCGTGAGACACACAAACCGAGTGGAAACCCAAGCTTAATGCCGGCCTGATCGGCGCACAGTGCAGAAAGCCAAGACCCACCCTCACCACCAACGTCGTTATACCCCAAATTCTAATACTGATTATTTATTTCTTCAAATTAAACTAGATTTCGGCCACAAATAACTTACAATTCCGTGAGTGAAGAGAAGTGAATCTGAAGAATTTTCACCTCTGGTTTATGAGACGTTAAAATACTTTCTCAAGTGTTGGTTTTAAAGGAAGTATTGTCTGACCTAACTTGGCATTGACATTGAATGCCAGTTTAAATTCTGTATGTATACACGCATATTTGTATCTACATTTTATCAAACCTGTTCCATAGTTTTTTAACAGCATTTTTACTCTGGTGGGTATATTGTGAGCCTAGATGTGAGGATAATTTTTTCTGGAAATTCTGGACACGGAGTGCCCAGGTGGTTGTTTAAACATTATTCTAGGTCTGTCCGAGGGTTTGGGGGTGAGACTAACATTTGGATCAGCAGACTGAGGAACAGATCGCCTTGAGCAGCACGTGCAGTCCTCATCCAATCTGCTCGAGGCTTGAATGGAACAAAAAGTTCAACAAGAAGCGGCTCCTGGCCTGATGCTCTTGAGCTAGGACAGAGGTCTGGTCCCGCCTCTGGACCAGACAGGCAGGCACACCACTATCTTCCCGGTTTCCAGGCCTTTATACTGCAGACCTATAACCTACAATACATCCTTCTTCTCTCTCTATAAACGGTGGATGAATAAAGCTACCTATTGAGATTGATCAGTCAACCAGCTGGCCTACCTACCTTCTGTCTGTTCTGTTTCCTTGAAGAGCGCTGACTAAATCAGTAGACGAGCCCTAGATCTTCATACGGCCCGGAAGCGCTCACTGCATGTCCTGTTCGTGCATGTAACTGGATTTGGGGAGGGGGGCACAGAACCAGCCACAGGAACCTGAATAACTTTGGGCTATTAAATGTTGTATTTCTTCTTCTTCTTCTTTTTTTTAAAGATTTTATTTATTTATTTAACAGAGCGAGAGAGCAAGAGAGCAAGAGAGAGCACAAGCAGGGGGAGCGGCAGGCAGAGGGAGAGGGCAAAGCAGGCTTCGTGCTGGGCCAGAGTCCGACACGGGGCTTGATCCCAGGACCCCAGGATCATGACCCCAGCCAAAGGTAGTTGCTTAACAAACTGAGCCATGCAGGTGCCCCTAAACATTCTATTTCATTACTATCTATGACATTAAAGATGACAATAGACTCAGAGTAAGATACCATTTTATATCACGACCATAGGATGTTGTATTTAGAAATGAGTCAAGCTTGGTGTGGAAGCACATGGACCCACACCAACCACAGGCAGCATGAAGAGGGGGTGGGGGGCCTTCTATGGCCCGATGTATTCACAGAGATGCTTTGCTAGCACGGTCTCTCCATAAAAACATTTTTAATGACAAAATCATTAAGGATGAACCAAATTGTCCATCTGTCAATTTGCTGTTCCGTAGGGGAGAAAATGATACATAAGAAATGCTCATTATAACGATTGTGTTCTCCCCGGAGCATGTTCAGGTCATGAATGCTGCTTTGGGCACAAAGCACTGTTGCCTATTTCCACAGAGTGCTCACTGCTCCGTATTTTCTCTCCTGCCTGATTAGAAGAAGACACAAATATTTCAGTCCACATTTAAAATCAACTCGTAACGAGGAGAATAAAGGACACGCTGGCTGGGAATGGCTAACAACAACACATGGATGTGACCTGGATGTTTGCTGACAGTGGGCAGACTCAGGGGCCAACGACCTGAGGAAGTCTGTCCAGGACCTCAGGAGCAGACAGAGGACTGGGAAACGGAGAAGGTGCGACTGTCCATACAGCGAAACAGGGAACGTGGGGATGACAAAAACATCTGTGACTTTGTAACAGCGTTACATGATGCCTTCAAACATACATAAACATAAGGGATGCAAGAAAAGGAGTCCTAAGTGAAAAGTTCATAACAATAAATACTGATTTCAAAAAACAAGAAAAATCTCAAATAAACAACCTAACTTTATACCTCGAGGAACTAGAAAAAACAAGCAAAGTGCAAGTTAATAGGAGGAAGGAAATAACAAGGATCAGAGGAGATATAGATGAAATAGAGACTAAAAAGATAATAGAAAAGATCGATGAATCCAAGAGATGGTTCTATGAAAAGATAAAATTAACAAATCTTTACCTGGAATTACCAAGAAAATAAGAGGAGCTCTACCCTGGTATAATCAGAAATAAATGCGGAGAAGTTACAACTGGCATCATGGAAATGGAGAAGACCTTAAGGGACAACTAAGTGCAATTATGTGTCAATGAACTGGACAATCTAGAAGAGATGGATAAATTCTTAGAAACTTACAAACTTGTAATACTGAATTGTTAAGCAACAGAAAATCTGCACAGACCAATTACTAATAAGGATATTCAACAAGTAATCAAAAACCTCCCCAAAACAAAAGCCCAGAACCAGATGGCTTCACTGGTGAACTCTACCAAACATTCAAAGAATTAATGCCAATCTTTTTCAAACTCTTCCAACAGAGAGAAGGGGAGGGAACACTTCAAACTCATTTTACAAAAGCCAAACAAGGGCACCACAAAAAAGGGGAAGATTACAGGTCAATTTCCCTAATGAACATAAAAGCAAAAATCCTCAACAGAATATTAACAAACTGAATTCAACAGTACTTTAAAAGAATTGTATACTTGATCAAGTGTGATTTATTCCAAGGATCCAAGGATGGTTTGACACCTGCAAATCACTGTGATGCATACATTTTTTAAAAATGAAGGATAAAAATCATATGATCATCACAACAGATGCAGGAAAGACATTTGACCAAATTCAACATCTCAACAAACTCAATAAAATGGGTGTAGAGAGAACATGCCTCAACATAATAAAGCCTTATATGACAAATGCATAGCTGACATCATACTCAATGGAGGAAAAGTTGAAACCATTTCCTTTCAGATCAGGAAGAAGACAGGATGTCCACTCTTGCTGCTTTTACTCAACATCATATTGGAATCCTAGCCAGGGGACTCAGGCAAGAAAAAGAAGTAAAATGCATCCAAATCAAAAAAGAAGAAGTAAAATTATCACTATCGGCAGATGAACTATTATATACGAAAAACCTTAAAGACTCCATCAAAAACTGTCAGAATAAATGAATTCTGTGAAGTTCCAGAGTATAAAATCAATATATAGAAATCTGTGTTTCTATACACTACTAACAAATTATGAGAAAGAGGAATTAAGGAAAAAATCCCATTTATAATTCTACTAAGAAGAATAAGTTACCTAGGAATAAATTGAACCAAGAAGGTGAAAGATCTGTCCCCTAAAAACTTTAACACACGGATGAAAGAAATTGAAGAGGACACAAGTATATGGAAAGACACCTGTGCTCATGGGACAGAATAATATAATTAAAATGTCATACTATCCTAAACAATCTATGCAATCCATACCAAAATTCCAAAGGCATGTTTTTCACAGAAATAGGGTAATTTTATAAAATCTGTATGAAACCATAAAGTGTAAAACTTTAAGCATCATATTTGTGGGGTAGTTTGTGTTAACATATTTACAATAGAGAACAGAGAGCAGAAGAGACCTAACTTAAACATCATAGAATACTTCCAAATGTAAAACCTATAGGAAGCAAAGGATTATTCATCGATTATTTCGTGACATGCAATGTGAGTATTTCACAGATCTTCAACTGTGTGTGTGGGTTATTATCCTTAAATTACATACAAATATATTGACTCAGAGAACTTATGCTATTTGAATCAGGTCACACAACTAATAAGTGACAGAGCCCTGATTCAAACACAGACGTTCTGACCTCATTCTTGCACCCTTTCCTTGCATGCCTCATTTCTGCTCTGAAAGACAATGCAGTATGAAATCATCTTTCTTTTAAAAACGCTGCTGAAAATAGTCTTCTCAGCCTGGGTTTTTATGATCTAGTAGTACTGTCATAAAGAGAGTTTTATAGCAGACATCAACGGCATCTATTATAAAATGTTATAGCCATTTTCTTAATGTTGCGCTGGGGCACTCAGATGATTTATTGTAGGAGTTAAGATACCTTTGTGAGACTTTCGTCATCAAGATGGCCTGAGTGGTGTGGTCAGTCGGGCATTAGACTCTTGATCTGAGCTTGGGTCTTGACCTCAGGGTGGTGAGATTGAGCCCTGCCTTAGGCTCCCTGCTCAGAATAAATTCTGCTTGGGATTTTTCTCCCCTTCCCTCTGCCCTTCTGCCCATCCCTGTCCTTGCTCTCTCTTAGAAAAAAAGAATGGCTGAACGGGGCTTTATCATCATTACTTCTCTCAATCCAGTAATTATTAATAACATGCAGTATACAATGCCTTGTAAACATTGAGGATCTGATGGTAAAGAGAGCCGCTGAAATCCTTGACTCACGCTTTTACATTCCAGTCCAAGAGACAGCCTACCAAACCCATGAAATAAGCAAGCCCTCAGGGTCGTTTAGGACAGAAATCAATCCCACCAAGGATAAAATGTAGAGAGACACGGTCTGTATGCATGTGGTGATGGTGGTATGGACTACACACTTTTCCCAGGGAAGGCGTGGATGAATTTGGGACATTTGAAGGGATACCTGAATGACCAAAAGAAACTAGACATGAAAATGTATTTCAAGGAGTTCTCAGAGAGAACGAGTACAGAGTTTTTTGTTTGTTTGTTTTTAGAGGGGATTGGGGCAGAGAGGGAGGGAGAGAGAGAATCTTAAGTAGGCTCTAGGCCCAAGCCAGGGCTTGATCTTATGACCCTGAGATCATGACCTGAGCTGAAGTCAAGAGTCTGATGCTAAACTGATTGAACCACCCAAGGACCCCAAGTACAGAGTTCTTGTTGTGGGAACAACTAATGATCTTAAAATGAAGTCTTGCTGTTTGACAAACTCCATCTGTGTTTCCAGTCAACATTTTTATTGTCTGCTTCTTAAATATAAATGGACAACCCAACATCACCTGTAATTTGGGGGAAATTTTCAACATGAAAGAAAAATAACACACATACACACATGCATGGAAAAAAAATAATGACCTGAGGTAAAACAAGTATTAATTCAAGGCAGGAGAGGGACTGTTGCTTTAAAGGCAAGTAACTCAAATAAGTATCTTTAGTTAGACTAACAGATACCTTACCCATAAATCAGGAACAGGGTGCTAGGTAAAGGAATAATCAGACAAAGAGGTCCTGAAACTTACTGTACAGGGAATGCCGGGAAGTATTCACAGGGGAGCCATCTTTCGAGTTGAGTGGCTAGTCAGTCGCATGGTTCCCACAGAGTCATGTAACCCCCACGTAAAATAAACCCACTGTGTCCCACCCCCAACATTTCAATCTAATAAAGCACGGAGAGAGGGGCTGGATTCTAAATGAGGTCAGGTGTGGATAAAGCTCTGTGGGTAGGAGTCCTGTCCATGGGAACACATGCGAACTCAAGTGACCTGAGCTGCCCAGCCACCCCCCAATGAGCAATGATGAGAGAGGGACAAGAGGGGCTACCAGAGTCATTCTCTTTACCCGGAGGAAGAGCCTGGGAGCACACTGCAGCCACTCATCCCCAACAAATGTGAACTTTGGCCGGGAGTACACATTGCCAGTTCCCAACAAAGGCCCATCCCGCTCCTTGGATGGGAGTCACTCTACAATGCCTCTGAGTCATTCTTCATTTTCCATAAGAAATAACCCATTTCATAGCCTTCTCAGACAGCTTCCTGTCCATAAGGATTTAGGGCCCCTAAAACCTTCTTGCATTTTGAATAGCCTCTCACCTTTTCAGTCCCAAAGGACTGGGACTCCCTCAGCCTTCTGGGATTCAAATGATAATCTGCTCATTTAGACGAAAGCCACACCCACACATCTCTCAGGGCCCTCTGTCTTGGATGTAGTGTTAGGGTGCTAGGAAACAACACCCTTAAGGTTTTCGAAGCCCCTACAGGCACTGAGAGGGCCTACAGGGGACTACCTTTGAGATCTTGAGCGGAAGATCACATTTTAACGGAAAGACTCTGAACTTCCTATTTCCCTCAAAGGTATTTCTTACGTGGAGATTCTTCTTCCAGGGACCCAGAAGGTTCTGACTTGGAAATGTCTCCTCTGTCTGCCTAAAAGTCTAATAGTTCCCACTTAGGTTTGCCGTGTTCTATAGCCCCATCTCACTACGTGAAGCTGAAGGACACAGCAGGTGCTGCTAATGTCACTCATGGAAATCCCCTCAGCCCAATCTGCCGGGCCTGTGCGGTACAGCTTCTATTTCCACGTCAACGCTGGGGACAGCGCTGACGCTCCCGCTGTCTCACGTTACGTGGGTCACCGTGACTGCAGCCTCCTCGCCTGTGTGTGCTGCCCAGGCTCAAAGCCAATGCCACACGTTTAGGGTTTTGTTAGAGCAGCAGCCCAGCTCCAAGTTCTGCTTTAGTTATCTACGGCCACCCAAGAAACTATCCAAAACTTAGTGGCTTAAAGTAACACTTGATTGTCTCTCATGGTTCTGTGGAGGGACTGGACTCAGTCTGTAGTTCCTGAGCCGGCTGTCTCATGCGTCGCCATCGGACGGCATCCCATGAGAGGCTCAGACCGGTCTCTTCCACGTGGCCTCTCCAGCTGGTCTCTCCAGCAGGGGAACTACACATGGCTCAGAAATCTCGAAAGCACCAAAGCGGAAACTTCAAAGCCTCCTTAATGCTTAGGCCTAGAATTGGCTCACGTCACCTCCACCACATTTATGGGGAAAAGTCAGTCATAGACGAGGCCACATTCACTGCTGCAGGCACCTGTTTAAAATTCCTAGAGGCCCAGTCCATTGCAGGCCGTTTCTGGAGTCCAGCTACCACCCAGATGTTATCTTTTGTATCTAGGTTGTTTTTTTTTTTTAATTTAAGAATGTGTTTGTGACATTCATTCATGTGGTTTCACATAGTTGGGAGTTCAAGGACTTTTTATGGCCATGCTTTATTTCATTGCACGAATATGTCACAATTTACTGTTAAGGTCATTTGGGTCGATTCTAGTTTTTGTCTATTATGAGTAATGCTGTCCTGAGTCTTCTGCCTGTCCTTTTAGTGCATCTGTTTTTTGTTGTTGTTGTTGTTGTTTTTAATTTTTTTTTCCTCTTAGCGCACTTGGTTAACACACACACTTTCTGTACGTAACTAAGCGTGGAATGTCAGGGTCTAGGATATACTTATGTTCGACCTCAGTAGATAATGCCAACCATTTTTCCAAAATTACCTGTCTGCTTCAAATCTGCCTCCCTACAATTTACCCTGCACATAGCAGTTGGCTTGTATTTTTAACTTAAGCTTAGTTACGTCTCTACTGTGCTTAAAAACCCTCAAATGATTCAGCAACATTTAGAATAAAGCCCACACTCCTTACCCTTTCTTACAAAGCTCTCCAAGGCTTCCTTCTTCTGACCTCTGCAAAACAACTTCATACCATTTCCCCTCCCCCTGAGTTATGGGGTTCAGCTACACTGATTTTCTTTCAATTTCATAAAAATGCCAAGGTCACACCCACCTAAGTTCTTTTCTTTAATTGTTCTCTAACTCTGGAATGCTACTTTCCTTGACTTCTTATAAAGGGCTTTTGTTCAATGCATGCAAGAATTATTTACTGAACAGCTATTATGTATCAGACACTATCCTAGGTTATCAGGATACACCAGTGAACAAAAGATACAAAAATTGCTGCCTTCTCAGAGCTTACATTCTAGCAGAATAGACAAAATGAGTAACACAGGTAAATTATGTAATTCCTTAGGAGATGAAACATTCTACAGAAAAGTAATCAAGGAGATTTTGTGTCAAGGGAGAAAAATCAGAGCAAGAATAGAAATACAGAGTGAAGGGGATATTATAGTTTTAAATACCAAGTTCATGGTAGGCCTCTTTAAGAAAGTAATGTGTGAGCAGAGGTCTGACGGAGGAGCCAGGTTTCAGATGTGGGTATTTGGGGGGAAAACACCCTAGCAGAGGGCAGAGACTGTGTGCAACAGCCTTAAGGTAGAAGCCTGTATGTTCAATGAAGACCGAGAAGTCCACCGTCGATAAAGCCAACTGCGGCAGTTCGGGGGAGAGATCACGTGGCTTATGCTACGGCCATAACAACGGGCTGGTATGAAGCATCCTCGACGGTTGAATGGAGAGCCCAGATGTATGTGGGAGATAGTAGAAACAGAGGTTTTGGGATGAGCAACTGGAAAGATACAGATGCCATCCACTGGCATGGAAAAGACTGGAAGTAGGTCTAGGGAAGAGGAGGAGCTTAATTTGGTACATCTGCAATGAAAATTTGATAGACATTTTGATAGAAAAGTTGATAGAAATCAAACCAGAGATGGGCAATGGGATATATAAGCCTAGTATTCTGAGGGGGAGGGAATGTGAGATATAAATTTGGGGGTCCACTGCCCTATCAGTGTTATTTATTTATTTATTTATTTATTTTAAGGGTTTTCTTCATTTGAGAGAGAGAGGGGAAGAGCACGAGCAAGGGCAGGGGGAGAGGGAGAAGCAGGCTCCCTGCTGAGGGTGGAGCCTGCTGCAGGTGGGGCTCAATTCCATGACCCTGGGATTCATGACCTGAGCCAAAGGCACAGATGCTTAACTGACCAATCCCCCCCTCCCCCCAGGAGCTCCTATCAGTGTTATCGAAAGGCAGGAGCCTGGATGAAGTCCTCACGGGAATGAGTATGAGATGAGCAGCAAGGAACGCTAAGGATGAGAGCTTGTACAGCAGCTCTGATATTCACCAGATTTCTTCGTTGCTTACCCTCTCTGTGCTTTAGTTTATCTGTATAATGAGGCTAGCCAGGGTGTGCTAGAGAGTAAATGAGTCAATAATACAGAATGCATAAACACGTGGGACATGACTAGCAGTATAGGCACTCTATAAATATTACTTATCTGGTAGAACATAAATCCATTCGTAGCAGGGATCTTTCTTTGTATTTTGTTTATTGCTATGTTCTTTAGGACATAGGACTTAGCACTTAGTGCTTATAATAGGATTTAGCACTTAGGACAGCTTATAATCTAGAGTTGGCACTTAGATACTTGGTAAATGAATTTTTAGACCTGATTATAATGATGAAATCCAGATAACTGGTGATATTAGGTGATGAGGGAAGATAATTTCTTAGAGGTATTATTATGATTTTTAAAATACAATTGTTTCTACATGAGCATTTGTTTCTATCTGAGTTAGAGGTGAGGGAAAGATGGTGGAGAAGAGTCACAGTTCTGAAATGGAAAAGCAGAGGCTCACCAAGGAAACGAGTCAATTTGGAAGAGGGTCTGGAACCACAGAGTATTTGCTTAGAATTCTTATCCAATTCTCATTTGGGATCTCAATTTAATTTTTTTTTTATTTACTTATTTGACAGACAGATCACAAGTAGGCAGAGAGGCAGGCAGAGAGAGAGGAGGAAGCAGGCTCCCCGCTGAGCAGAGAACCCGATGTGGGGCTCGATCCCAGGATGCTGGGATCATGACCCGAGCCGAAGGCAGAGGCCCAAACCACTGAGCCACCCAGGCGCCCCTGGAATCTCAATTTAAAGAAAGTCTCGACTTCTCTACTCACTGGTAGGATACCTATTTAATAAAGAGATAAGACATAGTATTTTCATTCTTGTTGCCACACGCATAACACCAACTTCTCTCAAGTTTGCATGCTTATAGTTTTGTTTTACTTGTATGAGAAAGCCTCCAGCTGGAATTTATGGTATTCCCTATAATAAAATCATACTCATGGGCTTTTTTTTTTTTTAATCCCAGAATGCTTACAGTGACTCTTGGAAATGAATTAATTTTAATAATGTTTGAAATCTGCAGGTTTGTACAATTGGAGGACAGAGTCTATGGTGCTGTCAATCTACTGAGTAGTCATGGTCTTGGTTTCAGTAACTGGAAGGTCAAGTTCAAGACTTTTATAAAATAGTACACATGAAATTGTTGGCATTTGAGTCAGAATCAAGATGGAATGTGACTATAGGAATGTGACAAAAGGATGGTTACCAGAGGGATGGGGGGGTGAGAGGGTGGGGGAAGGAATGAAGGAGGAGCACGAGGTGATGTAAGCAAATCATGAACCACTAAATTCTACACCTGAAACTAATATTACATTGTATGTTAATTAACTGGAATTTAAATAAAAACTTAAATACCAGAACTAAATGAGTTCAGCAAGGTTGCAACATACAAGATCAGTATGCTGAAATAAATCGTACATCTATATATTAGCCATGAACAACCAGAAACTGCTTTGTTTCTAAAAAATAAACTGCTGAAAAAAAGCCGGAACGTGGAGCCAATCTGTTTCAACATAAGATCGCAGCTAGTATCTCCTTTCTCTCACTTTTGCATCTGTGTTAGCAAACATCTGTTTTTGGCAAGCTTATTTGATATTAGGTAGTCAATTATGCTATACCACATTGGCATCTAAATTTTAATCTCCTTTAAAGAGCAAAAGACGGAAGAGCCAATGGACTTGAACTACACCTGGCACCATCATTTGAAACAACCTGTACCTCTAATCACCATTGGTGAGCAAACTCAGCAGCTGGCATTAAAGCAGTTAATGAACTGCAGAAACACATCTGGCAGTTCCCTTTGGTGTACTGCTGTTTGGAGAGAAGATCTCAATGTTTACCAAATCAAGTTCTGTTTATGCACTAATACTCTGAGTTCTGCTGTGGGAGTGCCATTTCTGAGTGCCCTGAGGGGTAGGAAAAACACAACATAAAGAAACAAGAGCCCTGGGTTATAGACTGGGATGTGCCCCTAAGATTTTGATCAAGTTACTCTTTCTTTCAAGCACTTTTGTTTCCTATTCAATCAAATAAGCCACAGAACTGCTCATCTATAAAGAGTTCTAGACCTTTATGTCCAACTCATTACACACCTACACTTTCATGTCCAAATCTCAAAATATAGCAAGTTCTAAATCATTCTCATTATATATTCTTCCTCTTTATTTATTGTAGTTATACCTGAGCCCTCAAATGGTGTGAGCTAGCAATCCAGAATCGTACTCAATTGTGTCATCTCTCCAGTCCTACCATCTAGCCTGTGATCACCACTGTCTGCATTTTACCTCAGACATTTGTCTCCATTCTGTTATCCTCTGCTATGGTCTGAGTGTTTGCATCAGCTCCAAAATTTATACCTGGAAACCTAATGCCCAACATGATGGTATTAAGAAGTGGGCATCTAGGTGGGGCTTAGGTCAAGAGGGTGGAGCCTTCACAAATGGGATTAGTGCCCTTATAAGAGAGACCTCACAGAGCCAGCTTGCTTCTTCCAAGTGAGGTTAGAGCTAGAAGGTACCATCTGTAAACCAGAAAGTGGACCCTCACCAGATACCAAATCTGCCAGTGCCTTCATCTGGGACTTCTCAGCCTCTAAAATGGAAAGCAATAAATGTTTGTAAGCCAACCAGTCTCTGGAATTGTTATAAGAACCCACACTGACTAAGACACATTCCATTTGCACTAGTACTATAATAGTCAAAGGCAAAAAATAACTAACTAAATATTTATTTATTTATTTATTTTCTATCCCTCACTCGTGGCGGGCCTTGATAACACATCAACTATTCTTTCCTGCTTAATCTCTGCAGCCTGAGAATTCTATTGAATATGCTCAGGCAGCCAATACCATGTTTCTTAAACATGCTTATTCTCAAATTTGGGGGCAGTGTAAAACCTTTATCTGACAAATAGATAGAGTTATGTATACATAAAAAACCCAACAACTAAGAATAAGACAACCCAGTAAAATGGGTCAAAGTTTTGAAAAGACCCTCAACTCTATGGTCAACTAATGTTTGACAAAGCAGGAAGACTATCCAATGGAAAAAGACAGTCTCTTCAATAAATGATGCTGGGAAAATGGGACGGCCACATGCAGAAGAATGAGACTGGTCCATATCTTATGCCACATACAAAGATAAACTCAAAATATATGAAAGACCTAAATGTGAGACAGGAATACTTCAGAATCCTAGAGGAGAATACAAGCAGCAAACTCTTTGACCTCAGCCACAGCAATTTCCTGCAAGACACAATCCCTAAAAGCAAGGAAAACAAAAGCAAAAATGAACTACTGGGATTTCATCAAAATAAAAAGCTTCTGCACAGCAAAGCAAACAGTCGACAAAACTAAAAGGCAACCTACAGAATGGGAAAAGATATTTGCAAATGACATAATAGATAAAGGGATAGTATCAAAAATCTATAAAGAACTTCTCAAACTCAATGCCCAAAGAACAAATAATCCAGTCAAGAAATGAGCAGAAGACATGAACAGACACATCTCCAAAAAAGACACACAAATGGCCAACAGACACATGAAAAAACGCTTCACATCCCTCAGCATCAGGGAAATACAAATCAAAAGCACAATGAGATACCACCTTACAGTAGTTAGAATGGAAAAATTAACAAGACAGCAAATGTTGGTGAGGATGCAGAGAAAGGGGAATCCTCTTACACTGTTGGTGGGAATGCAAGCTGGTAGAGCCACTTTGGAAAACAGTATGGAGGATCCTCAAGAAGTTAAATACAGAGCTACGCTAAGACCCAGCAATTTCACTATGAGGTATTTACCCCAAAGATACAGAGGTAGTGAAAAGAAAGGGCACCTGCACCGCAATGTTCATAGCAGCAATGTCCACATGGCCAAACTGTGAAAGGAGCCAAGATGCACTTCAGCAGATGAATGGACAAAGAAGATATATAATGGAATATTACTCAGCCATCAGGAAGAATGAATACCTTCTATTTACATTGATATGGATGGACCTGGAGAGGATTATGCTGAGCAAAATAAGTCAATCAGAGAAAGACAATTATCCCATGGTTTCATTCATAGGTGGAACATAAGAAATACTGCAGAGGATCATAGGGAAAGGGAAGGAAAATTGGGAAGAAATCAAAGAGGGAGAAAAACCATGAGAGACTCTTGACTCTAGGAAACAACTGAGGGTTGTGGAAAGGGAGGTGGGTGGAGGGATGGGGTAACTGGGTGATGGACATTAAGAAGGGCAGGTGATGTGATGAGCACTGGGTGTTATATACAACTAATGAATCATTGAACACTACATCAGAGACTAATGATGTACTATATGTTGCCTAATTGAATTTAAGTTTAAAAAATGACTCTTCACAAAGATATAGAAATGATCAATATGCATGTAAAATTCTGCTTAACTTCAATACTCATCAGGAAAATGCCAGTTAAGCCACCCATAGATGATACTGTGGACCCATCAGAATGGCCAAAATTTAAAAGACTAACAACTGCAAAACTAGTGAAAATAAGAAATAATTGGGATCTTCATACAATGTTTGGTGGGGATGTACATGGAACACAACCACTTTGAGCAACGATTTCACAGTTGTTGTTGTTTTTTTATAAAACTGAACATGTACCCATCTATGACTCTAAAATTCCACTCCTAGGCATTTGCTGAAAAGAAATAGACATGTGTTTGTTTACAAAAAGTGACTTGCCCAAGAATGTTCACATCAGTTTTTTCAATACTAACCAACTATGGAAACAGTTCAGTGTCCCTCAACAGGAAAACATATTTAAAAATGTGGTGTATTTACTCATACAAAGGACTATCACTATAGTGAAAAGGAAAGTGCTGGTAATACATACAAGGGTATGGGTAAGTCTCAGAAGTTATGCTGAGTGGAACAAATCGTAAACAAAAAAGTACATATTATATAATTTTACTGATATGAAATTCTAGAATGGCCCAAACATCTACGGTCGAAAAAAAATCAGAGCAGTGTGCGTCTCTAGCAGTGGGCACAGGAGTTGACTGGGCTGTGGTAGGAGATGGTTTTTCAGAAGAAAGGGGTAATGTCTTACATCTGGATAGGGGTTAAATAACTACAGGCATTTTTCAAAATTCAGTAAAGTACATTTAAGGTTGGTGTAATTCATTATACATAAATGTTACTTCAAAAGGTAAAAGTGTATCAAACACTGAACTCTGGGGAACAACATGCATACCAGATAGGGAGAAGGCCTGTGTATGGAATTTAGAACAACTAAAAAAATGAAAGGAATGGTTGAAGAAAGGAATGGCTGTATGGATATGTAACAAAGCAAGTTTAGTCAAATGTTAACGTGTAGCTAGTGGACATATGGATGTTCCCTGGAAAATTCTTTAAACTTTTCTGTTATTTGAATTTTCAAAATGTTTTGGAAAAGTTCTTAGCCGCCCAGAGTTCAGACCCTCTTTATCGTTCGTGTTGACTTCTGCTTCCATCTCTTATCTGACATCCCCACCACGGATCCGTACTTTCTCTGATCCATGTTCATACTGGTGCCAGAGTCTTCCAGCGAAAAAGAACACCATCCCATTCATTTCAGCTTGAGATAAAAGGTCCTTCAAAATCTAAGTCCTTTCTAAATCCTGCATTCAGCTACTCTGACTCTCCCCCACATACATTGTGCACCAGCCAGACGGAACCTCCGTGACTTCAGGGTTCATTGAGGTTCGGAAGATAAGCTAAGAAAGGTCCCTACTTATCTTTCCCAGGCCAGATCAAATGTTACCTTTGATGTGAAACCTGCTCAGCCCTTTTGGTGACCTTTTCATTTGGGTTTTTACGTCACATACTCAACACTGTTCTTAGAGCCTGGATTACAGGTGTTGTGCTGTCATCTGTGTATGTTCCTGTCTCCCCTATTAGCCCGGTCACTAGTCCCCCAACTAGAGCATGCACCAGAATCACCCAGAGGGTTTGTTAACATGCAGACTGCTAGAGAATCATCTTTAAGGGTTTCTGATTCTGTAGGTCTTAGATGAGGCCCACAAATGTGCATTTCTATCAAGACCCCTGGTGATGGTGATGGATCCAGAGGCCACACTTTGAACACCCCTATATTGAATAATCACTTCCTTGAAGGGAGATGCTAAGGTGTATTCATTTTTGTATCCCTAGAGTGTACGGCAATGCTTGGAAGAGAGCCAACACTGAATAAATCCATGATGAATTCTCAAATAGCAATTTATGCGGTGAAGAATTTAAAAAATAATGACAATATTGAATATGGAATATAGGATGAGCTTCTGGGACCTATAAATTGGTTCCAGAGGGCTGTGAGTGCTGCACACAGCACAGGCACTTGGTCTATGCCAAGCCAAGACATCTGCAATCCCTTCTTGACAATTTTTTTGTGACATGACTTTGGTTGTCTAGGGGAGACATCCACTTTTTGAATAGTCAGACCCAACACTTTCCAAGTTAGGCAGACTAGAATAGAACCAATATCGAACCCTCCCTCCCCCCATAAACATGGCCAGGCTGAATAAAACTCACATATGGGAATTGCTGATTCATCTTCACAGGTCACGCTGTCTGGTGAGCGTACTTAGAGATGGCTGTTCTGCGCAAACGGCCACAAACTCGACAGCCTGCCCAGAATGAATGGATGGTGGGAGAGGGGGGAAGTACCTGCAAATGGCTACCACCTTCCCCTCCATCCATAATTAAAGCACAGACTTGTTACAGGGGTGAGGCATTTAGGCCAAGGCAAAAACTTGGAAGACTTACAGGGCCATTGTATGGCCCTTCCCCAGGGCAGTCCACATCCCACTTCCTAGAATCTGTGATTACAATACCTTACCTGACAAAAGGGAACTGGTGATTAAGGAACGGTCTGGAGAGGAGGAGATTATCCTGGATTATACAAGGGAGTCCAATAATAATAGCATGAGGGGTTTTATAGGAGGAGGCAGGAAGATTAGAGTCGGAGAACAAAGCATGACAAGAGACGAAGAGGTTGGAGTGATGCTCGGCCATGAGACAAGGAGCGTAGTCATCCTCCAGAAGCCAGACAAGACAAGGAAATGCATTCGCTCCTTGATCATTCAGAAATACGGCAGCTCTGCTGATTTTAGCCCACTCATCTCCAGATTTTCAAGATAATAAATGTGTTTCGTTTTAAGCCGCTTAATTTCTGCTTAACTTGTCACAGCAGCAATAAGGAGCTAATACTCCCTGTCTGATAAAGCTGTTCATGGCACAGTAGTCTTCTTGTCAAGAGATTTAATGACATTTACTGGCTTAGAGTTTAGCAGGTTTCAGAATTAACCCCAGGCCTGAAGCCAAGTACCAAAAATTCAAGCTTAAACCCCTGGAGTTCCCGGTGTTTGTCATGTAAAGTATAATACATTTCCATGCAAAAAGAACCCCTGTGGTGTCATGACAAGAGCCTGGAATGAAATAAAAGTGAAAGGATCCCAGCCAAGGTCCAAATACCTACGGATTTGGGCAAATCATTCCTACTCCCAGACCTCATTAGAAAACGCAGGGATTAGAGTACAAGTAAACTTTTTTTAACAGCACATCTAGCACATTTGTTTATCAGAAATGAGACAGATTATTTGCCCACATTTATGCCAGCTAATTGGGAGAATAATAAATGAAGGTTCTAAATAGCTCATAGCTCTACAGCTCACGGGAGATAAGTGTCACGGAATTAGAAATTCATGAAGAGTGGTGAGAAGAGAAGATATTTAGGATGTTCCTCATTATCATTACAGTAGAGAAACAAGCTTACAAAACCTCACAGAGAAAAGCGAAATTTCGACATAATTAATAAAAACCAAGATAATTAATAAAAACCGTCTTAGCCCAGGGAAGAAAAAAATCAGGCAGTTCATTGCAATAAAATATCAGTGCCTACCTTCCTACGTTAGAGAAATTATATACTTATTCTGATACCACTTAAATGATCCCATCTGTGTTATACTTGAGTTTCATTTTTCAAGTCCTATCACGTGGAACATTCATCTCGTCTCCCCTGGCTCGGTCGAGGGGGAACTGCTCCGGCAGCTAATGACCCAGTGAAGGTAAAACCCTTCCTCCACTCCGTCTCATGCTTCTCTTTCCCTGCTTTCGTAGACGTTCCTCAACTGTTCCTGGTGACGATTACTTCCTGGAGCAGTCAATGATATCTGGGCCCAGGAATGAATTCTTGGGTTTTGTCATCTGGACAAGGTACAAAAGGGAGCTGTTTATTTTTCCATCCACCTGGTCCCTTCGCTCTTACATTCTGCCCATTTCGAACTGTGGTTCTCTGACCCATCCATCTGGTTGTCGCACAATTTCTGTCTGGAGGAAGGAGATAAACGTAGAGAGACAGAGGAAGGTGTGGGAGCACAGCGAGAGACAAATGGGGCATGTGAATGATAGCCACATACATCTGAGATAGGGAGGCAGCAGGAATGTGGCCCTGGCAGTCTGCTCTCTGCCTCCCAATAATTCTGGTAATTGCCAACGTGTATGGAAGGATTATAATCTGTAGGATGCTGCCCCCACCCGGGGCATGGTGAAGACTTGCACGCAGATCTCATCTCCTCTTACAGCTCTGGGAGCAGGATACCAACGTTTTCTAACTCTTGCTGCTCAGAGCACCAAGGGCCAGAAGGATCCAGGAACCCTCCACAGTTAGTAAACGACAGTAGTTACTATTGTTAACCAGTTACCAGCCGAGCCCCACATCTCCCCACAGCCCTTCCAAGCCTGTGGTCTTGCCCCTGCAGAGCCACCTGCGAACTGCTTCTAATCAACACATCCCTCCACGCACGTCCTCGAGGTCCACAGACGTTCTTGCTGCGCTCAGCCCTGCCATTCTCAACCTCCCACATTTTCCTGGCATTTTCGACCGTGCTGAAAGGGAGCCATTTCAGAGAGCATGGCTAGAAAAACTGGCTCTATTTGCCACACACCGTGTTCCACAGGTTCGAACTCTCAGCACTCCAAATCTCCCGTATGTAAATGAACAGTTACGCTGCGTTTTCCTGCTGGGATTATCCTTGTCTGAGATCTAGGACCATCACGACACAGGTAAGGGGTACAGCTGTGTCTCGGGATCTTTGAGACTAAATGCCTCTAGTCCCTGTTTCATTCTTCCTTTTCCTTAATTTGCTTCTACGCCACCATCTATTGGAGAAAAATGTCAGGGTTAGGTTCAGAAGAAACTGAAACTCAGAGAATTCAAAAGATGATACCATGATTAAGCTCTCTCCCAAGATCTTGATACAGAAGGCTTTGAGTTACCACAAACATGGTCTGGACAATGCAGGCGTCTCAGTACCATACAGACAAAGGCAGGAGCAAAAAGTGAAGATGAAGCGAGCAGCCACTCTGCAGTACGATGTACTTTAGTTCCTAGGACCACCCTGGGAGGCTAATATTTCTTGACATATTCAAAGTTATTTCTTGACCATATGCCACATATTAGGCATATGGTTTAGGGATACAGCAATGATCAAGATAAGACAGATTCCAGCTCTTACAGTTCTTATACTGGGTGGAATCATAGGATAAGAAAGAAAACAAAGAAAGTGTTTCTGAGAAAGCAAACTGTAAGTTCAAACTCAAACGACAAGAAGGTCCTGGTCATGAGTTGATCTAAGTGCTGGAGGTCCTGGGTAGAGGGCAAAGACCGTACAGGTCCTACATTCTAGGACTGCCTGAGTGCCTAGAATATAATGAAGGGGAAGTTAAGTGAGTCAAGCCAGAGACTCATGGGAAGGTCAGGTGGGCCTTACAGGCCAGTGTTTCTCAAACTGTAAGGTATATAAGAATTATCTGGACATCTTGTTAAGAAACAGTAACCACTTCAGGAACTCTGTGGTAGGGCCTGCAATTCTGATGTTGCAGGTCTCGATAAGAAGTTAATACTTCTTAATATTACAAGTGTCACTGAAGCCACAGAGGGTTTTAAAGAGACAATGAATTGACAGGATTTACTTTTCAGAAGTGTACTCTAGATGATAGCTTTTAGGAAAGCAAGAGCAAAGCACGAGACAGAAATGATACAGAAGAAACCGGTTAATAATTAATAATTATATAATTAATAATTAATAATAATCAATAATTCACCAAGGTCTTGCTATAGATTCACAATGCGTGTCCAGGATTATGTGACCCAAAGCCTGGGTGGGGTCCTTCATCCTTATGCCATTTGCCTGGACAGGAGAATGCTTGTCTTAGAAGATGCACACTCATGTGATGGGAGTAGCGTTAGGCAAAGCTAAATGGGTTCACTGGCTTTACTGTGAATGCTTTTTAATAGTGATCTGCCAAACAGGTGCCATTCACTGGGAATTAGGAGCATGTTGTTCATTTTCATTGCTTGTGGTGCGGACACCCTATGTTCCAGGCACACTAAAGAGGCCAGCTTCTAAGCATGGGGAACCCACTCCTTTTACCCATCTTGGTGCAGGTGGATCTTCCAACAACTCCCAAAGGTGTCTTTGATAGCTGAGCTGTTTACTTCTTTGTTGGTGTGACTACCCAGCAGGCACGAAGTCCAAACAGAACCAGAGGGAGCATCCGCAACGATCTAGCAGCTGCACCGGGTAGCGGAGACACTGCTCCAGCTCCCTCTGAGCGGCAGGAGGGTTAGGACAACAAAACACATGTCCAAGAATCTGGCCTCTTCTCCAGAAATGCCTACATCACTATTTCCTTTATGTGCTTCTTCTAGACTTTCTCACTTACGTTTTTCCTCACCTCGAATAAATCGATGTAAGATTATAACTTCTTTATATGCATACGTAGCAAGCACTTTGTGTGAAGCACTATGCTTAATGCTCTTCAAATATTACCTTATTTAAACTTCACAGGAGCCCCTACCCAAAAAAAAAAAAAAAAAAAAAAAAAGCTAATTCAAAGGGGTACACGCACTCTGATATTTACTGCAACATTATCTCCAATAGCCAAATTATGGAAGCAGCCCAAGTGCCCACTGAGAGCTGAATGGATAAAGACACGGTGCGTATACACAGTAGACTATTACTCGGCCGTCAGAAAGGGTGAGACCTTGCCATTTGCAATGACACGGATGGAGCCGGAGAATATGATGCCAGGTGAGATAAGTCGGTCAGAGAAAGACAAATACCACATGGTTTCACTCACGTATGGAATTTAAGAAACTAAACAAATGATCACGGGGGTGGGGGGGAGAGAGCAAGAGAGAAACAAAGCAAGCAACAGACTCGTAGCTATAGCGAACACACGGAGGGTGACCAGAGGGGAGGTGGAGAAAGGATGAAGTAGGAGACGGGGCGGACAGGAGGGCATGAGAAGGACAGCACTGGTCATGATGAGCACCGAGCAAAGCACAAAACCACTGAATCACTACATTGTGCACCTGAGACTAATATAACACTGTATGCTCACTAGAATAGAATACAAAAACAATTAAAAAATAAAATAAATTCACAGGAGCCCAGAAAAGGAGGTTCTGTCTATTGCACAGCTGAGGAAGCTGCAATTTTCACTCAGTTCTATGGGCTGCCCGAGTTCTCACAGGTGTGGCATGAAACGGTGAGAACTGTGACCTAAACCTTACTGGTCCCACGCCACTTTTTCCCAGCAGACCGAGGGATATTCCAAACGCAGTTCCTGGATCTTCAGCATCAGCATCGACTAGGAACCTGTTAGAAATGCGAATTCTCAAGTTCTATCTCAGACCTTCTGAATCCAAGAGTCTGGGGGTGGCAGTCAGTTTTAGAAAACCCTCCAGATGACAAGCTAAAATCTGACAACCTCTGATCTAAACCAGGGTCTGCGGACGGAGGACAGAGAGAAATCTAGCTGGCAATCTCACCGGAGGGTAGTGAGACAAGAATGGTCTTTGTGATTTTAAAGATGGTCCAAAATAAACAAGAATGTATGACAGAGAATTTATGTGGCCAGTGAGGCCTAGAATACTTACCATCTGGCCTTCAAAGAGGGGTTAGCTCAAGCTAACCCCTGACCTAAATTATGCTTTTCCGGGGGGCTGGACTTGACTTATTCCTATTACTTAGTTTCCAGTAATTGGGAACTAGTGATTCCCGACACTGCCTCCCTCACTTCCTCGACTTTACTAGTTTTCACTGTAGTATTTTTAACAAAGCGCCAGCACTCTGTTTTATAGTTTACTGTCCCTTTATACTGACAGATCTTTACAGATAGGAGTTTGCAGGAAGTGTTCTAGAACTTGTTTACCTCGTCTGGGGCACTCTGCTTTCAACCCCACTACTTCCCTGGTGGCTTGGAGAACTTTTTTATGGTCTTCTCCTTTGTCCTTCTAAGCTCCTACAGTATTTATTTATATAGTTATGGAATGGATATATTTTTTCTCATGTGAAGATACACATAAGAAAGTAAAGTAAGTGTTCTTATAAAGTAAGTATTCTTTTCATAAATTCTAAAACATACTAGTTTTTGGTACATCTTAAAAATCTCTGGAATAAGGATACATGTTAAAATCCATGGAGCTCACAGCTCTTTGGGACCAGGTAGAAGTCATGCCATTGTCTACAGGGATGGACTAGGACACAGCTACTCACATTTCTGGAGTTATGAAGATACATTGGCAATACTGCCTATAATGTTTAATCTAAAATGTATTAAAAGAATACAGGGTGGGTTTAAGAGGAAAAAAAATCTTCCCTTTATTCAAAATGATAATGAAAAGAAATGAGTGAAGCAAATACCCATTATTTGGAGACTAACTACAATTCTGTATTGTCTTTCAAAATAATGACCATGTGCTGTTATAGGATCAAAGAAAGGAAGACAGTTATGAGTAGATGAAGGTATGGTACATCTGTTTGTGAAAAACGTTAATTATCTCAAACATGTAGGCACCACAGTGAAAGTTGGGGAAAACCACATGATCCTTCGAACAGGGGACAGTAAATTCCAAGCAATAGGAAGCTGTGTCAACAATTCATGCATCATGGAAAATCTTCTTTAATGCACTGTGCTATATTTTATTTGGCAGATTTTTGTTTTTCTTAGGGGTTCATAAAATAATAGTGGGTCTTGCAACTGATCTCTTAAATTTTAAGCAGAGTCTTAAAAATTGTATGAATGAGTGTTGCTAAATATTGTGCAATTATATGCTAATTAAAATGATCTGAATTTAATAGTGCCTATTTTTAAAATGCCAATATTTGGATGCTACTTAGCCCACATTCAAATGGCTAGAATCAAGGTTGCCCACAAATACAGATATCACCAAGGATTGCTCAATTAACTGATCTCATTCTAACTTAATTAGAATTTTTTTTTATTCTATATCTATTAAGTTCTATATTTTTCCTGAAGTGAAAAGGGCCAGTCGGCTCTTCAGTCTGTGTCAAACTCTTGCAGGCTGCATGGTTTTGTTTTATTTTGTTTTACATCCTATTTTCAAGCAAGACTTTTTAGAGTAGGATCATTTTAAATTATCTTTTTTTCTTTTTCATTTAAATTCAGTTAGCTGACATACAGTACGTCATCAGTTCTGATCGAATGTTCAATGATGCACCAGTTGTGTGTAATACCCGGTGCTCATCATGTCGTCTGCCAGACTAACTACCTGCCCACAATCCGCCTGAAGAAAGGTCTAGATTACTTTCCCACAGGAGCCATTTTCCATTCTACCTTTGTCATCTGAGAGCAGAAACAAAGACAAAGATTGTTCACTGTCCTGAACACACTGGCTCTTGTACAAGCTCACCGTGATATATTTCACACTATTTCACCTTAAATATAAAGGAGGTGGCTACCCACCCTCTCTGTCAGCCTAATTGAGAAGGCATCATTGCTTCAACCATTTACTTGACATTTGTCCCCTTGCCAACCATCACATGGTGACCTCTGAACGCTGCTTAGCACTAGCACAGAAAAAAAAAAACAAACCCAAACCAAAGGTCAAAATCTACCAATTAATTCATATTTAAAGGGAGCATGCATTTTTAAAATGAGAATATGCTGGTCTTTGCAAAAAGAACACTAACATTTGAACCCACTCAATGCCCCCTACTTGAATCAAGAGAAATCCACAGCTTATTTCCTCCTCGACCCTCCAAATCACTATGGAGCAAACTGCACCATGAACGTGGATGGGTGATCATTTAAGACGCATATGCTGTCCTGATCATGGTGTAGGACAATGTGAGTGCTTCTGAGTGAGAGAGGATGTGTCCTTACACTTGCAATTACAAGACAAGTAGCACTTGAGTTTTGTGAGTAGAAGACTGGCACTGGAAAACCAACAGCCTCCTAGCTTTAGCTCATCTGCCCTGAATTTCATTTAAGAGCGTACTTTGCAATAAAAGTTGTCCTGATGAAATTGCCACCTGCGGAAGGATCGAGGCAGAAAGGAGATGAACACCGCTTGAAACACACCTCCGATGGAGAAAAATACGTACAGCATTTCAATGGTAGCATTTCCACGATGCAAATAATAGAAAAATAATTCTCTTCCTGATTCAGGTACCTCTTGTCTGTCCCACAAAAGCTCTGTGAGGGAGGTCATTTTCTCTGCTTAGTTTCCTCAACAACAGTCTTATAATTTGAAGGAAAAACCGTGACTCTGAAGACACCCAGCTTTCAGAAGTGTGGGCACAAACGTACATTAGAATGAAGAAAAAGGCTTGAAATATTCTTCATTTCCTCCACTGTATGGTAGCAATACACGGACAATTTGTCCAGTACTTTAAACATTTTTAGGTAAGTCCTTTAAGGTTTCCTCGATTGCTTTTAATGAATAAAATACACGGCCGTTTGGTCAGCTGGATGAGGCTTCCCTTGGTAAGATCCTGCCCTATCATTTCGTATTAGGTAACTGGTGTACACGTATGTTAGTATGTTACAACCACGGCACACAGAACAAAATGCTGACAGGAAGATAGGAAGGTAGAAAGGGTAAAATGGGAGAAACAGAAGGGGGTGGGGGAAGGGCTAAACCAGAAGAAAGGAAGATAAGAAGGGGAGGGATACGGAAGGGAGGGAGGGAAGGAGGGGAGAAAATGCTAATTTAGAATGTGTTAGACAAATACTTAACATTTTAGCTGATTTTCCACAACATGTCGACTTACGTAACAACAGAATCAAAACTAATTTTAAAAAGAGAGCTGACTTTGGCTATTTCAATTACTGATCTTAGACTGGAAATAAGCCACGGTGCTGATTTCTGGCAGAGGTCTGGGACTTGGAGATCACTGTGAACACCCGCACATCTCTACTTTTGGTGGATGAGCGTGTCCCCTGGTATAACCGTCATGAGATGTCTGAACTTTGTGTTCACCTACCGGGGGACACTAAATCCAGAATTTCACACGAGTTGAGGCTGGGTTTATTTTTGCTCCTTGAGCAGGACTAAAACTTGTTTTTTCTTTGGCTCTTTGGGAAATCTGGGGGGCGGCTACACGGACAGGATTCTGCACCATGTGGGTGTGGGAAGCCCACGCCCAAAGGGGCTGGGAGCAGCACCCCTCACTCTCTACACCTTGTCTCCTATCTGTCAGTTGGTCCTTCAGCGTTGCTAGAACCCGAGGACTTGACAGGGTTTGGGGGCTGGTTCACTACTTAGCAGTCCTTTGAACTGTTTCGGTGTCAAGTAAAACACATTGGTGTGACTACTTTCCTATTTCTGAAGTTGAACAAACACAGCAATGCTAATAGTTGCGACTTAAAATACATTTGGCAAATTGCATCCCGTTTTGCATAATTTGATGTATTTGAAAACGATGTCAGTTTTTTGCTTTCATGTAAAGTACTCCCTGAGTTCACCCAAGCTAGGACTGATAAAGACAGAGAGGAAAACATTAAGAGGAAAATATAAAAAGAATGTACAAAATACTGTGAACATCCTTTTCTTTTCTTGAATAAGAAAGGCATTTTTAAAAAGACACACAGTAATTCCTTATTAAGCTCATTAAAAATTCTAATAGAACAGTCAGTTTTTCCTTATTTCATACAAAATGAGCAGTGGGTAAAATGTACCATCAGATAGAAATTTAAACATTGGACTCTGCTCCCCATATGTAAACACCTCTTTTTACTTTATTAAAAGTCTGATGTTTCAGTATATATGACATTCTTAGTCTTGAGTCTGTTCACATTATACATTTTACTGTCGGGTATATTTGGAACCTTGAGTATTTTATGAATTCCAAAATGTTAGTTATTTTTTTCATTGCAGATTACTATGATTCTCAGAAATGAGAATTTAAAAATCACTGACAATAGGGGGCGCCTGAGTGGCTCAGTCGGTTAAGCGTCTACCTTCAGCTCAGGTCATGATCCCTGGATCCTGGGATGGAACCCCGCATGGGGCTCCCTGCATAGTGGGAAGCCTGCTTCTCCCTCTCCCACTCCCCCTACTCGCTGTGTCTCTCTGCCAAATAAATAAATAAAATCTTTAAAAATAAATAAATAAATAAATAAAAATCACTAACATTTACAGTTTACTATGTGAGATGACATACATTACATCGATGTTGAAAAGAAAACCACAGGCCGCCAGATAGAGTCACTTATTTAGGGCCTTCATCAGCAAACCAAGATTTGACACCTCACTTCACTGAAGTTCCAGATCCCGGGGAATGTGACCTTTTCCCAGGCAGCCCGGAGTTTCCTGCTCTGCGCTAGGAGGAGATCCAAGGAAAGACCCTTTCTGTTCCCCTCAGGATGGAAACGTTACCTAAGACAAGGATCCTGGGCTGATAATCTCCTTTTCTCTTTTCCTTCTCTGCCTTTAAAAACCTTCCCTTTCCTGGCAGCTCAACCCAGCTCCTTTTTTTTCCCCCTGGATGGAATGCTGCCCAAATCAGGCATCATGTAATAAAGCTGATTCGATCTTCAAATGTATTTGGGTGAATATTTGTTATTTAACACCAGTCTTCGTCGTAACTGTGCCAAGTGAGTTTCTTTAGCTTTATTTTACTGACAGTACATAGTACACAGTATAGGGAAGAGGGTGGGGTTCATCCTTTCACAGACCTGGGTTCCAATCCTCACTCGCCTCCCTCCCTCTGATGTCGGACAAAGGATCTAAGGCCTCCCTCAAACTCATCATTCATGAGACGGAATGATCAGTACTTAGTTCACGGATGCTTTGTAAGAATCAAACGACTATGGGCTGGCATATAGTGACTGTACAACATAGCTCAGCTAGAATTTAAAGTACCCCAAGGAAGACCCCAGAATTAGTAAGTAGCACTTTCAGGAATCAAATTTGGACGTATTTGCCCTCAAAATGAAAAATCACGTTTTCTACTATACCACACCACTCAAATCAGTACAGAGGGGTATTTCACAGACATTTAAGGGATGCAATGAGTAATACATAAATTCAGTACCCTGCAGGTATGGAGTCAAAGAAAGAAATTCCTATACACCATCAGTGCTTTGTTACCAGATTAAAAAAATAATAATATGTCTTAGAGCCCAAAGGATTTCAGATGGCTTACCATGAGTACTAGTTATTAAAACCTTAGATTGCCTTTAACTACACACCTGAAAATAAATGATAATGAGTTCATTTGCAAACAAAACTTGTCAGATAAAATTATGAAGGGGTAAATTCTTAAAATAAGGGTAATGAAATACCCTTTTAGAGGTCCTTAGTTTCTGCATGGTGTTATGCTAGGCCTTTAAATACCCTCTCTCAACTGAACTTCCAAATACAATTCACGAGGTAGTTCGCATAGACCTCCCAATTCGTGGCCGTGGAGGTGTGAAGTCCAATAACCCAGCCAAGTGGCAAAGCCAAGATATGAGTCCAAATGGGCCTGACGCCTAACACTGGGTTTTGGAGGTTGTGGCTTGTTGTTTGGTATTTTCAGACAACTTTTATTCTGCTAACATATTTTTGTATTCATCACAGGGTCACTTTAACAACAAGTGTTTTCATGTGTTATTAAGTCAGGGTATGGAAAAATGAAAGCCTGGTTTCTAATCTTAAAGCAAAAGTAAATTCAATGGGATGTTTTAATTAAGGCACAAGAATTATTCATAGTTCTAGATAGAACCAGATGGGAATATGTTCAGATGTTCATCCCCAGATATCTTAAAGGAAAGAAGTTCTAAATTACCTAGAAGGGGCACCTGACTGCCTCACTTGATAGAACATGCAACTCTTGATCTTGGGGCTGGGAGTTGGAGCCCCACATTGCGTGAAGTGATTAATTAAAAATAAAGTCTTTAAAAAAAGAAATAAAGAATAAATTACCTATACAACTATCAAAAGAGAACTATTTCATTCAAGGGCTATTTTTACCCAGGCTTCTTCTGGGCTCCCAGCCATCTGGGTCCTTTTCCCCAGATGCTCCAGGCCTCTCTGGTGAAACGTTGTGAAGCTGTGGCAGACCCAGCCACCATGGGCCAGCTCCAGGTCAGACCCAGCCACCATGGGCCAGCTCCAGGTCAGACCCAGCCACCATGGGCCGTGGTTCCAGCTCCAGGGCAGCCTCCTTTCCCATCACTTCCTGTGGACAGTTTTCTTCACTGGCTGGAAATGGTCACTAAGCAACCTCCAGACCACCTGTGGGACAAAGGCAACCTAATCATTTCGTCTTGTGTCTCAAGCTACATGGGACCCGAGCTCTCATGGTAGTCACCCACCTAGCAGCCCTGTCATTACTACCACTGGCCACAGTGTGTGTTATTCTTCAACTCACAAAACACTGCTGTGAGAGAGAAGCAGAGAACTCTTTCCAGGCTGTTAGGGCTGATGCTTGATGTACTAGTTGATACTGTTGCCTTCTCAACCTTTCCTCAAGTTTGTCTCAACCTCCTGCCCTTCCTTTATACTGACAAAGCTCTTAGGACAGTATCTATCTTTCACATTGTTCATTAAAATTTGGATATGCTGAGGCGCCTGGGTGGCTCAGTGGGTTAAGCCTCTGCCTTCGGCTCAGGTCATGATCTCAGGGTTCTGGGATTGAGCCCCGCATCGGGCTCTCTGCTCAGCAGGGAGCCTGCTTCCCCCTCTGTCTGCCTGCCTCTCTGCTTACTTGTGATCTCTTTCAAATAAATAAAAGATAAAATCTTTTAAAAAAAATTTGGATGTGCTTACTATTACCTCCCTCATAGATCCTCTCCACAGCCGTACCTCCCTGCATTGCCCACCCCCCCCCCCCCCATGTATTTAACTGGCTGGAATGGGCTTAGAGGACCATAGGCAGATTCTCTAATGTTCCATGATGTCTCTTAGCTCAGGGTATCTGTCTCTCCGATATGGGGCTTCCCAGTTCCCTTTTTTAATTTCCCAGTTTTTAAAGCTTAGCACCTGCATCATTTCCCCTTGAAAAGTCATTTCTAACCATTCCATATGAAAACGAACACTCCCTCCTTTATATCCTTGCTTACCCCATGTGTCTTTCTTTTTTAGTACTTAGAACGCTTTGTTGCACTTATTTTTACTCATCTCCTCTGTAACTAGACGACGAGTTCATTAGCTTCTCCAGGAGACCAACTGTAATCCGCATTTAGTGAGATTAATTCTCTCCTTCCTCCTTCACTCCACCCTGAGCCCCTCCTCCAGATGTAACCGGGGCTCCCGGAAGTCTTCCACGCACGTGCACCCACACGGATATTATTTAGAATTCTATAGATGTTTACACACCTAAAACAGTATACAAATAGGTCTGAAGCTTCCTTTTTAAATACGTTTCACACCATCACGGACATCTTCCCGTGTCAATATAGTGTCTTAAATAACTGTGGGACGTTCTGTCGTACGCAGATATATTATTTAAACAGAAGGAATGGCTCTCGCTCATTTTCAAAGGGTGCTTAGTACCCAGAGCCCACATCACAAATGTGAGGGGGACCGCCAGTGCCATTATTCAAACAGAAACACAAGCCTTTCCACTCCCATGAGGTGGCCTTTTGCTTGAACAAAGTCCCAGCAGTTTCCCGCGGTTCCTTCTAGACTCTGCCCTCCAGGTCCCGACTTTTTTTGGAACACGGTGTGGGACTGAATAACCATGACTTTATCCTTTGAGTATCAGATGAAGCCTGGCTTTTTCATTCCTTTCTTTATTTTTTTAAAGAGGAATACCATCTGGACAAAAACAGAATACCTGATTCAGAAACTGCTCCCCAGCCCCAGAGCACCCCTGAAAGGAGGACGCGCAACACGGCCGGACCGTCGGCTCTAGGCGGAGTGTGGCTCCAGGCGAGCACACGCAGATTCGACCTGGCGGTCGTCTTAGTCAGCTCAGGGGGCCATGCCTGAAAGCCACAGACGAGGCGGCTCGAAACAACAGCAACGCATCTTCCCCCGGCGCTGGAGGCCACAAGTCTAACAGCGAGGTGCTCCGGGGCTGCGTTCTGCGGAGGTCTCAGGGCCTGCCTCGATGGCCTCGTTTCACCTCCACGGCCTCCTTAAAGGCTCTGGGCTCAAATGCACTCAGTCTGGGGGTGAAGGCTTCCATCTAGGAAATCCTGGGAGACACGGTGCAGCCTGGAAGGGAGAACACATCGGCGGCGGTGGGATGTCCCGGTTGCCCGAGACGGCTCCCAACCCTGTCTGGCAGCCAGTGTTCCATCCACGGAGCAGCCCTCGCGCTGTCGGTAGCTGCGGTCAGCCTGAGCGACCGTCTCTCCCGCAGGCCGTGCTCGCTCTCCCCTTGCTGCGACGAGACATAAACTGAACTGTGGAACCTCAGAAGCATCGTTCCAAGCTCTACGCCCCTGCCTCTTTGGTACAACTGTGTCGTTCCAGTCTATAAAGGTGGCTTGTAAAGCACAGATTAAGCCTATTGTCTATCGTGGCCTGTTACTTTGTTTCTTTCACTCGTCCTGCCAATCAGTTATTTTTCCTTTTGTCTTGGGGCGGATGTGGCTTCGCCCTCGCTCTGGCAAGCCTTTCTCAGGGAGAGGTCTCAGGTGTCCCAGTGTGGACTAGAGGTCCTCTGTGAGCGTGGACGGGGATAAGACGACTGTCTATGTTCCAGATTCTTTCAGCACGTGATCCCAGACATCCCTGTATCACTCGTGCTCCTGACTTGGACTGCTGGTCTCTTTGAACGGTCTTTGGAGGGCGTTTTCTTCTCTTCCTCCCTTCCTTTCCTCCCCTACTCTTCTTCCTCCCCCTCCTCCTTCTTCAGTGGTGTGTTTACTTTGGGATTCCAAGCCACGCTCTCCTTCCCCCAACCCCAGCTCTCTCTCTGAACCCTGGCCTGGTTCCCAGACCTTCCACGCTGCACTCTTCTGAGATCTTCGCTTATAGGGACCACACTGATGCTCTCACCTGCTTCCACCACCGAGCCGGACCCCGAACCTTTGGTAGCTCCTGCTCTCCAGTGACAGGAAGGAACACCTCTGAGGTCGACCCATGCTTTCATGCAGAATGTTTCTTTACCTGGTCTACAACTGGATTCTATGAATTGGCTGCTCCTGATTGAAATAGAGTTTTCCTAACACTCATAAAATTAAAGGGAAAGTTAAAAAAAAAAAAAAATTGAAAAGTAAAAATTCAACGAGATTGCCAGTCTCACCACTGAAGATTGGTAAGACACCCCCCCCCCCTCAACTGGGTGCTACCAGACTCAGCACCATATATAAAATAGGAAACTAACCATTTGTCTTGACCAAGTGTTACTGCAGTAGTGCAACAGTATTTTCACATCCATTTGTTCCTTTGTTCTTTCAGTGCATAGTTACTGAACACCTACTACGGTGTGCTCGGCACTATTCTAGGTGCTGGGGATCCACTGGTAAATAGGATAAAGACATAGCATGTGCCCAGAAGAAACTTGGAATAAGCAAGAAGAGTAAAAATTAAATGCATTATTAGAGCATAATAATATTGGGATCCCCAAAAGGAGGCACTTAATCCAACATGGTAGCATTAAATCTCGTTTAGTCTTAAGTAAGTCTATACCTCTTGGAGGCCCTTTGGTTCACAGACTGAGAAAGCAATCAAGTACTGTGGGTGAGAGTAAATGGGCAAATATTTCTGCCTGTGTTGTGCAGTAATTCTAGCCACCAGTTACATGTAGTTAGGAGGCACTGAAATGTGGCTAGTGCACTTGAGGGATTGCCTTTTTATTGTATTTCAATATATTCCTACTTAATTTGAAAATCTGAAGCAGTATAAATATTTTCAGTTAAACCAAACTTTGTTTTGATAGGACTCCACTTCGCTTTAATCATGGATATTTAGCACTTACACTGAGAGGTGCTGTAAGTGAAAATACCATATATATATTATATATATAATTATATATATAATTAATATAATATATTATATAATATATTAATTATATAATTATCATTATCATTAATTATCATGATAATGATAATTAATGATAATGATAATTATATAATAACAATTATATTGATAATGAAAATGATATATGAGTAATTGCTATATTTACTACTTGCTGAAATAAAAATTTTATACATTGGATTAAATATTTAATTGGATTAAACTGAAATTAATTTCATCTTTTTAAACTTCTTAAAATATGGCTATACCATCACACCTATTGGACCGGCAAAGACAAAAGCAAACACCCCCACTGCCAAGTGCTAGCAACAACAGAAAACCACTGCAACTCTCATCCAGTGCCATGAGAATGTAGTATGGGGCAGCCATTTGGGGAAGCAATTTGACAATTTCTTATGAAGTAAAAGGTAACACTTGCTCTATGATCCCCCAATCCTAACTCTAAGTATTATCTAAGAGAAATTAAAACTTATGTTCACAGCAAAATGTCTGTGAGAATGTCTATAGCAGCTTTATTCATAATCACCCCAATGGGAAATGACCCTATTTTCTTCCACCAACAAATACATGAATAACTGTGATGCAGCCATACAGTTGAACAAAAAGGAATGAACTACTGATACACATTACAACACCCACGAATCTCAAATGCACTGTGTTAAAACGGAAGTAGCCATATTCAAAATGCTGCACACAGTGAATGACAGCTAAAGACCGTGTGCAGAATAGACAGATGTGTGGAGAGATAGAGACTCGTGACCATCCAGGGCCAAGGGTGGGAAACTGGCGCAAAATGGTGAGTGACAGCTAATTGCTGAAGGGTTTCTTCTGAGGATGATGAAAATATTTCAGAATTGATTCTGTTGATTATTGCACAATTCTGTCAGTATACTAAGAACCACTGAATCACAGGTTTTAAATGGGTGAATTATACGATTGAGCAATTATGTATCAATAAAGCTAATAAAAAACAAATTAGTAAACAGGTAAATAAAAATGAATTATTAAGGGGCACCTGGGTAGCTCAGTCAGTTAAGCACTGGACTCTTGATTTGGGCTCAGGTCATGGTCTCAGGGTCATGAGACTGAGCCCGAGTCTGGCTCCATGCTCAGCAGGGAGTCTGCTTCTCTCTTTCTCTCTTTCTCTTGTCTATGTCTGCCCACACTCAGGCTCTCTCTCTCTCTCAAATAAATAAATCTTTTAAAAAGTGAATTATTACAGTACAAGTCACTAATAGAAAATTTTAAATTTCATATGTGGAAAAAAATTTTTTTATTTATACGTGTGGCTTTTTATGTTCTTATTGGGCATAGCTTGCCTATCATTTAATTGGTACTAGAGTGAAGCAAACTCTGGGAGTAGGAAGAAAAATGCAGTGGTAAATCTGACACATGTTTCTCACCTTCTGTCTCTCTCTCTTTTTTTAAGGTTTTATTTATTGTTAGAGAGAGAAAGAGAGCACAAGTGGGGAGGAGAGTCAGAGGGAGACGGCAAGCCAACTGCTGGATGAGCAGGGAGCCTGACATGGGGCTTGATCCCAGGACCCCGGGATTATGACCTGAGCCAGAGGCAGACACTTTACCTGGCTGAGCCGCCCAGGCATCCTTTGTTTCTCACTTTCCTAATCATATCACTTACTCCTCTTTCTCCTGGATTAAGTAATTGAATGACCAATGAGCCCTTTAAGAAGACTTTTTAATGCTATTTACAAAAAAGAGTTAAGTCACAAAACAGAAGGACAGACTACCATTTAAAACAGTGTTACAGAGTGTTTAAAGTTCATCAATTTCTAAAATGAAGAAGTGAGACAGACTTAAAGATCACCATTTCTATTATTTAACTCCAGCTGATTTAATAACACAAATGAAATCACAAATCTGAGAAGGCAAATGAAGCTAGCTAAAGAATTTCTTTAGGTCACATTGGGTATAATAATTGTAGTCACTATTTAGGTGGAATTTTCTTGGTTTTAGGTAAATGTTATAGCTGGTATTTAAGTTAGCATTCATAGCAACCTTTACAGCAAAAATCCTACGTAGGCTTACAGAACTCTTAACCCATTACACGTGTAACCAGTCTGCAGCCTGGATGCCACGAGGATGGAAAATCAGAACAGGTAGCCAAAGAAGGCCCAAACCCCAGGTGATAGAACATGTTCCAGAAAGCCAGGCTGGTGTCATGGAGGTCTCAAAGTACGCAGGAAGAATTCAGTGAAGATAGGCCAAAAGCCATGTAAGGCAATGATGAAAGCAGGAAATAGGCAGATGACTGGAGAGGGAGGCAGACTGCTCCAAAGGTCTGGAAGTAAGTCACAAGGACCCAACCAAAGTAGCCAGGATTCAGGAGCACAGAACTACCTCCTGACTAGAGAGAAGCTATAAAAGGTTTCCATTTTCAAAGAACTGGAACTGTAGACAGCTCCTGTCATAACAATGGAGGTACATTCTCGAAAACCTAACCCCAAAATAAATACATCGAAAGTAATTTTTCCATAAGAGATGGTAGTGAAAGACTGTTATTTAATTTTTAAGGTACTAGATACAGAGATACATTCATCGCCTAAGGAGCAACTAACATGACTCATCCTAGACCTAGTCGCCCCCAACCCAGGGGAGTCATTAACACACATTAGATCAATTACCCTCTTATTAGTCAGCTTCCTTTTACAGTCAAATATCACACACACACACACACACACACACACACACACACAATGAAGGATGCCTCCACTTTACCTTTGATCGGCTCAAATACGGATTCTACTACACCATCACACCAAAGCTGTTGTCCTAGTGGTCACCAATGACTTCTGCATTGCCAAATCTAATGGTAACTTCTTTGTCTTCCTCTTATTCAGCCCTTCAGCAACATTCACCATCATTGACTGTTCTGCTTTAATACAGTCTTCTCTCAGTTTCCCTTGGTCCTGATAACCAATCTCTCACCTTTCTGGCCATTCTTTCTCAATGTATTTGGCTAGTGGCTACAACTCCTGCATGCATGTCTATATAAAAGGAGCACTCGGGATTTGATTCATGCTTTTTTTTTTTTTTTCTCTATCTACAGATTGTGTTACATAATCTCATTTATATCTGTGACTTTGAATAGCTTATAAATGCTAATGATGTCTAGATTTTGATGTGTGGCTTAGATCTCCCTCTGAACTTCATATGCATTGTATCAACTAGCCCACATCCATCTCAATCTAGAGGCATCCTCCTAACCCCTACGTCTCAGTCAGCTAGGTCTGACATGACTAAAATATCACAGGCTGGGCATTTTAAACAACAGGAATTTATTTCTCAGAGAGGCATAGAAGTCCAAGATGAAGTTTCAACCAATATGGTTTCTGATAAGAGCTCTCTTCCTGGCTAGCAGACGACCACCTACTCACTATGTCCTCATGTGGCAGGGAGAAAGAGAATTCTAGGTTCTCTTCCTCTTCTTCTAAGGGATCTAGGCCTACCCCTTATGACCTCATACCTTTACCACATCCTCACAAGGCCCTGTCCCATGACAGTCACCCGGGGGGTTAGGACTTCAACATGGGAATGGGAGGGGGCACAATTCCGCTCAGAGCACGCTCTTTCATCAATCTTCCCCATCTCAGCCATTGGCACTACAATGCACCCAACAGCTTCAACCCCATGGATGGTTTTTGCTTCTGTTACACTCATAAATAATAGAATGGTGACAGGCTGGATACACTCCCGAGGGGTCTTCCGTCCACTCACTATTTCTTGTTCCCATGGCTCCCACCCTAATTTAAAGTCACTTACTGCATTTTCTCTCTTGACTCTATTCCATTCTAGGGATGAGGTCACACCATCCTGGCTCAGAATGCATGAATAGTTTTCCACTGTACCTGAGATGGAGCCCCAGCCTGTTCATGTGGATTTGGAGCTCAGGCTACTGTGGCCGGTCTTGCCTTCAGCCACTTTATCCAGAGCTTTCTATGGGCCAGCTACTCTGGCTTTTCAGTTCCCCAAATATAAAATTTTTCTTTCTCCTTCACAACTACCCTCCTAACTCCTACTTAACATTCATTTCTTTACCTAAATGTTATTTCCAGAAAAGGTGTTCTTTGATCCCCAATCTCAGTTATGCCTTCCTCCTCTCCCTCTCACAGCTCTCTTCAGATGAACAGGATCTATGTGACCGTCTTCTTCCCCACTGAGCTAAAGTAGGGACTGTACTATTCTGACTTACATCTGTATGCCCATTTCTAGCAGAGTGCTTGGTACATAGTAGATGTTCAATAAACACTTGTAAAACATCTGTTGCTTCACTGAGTATTCACTCAGCTAAATAAATAAATGAATGAAATTAAATCAAATCCACCAATCATTTGCTCACTTAAAAAAAAAAAAAAAGAAGAAAAGCCCAGCCTTAGTATTTGGCATTTCCTTCAGTGTTAACTGCCACAGATACTCATCAGTGACATGGGCACTGCATAGCCAGGAGACACTCAGCGTGCACAATTTCCAAAATGAGGCCAAACTATTTCCACACCCAGGACTGAATTACTGGCCATAGACTACATCTGGCCACAGATAACATATCCTGGCTGGAGACGAAGAAACGGAAAGATCTTTCTTACCTTCCCCACCCCACCTCAGATCCTGAGCTTTCAAGGAACAAGTCAAGTTGGTTAAAAGCAGATAAATAAATTGTGAAACTAAGTTTCATTACACTCCTAAGTGATGATAGCTACACCTTGAAAAGTCTAAAAATTTATTTTTTAAGTTTTTAAAAAATATTTTTATTTATTTGCCAGAGAGAGAGAGAGAGAGAGAGAGAGAGAGAGAGAGAACACAAGCAGGGGGAACGGCAGTGGAGAAAGAAGCAGGCTCTCTGCCGAGCAAGCAGCCTGACGTGGGACTCAATCCCAGGACCCTGGGGTCATGACCTAACATATGCTCAACCAACTGAGCCACCCAGGAATCCTGAAAAGTCTAAAAAATTAAATGGAAAATTTGCACATTAAGATAATATAAGATATTAAGACAATTAAGATAAAAATCACCTCAAACTTTCCACTCCCACAATATTAAAGGCAAGAAAATAAGCCAAAAGAAATCTAATTTTTTCATTGCATTGCTGACTTTTCTTCACCCTCCTTGAATTCATTAGGAAAAGCAGTTAGTCCTTCCAGGAAATGGATCAGATACGCCCTGTGTAAATCTCTAGCAGCAAGCACACATCAGAATATGTATTTTTTGCAAAAACTAACTCTGAAGTGATCAAAAATAACTAGTAGTTGTTTTTCCTTCAAGTAAGAGAAAATAAACTGAACATTCTAACTTCAAAGAAAAAATTAGCTAGAAGATGAAATTAAAACCACAGAAAAGCAGGGCAACCAAATATTAAGATTTTAATTACTGCATTGGCCCATATATATTCTGAGAAACTCAGTAAGACCCAAATGCATGATGCTTTGGAAATCTTTACATTTTCCGGCAAAAACCAAATGCATTCTTATCATTATCAATGTAAAATATAAGCAACTCATCACTTCAGATTTGGAGGAAAGGAGTGTAAACCAGAAACATGTTAGAAAAGTATAAATCTTCATTAGGGGAATGGAGCCATCTAAGCTCAAAGGTCTTTTAATAAAGAAAGGATGGATATTGGAGACATCATCCAGTTTTTAAAAATAAACTCTCATTGCAGGAGATGGAAAACTCCGGTTGTGGCCTCAGCACTGTCATCTGAAAGCTGGTTCTCTTATTTCCTGAATTTCATACTTACCTGGGAGTGAAGGGGAGAAAAGAGCCGGCACTTCGGGCATCTCTACACAGGTCCATGCCAGACACAATCATTTTAAATAATTTGTGTCAATGTGTTATGTCAACGTTCTGGAAGCATTCACCCAGGCCACCCTCCCTACCTTTTCTGGAATATACCCCACTCACAGCCCCTTTTGTAGGAAGTGACCCCTCACCACTAGCTGACCTTGCCAGGGTCAAATGCAAACATGAGAAGAACTAGTGAAGAGACTGAGTTGAACTAATAAGAGTGTTTCTCTCGAGAAGTTGTACTTGGAGACTTAGGGTGTTATTTAGATGGTAATGGACAATGGAAATGTCAGGGCAAGCAGAGGAATGTGGACCCACATGAAACTCAGCAAGAGAAAAAAGAAAGAAGCAGATATAAGAGAGAATCTCATGCTTTAAGAATACAGAGAATGAGTGTCCAAAAGATTTTTCTGTTCTAGTGTTTGTCCCCAGGTAGCAAGGCTCTATTTAATTTCTTATCCTTACACGCCTATGAGGTTTCCTTTTTTAGGCTGAAACTAAATTCTCCTTACCTTAAGCTAGTTTAAGTGGGCTTTATTCCTTGCAACTAGTGAGCCTAGAGTGATAGGTTAATTTCCAGAAAAGTCTGCGGCTGAAAGTAACTAGCTCCCCGTCCTCTAACCACCGTGGGTGCGCAGACATGGCTTGAACATGTGTATGTGGACTCTTGTCTCCTCTAATCAACAGCATCACTTCTACTGGCCAGTCCTCACACTTACAAATTGACAATAGCCATGCAAGAGAATTTTCCAGAATCAGGCCAACTCTCATCCTACTTCACCCCCGCAGATACACAATTCAAGAAGCATCCTTTAGAAACAGCAGGGGTGAGTTACTGCATCTGGGTGTTTGGGACTCTCAGTGCCACTTTCCCAGCACTGGTAGGTGAGGCCCTTTGAAGCTTTCTCCTAAAATGGCAGGGCTCTAAATACCATAGCCAAGACCTACTGAGACGCATTCACAACTGTCTACACAAGAAATCTCCTGTTGACGTCAATGGGAATTTATCCCAAGGGCCTAAGAATTAGGTGAGTATTAATAAATTTTGCTGAGTTATTTCAATCTTATATGAAAGCTTTAGCTTTTTCCTTCCCAAGAGTGGGTGGGAGAAGAGGAGGATGTGACTATGTGGGAACACTTTGATGCTCCCCATGTTTTTACTTAAGAGATCTTACTTAGGAAGTTCAAGTTGGAAGACACTTAGCACAGCTTCTTATTCCTCTATGCTCTGCCTCGCCCCTCCCTCCCTAACCTCCTTCTCATCTTGTTGCATTTCTTTTGCACGATTTCAATTTTCACTGATTCTCAGCAAAACTCTGAAAATGACATCTACATTTAAAAGCAGATGGCCCTACAGATGTTGAATATTTTCTCAAGAGGTCTGGGGGTTTTGGTTTGGCCTTTTCCAAAATTTTTTATTTATTTTTATTTTTTAAGAAGTCAGCTTGTTTTTTTTAGCAGATTGGGCATAAGCACTCAAACTGATTAATTTCAGTGGAACTATTAAATTAGGCCAAACCTTTTACATACAGAGAAAGAAGAAAAGCTTATAACCTAAAAGAAAAGGTAGAGTTTTGAAAATGCATATTTTTTTTGAAACAATATGCATGTGAATAAGCCATTCTCCATTCACCCAGTTGGATTTTTTTTTTTTTTTTTTTGAGAGTGAGGGAGAGAGAGAGAATCTTAAGCAGGCTCCATCTCATGGCCTGAGATCATGAATTGAGCTCAAATCAAGAGTTGGGTGCTTAACCCACTGAGCTACCCAGCCCCCCTCCCCCACAGCTGGAAATTCTTATTACATGGACTAAAATTCATCATTAGAAAGACATATTTCTCTAATGTTTTAGGTGTCTAACAAAATAATGCTAAAAATACACATAAACTCATAATTTACTGCCCAAATACGAAAGTTTGGGAATGAAATTGTACTATTAAGAATACACTGGGGGCGGGGGGCGCTTGGGTGGCTCAGTGGGTTAAGCGTCTGCCTTCAGCTCAGGTCATGATCTCAGGGTCCTGGAATCCAGCCCTGCATCAGGCTCTCTGCTCAGCGGGGAGCCTGCTTCCCCCACCCCCACACCTGCCTCTCTGCCTACTTGTGATCTCTGTCTGTCAAATAAATAAATAAAATCTTAAAAAAAAGAAACAAAGAAAGAATACACTGGGGTTGCCTGGGTGACTCAGTTGGTTAAGCCTCTGCCTTCTGCTCAGGTCATGATCTCAGGGTCCTGGGATGGAGCCCCGCATAGGGCTCTCTGCTGGGTGAGCAGCCTGCTTCCCCCTCTCTCTCTGCCTGCCTCTCTGCCTACTTGTGATCTCTCTCTCTATCAAATAAATAAATAAAATCTTAAAAAAATAAAAAAAGAATACATTGGGACAAGAGGGATATACCTGTTTATCTCACAAATAAGGTCCTGGCTATCATCATTTGCCCCTAAAAAAGATCAAAATCAATAACAACAGTTCTAGCTTTCTAAGTAAAATGACTGAAATATTCTTTACTTAGTTCAATTTCAATTTCAATAAAATTTCCTCACTAGAGACAACTTGAAATTCATCTTGCTTTAGTTTTTAATTTAGTGTTAATTCTATTTTTTTCTACTAGTGATTCAGCCTTCCTAATTTTATTGTTTGACATTGGATTATGGTTTATTGTGAATTATTATAGACATACAAAAGTATATAAAATACAAGTGTTTTGCAATTAAAAAGAAAACACGGATATTGTTGTCTCCCCAGTAAAGAGATGGAACATTGTCATGTCTTTGAAGCCCCTAAAGGCATTTCCCAATAAAATCCTGTCACCTTCAGAGGAAACCACATCTATACTAAGGAAATTAATTAAATATTTGACTTTTTTTTTTGTAGTTTTAACTCTGAAGTATGAATTCCTAAGTATTAGTATTTTAGAATCATCCAGTTTATTTGAAATGCATATAAATGAACATGTTTTGTGTATGGGTCTGGCTTCCTTTGTTCAGTACTACATTTTAAAGAATCATCTATACTGTGGTAGAGACTTACATGTACATTACTATATTATTATTGCTGTATGTTATTTCATTATCTGAACACGCCACAAATTGTTTGTCATTCTACTACTGGTGGGTATTTGGGTTGTTTTTAGTTTTTGGTCATTAAAAATAATACTGCAGGGTGCCTGGGTGGCTCAGTCCATTAAGCGTCTGCCTTTGGCTCAGGTCATAATCTCAGGGTCCTGAGTTTGAGTCCCACACGGGTTCCCTGCTCCGTGGGGAACCTTCGTCTCCCTCTCCCTCTGCTTGCCATTCCCCCTGCTTGTGTGCTCTCTCAGTGTCCGTCAAATAAATAAGTAAATAAGTAAAAACCTAAAAAAATAATAATACTGCAAAGAAACATTCTATTCAGGTTTCCTGGTACATAAAAATATGAATTTTTGTAGGAAACATACTGGGGGAATTCAGCAGTTAGCACTAAACAGGTTTCCAAAGCGATCCTACCCAGTGCATTCCCACACTTGTGTTATCAGCACCACCTGGGGACATGTGACAGATAACACACTCAAGGACCTTTCTCCAGGACAGCTAAATCAGGAATGTGAAGCAGATGGAGTGCAGCAATATTTGTTTGAACCAGTCCTCTAGGTTTTTCTGATGTAAGCTAGAGTCTCTCAAGTGTATTGAATGGTAGAATTATTTTGGGGGTGGGGGAGGTCCTTAGGAAAAAACTCTCAATGCCTAGTTTCCTTGTACCAGATATTCTGATTTAGTTGGAACAGGAAATACATCACCTGGACCTCAGGACTGAGAGAGTAGTTCTCAATCTCTTGTGTTAAATTAAAGTCATCCTGGGAACTTTGAAAAGAAACTAAAACTAAAAAAAACCTCCCCCCTGCCAAGATTCTGATATAGTTGTCCTTGGGGGGATGAGGAGCTTAGGTACTGATCTTTGTTTGTTTTGTGGTTTTCATTGAAAATGAATTAAAATTAAAAATGAATCCCTTGGTAGTTTTAACATGCAGCCAGGATTCAGACCGCTGCCTTAAAGTGGTTGATGATAGTACTGTATTAAATGCCCCAGTCTTCTCAATTATCTCTCATCTCTCCACTCCCTTCCCATTATCCACTATTACTTTCTTCAGTACAGTTCAGCTCAGATAGGGGGAAAAAAAAAAAAAAAAGAAAAAGGGCAAAAAAAAAAAAAACCAACCCAGAAAACTAAACCATACAAATGCATGAACCACAAAGAGCTTCAGAGTCCTAGAGTTATCTATTATTTAATACTGAATTATCTAAAATGAATTTCTAATTGGCAGAAATTCAGGTAGAATTTTAAAATGAAATAAAGGGTAATTTGGAGCAGAAATAGCTATACACCAGCTCTTAAATCACATAAAATATGTTCCATTTGAGAATGTGATAACTTCTTTTTTCTTTAAAGTGTCCTCTTCTAATTTCTTTTGTAATCTTGTGGAGATTGTTTTATCTCTCAGTCATCTATTTCCCATTGAAAGATGTCCCCATTCCCTTCAATAAGCCATTTGATGGCACACTTTGATAATGTAAAGTACTTTATTCACCTTAGTAGAAAAAAGAATCATATAAATTCAGGCTATTTCAAAAAGATATATGGGTATCAACTTTCCACCATTTAAATCCAAGGTAATGATTTTAAAAATTAGATACAAAAATCAACTGGGCTAAATTTTCAAAAAAGTCAAAAAATTGTTTAGTATTTGACCTATTATTTAAGGTGGCTCCTAAATTCAAAATTATTTATCATATTTTTGCAACTCTGTGATCCACATAATAATGTTCAAAGCTAAAGACAGAGTTCTATTTCAGCATGTTTGTCCCAAGTTTGTGAGTTCTTTGTTCCCTCACAGCAATTTACAGTGTAACAGGGAGTGAAAACTGTATCCAGTAACTTCATAAAAGGCTTTTTTACAGCCCTACTGATTTAATTAACATCTTTCAACAGGATAGAGCATTCAAGATTCTTAACTAAAACCATGTATGTCATAGCTATGGTACGATCTGCTAGTGAGGACTGGTCTGTGGAAGTTGGATCACATTCTCCTCTCTCATTTCTGCTTGAAAGCTCTAAAATGGGCCCAGATCCCTTGCCATTGTTGACGCAAAAAATGCAAGAATGCGACAAAGTATTAGCAAATTGTATAAAAGTATAAAAAGAATTATGTACCACAACCAAGTGGGGGTTACCTCAGGTATATAAAGCTAGTTCAACAACTGAGAATAAATATATGTTCCATTACATTAACAGACAAAAAAATAAAGATCACATGATCCTATCAAAAGTTTCAGAAAAAGCAAATGACAAATCCAACATCCATTCATGACCAAAACTCTTAGTAAACTAGGAATAGAGTAGAACTTCCTTGACTTGATAAAAAGTATCTATAAAACAATGTAGTTATCATACTTAATGGTGAGAAACTCAAAGCTTTCCTAATAAGATCAGGTACCCGGCAGGGATGTCCCCTCTCACCACTCCTTCTCAATATCATAGTGGAAGGTCTAGCTAATACGATAAGGCAAGAAAAGGAAATAAGGGTGTGTCTGTGTGTGTGTGTGTATATATACATATACACACATACGTATATGTATGTATATACACACACGCACACACACATATTAGAAAGAAAAAAAATTGACTCTGTCCACAGATGATATAACTGTCTATATGGAAAATTAGAAAGAATCTACCAAAAAACTCCTGGAAATAATGAACAAGATTTATAAATAATAATAAATCATAAACAAGGTAATTATAGTAAGGTTGTAGGATATAAGGTTAATATATAAAAGTTAATTATTTCCCTATATACCAGCAATGAAAAGTGGAATTTGAAATTAAAAACACAATACATTTACATTAGCACTCCAAAATATAAAATTCCAAAGTATACATCTAACTGGATAAGAAAACTCAGTATTGTCAAGATGTCAGTTCTTCCCATCTGTAACTTCAATGCAATCCCAATAAAAATATCAGCAAGTTACTTTATGGATATTGACAAACTGTTTTCTACAGTTTATATGGAAAGGCAACAAAGACCCAAAGTAGTCAATACAATATTGAAGGAAAAGAAAAAAACTTAGAAGACTGACCTGACCTGACTTCAAGATTTACTATAGAGCTACAGTAATCAACACAGTGTCGAAATTGGTGGAAGAATCAACAAATACATCAATGGGACAGAAGAGAGAGCTCAGAAATATGCCCACATACATAGGGTTAACTTATCTTTGACAAAGGACCAGAGGAAATACACTGGAGTAAAGAAAGTTTTTTCAAGAAATGGTGCTGGAACAATTGGGCATCCACATGCAAAGAAGAAAGAAAGAAAGATAGAAAGAGAAAAAGAAAGAAGGAGAGAGAAAAAGAAAGGAAGAAAGGAGAAAGAATGAATCTAGACAAAGACCTTATACTCTTCACAAAAAAGTAACTCAAAATGAACCACATACCTAAATGTAAAATCTAAAACTATAAAACTCTTAGAAGATAACATAAAAGAAAATCTAGATGTCTTTTTAGATAAAACACCAAAGGCAGAAACCATGAAAGAAAGAACTGATAAGCCAGCCTTCATTTAAATGAAAAACTTCTCTTATGTTAAAGACAATGTCAAGAAAATGGGAAGATAAGCCACAGGGTGGGAAGAAAATATTTGCAAAGACATATCTTTTAGAGGATAGTTATTGCAAATAAATAAAGAACTCTTAGAACTCAATAATAAAAAATCACTCAGATTTTTAAAATGGGCTAAAGATCTTATCAGACACCTCACTAAAAAAGATACTATACCACATGCCATTAGGAAAATTCAAATTAAAACTACAACGTCATGCCATTACTTACCTAATAGAATGGTCAAAATCTAGGACACTGATAACACCAAATGCTGGTGAGAATGTGGAACAACAGAAACTTCTTAATTCACTGCTGGTGGGAATGCAAAAGGTATAAGCACTTTGGAATGGTAGAGCCAATGCAAAATGGCACCAGCACATACCTCCACGTGGGATGATTGGAATAAGACGGACTACTGCCTTTCATTGTTGTTGGTCTTGGCCAAAACATTTCTAACCCTTGAACTTTACAAGGGCATGACAAGAAGAAAACCTAATGGTGTAACTTTTTTTTTTTTTTATAAAAGCAGATTCAGGTTCTCACCAAAATTAAGAGAAAAGTATTGAAATTTCCTATATGCCTCCCTACTCCCATACTATGACATTTTATTTTTTATCATGGTAAAATACACCTAACATAAAATCTACTAAATTTAAGTGTACAGTTCATGGGCATTAAGTACATACACATCATTATACAACTATCAATAATGTCCATTTCTGGAACTTCCTCACCATCACGAACTGTACCACTGTACACATTAAAAGGAAAATCCCCATACCTCCTTCCCACCAGTCCCTAGTAACCATCATTCTACTTTCTGTCTCTATGGATTTGACTATTCTTTATACCTAGATATTCTATATACCTCATTTAAGTGGAATAATACAGTAATTGTCCTTTGGTGTTTGGCTTATTTTGCTTACCATAATTTTCTTAAGATTCATGCATGTTTTAACACGTATCAGAATTCCAAATTCCTTTGAAAAGCTGAATGATATTCCAACACATGCACCTACCACATTTTGTTTATCCATTTATCAAGTGATGGACACTTGGGTTTCTTCCATATTACGGCTATTGTGAATAATGCTGGCATGAACATAGGTATAAAAATATCTGAGTTCTTGCTTTAGATTCTTTTGAGTATAAACCCAGAAGTAGATTGCTAGATAAAATGACAGTTCTGTTTTTATTATTTTTTTTGAGAGACTACCATGCTGTTTTCATTAGTAGCTGCCCCGTTTTACATTCTGACCACTAATGCACACGGATTCCAACTTCTCCACAACCTCACCAACTCTCAGTTTTTAACTTTTTTTTTCCTTTTTAAAAATAGGTAGCCTAGTGGGTGTGAAGTGGTAACATATTGTGGTTTTGATTTGTATTTCCCTAATGATTAATGATGTTGGACATCTTCTCATGTACTTATTTTGCCATCAGTGTGTCTTTTGTGGAGAAATACCTGTTCACAGTCTTTGCCAATTTTTTTATATTGAGTTGTGGGTTTTTTTTTTTTTATTGAGTTGTAGAAGTTTTCTCTATATATTCTAGATAGTAATCCTTTGTCAAATATACGATTTGCATATACTTGCTCCTATCCTGTAGCTTGTATACATCCTGTTGACTGAGTTCTTTAAAGTATAGAAATTTTAAATTTTGAGATAGTCCTATTGATCTATTCTTTTTTGTTCCTATTGTCTGTGCTTCTGTTGTCATATCCAAAAAACCATTGGCAGGTCCAATGCCATGCATGAAGCTTTACTCCTATGTTTAATTCTAACAGTTTTACAGTTTCAGCTTCTCTGGTTAGGTCTTTGATTCATTCAGTCAATTTTTTATATATGGTGTAACATAAGGGTCTAACGTAATGTTTTTGCACGGTTTTCAATGCCCAGTTTTCCCACAATCATTTTTTAAAGGTTTTATTTATCTGAAAGAGAGAAACAGAGAGAGCACAAGTGGGGAGAGGCAGAGGGAGAAGAATAGGGAGGGACGGGGAGAGAGAGAGAGAGAGAGAGAGACAAGCAGGCGCACTGCTGAGTATGGAGCCTGAGGTGGGGCTTGATTCCAGGACCCTGAGATCATGACCTGAGCCAAAGTCAGACACTTAACTGACTAAGGCCACCCCACAACAATTTTTTGAAAAGACTTCATTCCCAATGAATGTTTTTGGCACTTTTGTCAAAAATCATTTGACCATACATATAAGGGTTTATTTATGAATTGTTAGCACTAGTCCATTGGTCTGTACACCTTTTGCCACTACCACAGTATTTCCACAAGTGAAGCTTTGCATTAAGTTTTGAAATCAGGAAGTGTGAGATCCCCAACTTTTTTTTTTTTTTTAAGATTGTTTTTTTATTTAGGGTCCTTTGCAACTCCATATGAATTTTATGATAAATTTGTCTATGTCTGCCAAAAAATGTTATTGGGATTTTAATAGGATTGCTTTGAATATGTAGATCATTTTGAATAGTACTGAAATTTTAACACTTTAACTCTTCTAGTGCCTGAGCATGGGATGTCTTTCCATTAAAGGCATATGTCATTTTATTGTGCTTCACAAATACTGCTTTTTCTTTAATAAACAAAAAGTTTGTGTCAACCCTGAATCAAGCAAGTCTACTGGTGCCATTTCCCAACAGGATTCCCTTACTTCCTGTCTCCATGTCACATTTTGTCAATTTCACAATTTCAAATCATTTCATTATCACAGTGCTGCAATCTGATGATAAAACTTGAATGAATACAGAGTTGGTTCTTAAGAATGAGCAAAGAAAGTGGTTTCTTGAAATGGAAGTTATTCCTGGTGAAGATGCTGCGAAGGTTGTTGAAATGACAACAAAGGATTTCGAATATTGCATAAACTTTGCTGATAAAGCCTCAGCAGGGTTTGAGAAGACTGACTCCCGTTTTGAAAGACGTTCTACTGTGAGTAAAATGCTATCATTACAGTATTACATGCTACAGAGGACTAGCTCATGAGAAGAGTCAATGCACATGCCAAACTTCATTATTGTTATATTTTAACGAATTGCCACAGCCACTTGAGCCTTCAGCAACCACCACCCTGATCAGTCAACAGCCATCAGCATTGAGGCAAGACCCTCCACCAGCAAGAAGATGACTCTCTGGAAGCCCCGATGATGATTACACTGCTTAGCAAAAAAGGATTTTTTTTTTTAAAGATTTTATTTATTTATTTGACAGAGAGAGATCACAGTAGACAGAGAGGCAGGCAGAGAGAGGGAGAGAGGGAAGCAGGCTCCCTGCTGAGCAGAGAGCCCAATGTGGGACTCGACCCCAGGACCCTGAGATCATGACCTGAGCCGAAGGCAGCGGCTTAACCCACTGAGCCACCCAGGCGCCCAGCAAAAAAGGATTTTTAATTAAGGTATATACATTGTTTTTTATACATAATACTACTGCATTCTTAATGGCCTACTCTATAGTATAATCATAACTTTTATATGCATTGGGAAACAGAAAAATTGACTCCTTTAACTGCAGTGATCTGGAACTGAACCTGCAGTATCTCTCAAGTATGCCCCTATTTGTTTCTTCTTTAATTTCTTTCAGCTATGTTTGTAGCTTTCGGTATAAAATCTGTTTCCTCCTTGGTTAAATTTATTCTTAAGTATTTTATTCTTTTTGAGGCTAGTGTAAGTAGAATGATTTTCTTCATTTCCTTTTTGGATTGTTCATTGTTAATATATAAGAACACAACTAATTTTTGCAGGTTGATTCTGTTTCCTGCAACACTGCTCAATTTTTCTTGTTAGTTTGAACAGGTTTCCTAACAGGTTTTATGTATGCATGTGATTGTGTATCTTTAGCACTGTCAATGTGTAAAATCATGTCATCTGCAAACAGAAATAATTTTACTTCTTTCCTTCCAGTTTGAATAACTATTTCTTTTTCTTGCCTACTTGCTCTGCCTAGAACTCACAATACTATGTTGAATATAGGTGGCAAAGGCAGGCATCCTCTCCTGTTCCTGACCTTAAAGGAAAAACTTTCACTCTTTCCCCATTGGGTATGATGTAAGATGAGTACCATTAGAAAATATAACACACACACATAAATGTAACAAAATACTTATCAATTATCAATGAAAAAATGCATCACATTGCTGTGAAAACTTAAGAGGAGACCTGAATGTATGCAGATTGACTAGCAAGGTCACAGATGAGGAAAGATTTAAAACATCCATTTCAACTTTACATTAAAAGAAAAATCTAAAAAAATATTGAGCTCTAGTTAATGATATATATACAGAAATATTTAGGAGTTATATTGCAGAATCTGTGGCCTACTTCGAAATGCATGGACAAAAAGATAGATAAAAGAATAGATATTTGGATAGATAAAAGATATAATGAGTGCTGTTAAATGGTAATGGCAGAATCTCCATGGTGGGTCTATGGGTGTTTACTATAAAGTTCATTCAATACTGATGGTATGTTTTAAAGACCTCATCATAAAATGTTACAGAAGTATAAGTACATCAATGAACTGATGCTTGCCTATGCACAGAATACTTTGGAAAGCATATCGGAGAAGCCAGTAACCATGGTTGTCTCCTAGGGGTGGACTGTACTGCTAAACACCAGGGTGGAGCAGAGAGGTTTCCTTTAACTGTATGTCTTCCTATATTTCTGAATAGATATCGTATGCATGGATGATATGTATCAAATGGAAGAAGGGTATTTCTAAGCAGTCTCCACACCAAGACATAATCCATAAATTACTATTATCTTACCTACGTTCTCTTTATGATGCATGACGTTACAATGAGGAGAATGAAGGCAAGAGAAATGTAGATAAAATTAAATTTCCTCACAACTTGCAGCCCATTGATAAATACCTGCGACACGCAGAGTCTGACATTCTTCAAGTTACTCACAGCTGCCTTCATGTCAACGCTTTGCCAGAGACCAAAATCAGTCTTAGCTTGACAATAGCCAGACCTCCAGTGCAGCCCTTTCCGTCCACAGCTCCTGTCCCTGGGCTAGAATAAAAAGCACTTGTTTGCACTGTACAACATCCCCAGAACTCTCTCTTGACCACTGTGCTCAGTAGCCCCACATCGTATTTCTGGCAGACTGTACACACAGGGTCTGCTCTGCTTCTTCCTTCATCTGGATTTTGAGCCTCAGCGCAAACTCAGGGAGTTACTCCCTCTTCTCTTCTTACTTTCGCTTCAGGGGCTTTCAAGGAGTACAGTGTTACTGGAACACTTTCATGTCTCTCGTTTAGGCTGCAGTCCTCTAGTCCATGGCTACTCTACGGAGAGGAACAAAAGCCTGCTAGAAAGGTCTGGAAGCTAGTACCTTGGCCAAAATGGTAATAAGACCCAGATACTTGATGACCCCTCCTTATTCCTATTCTTATAAAAAGCTGTCTTTCTTGGGCATGCGATAGTCCTTAAGTCACTAGTTGCTAATCTCAAGACTCTGTAAGGTTACCTCCTCATTAGTCTAATGTGATCCCCTCCACATACCTGGTCTAGCCACTTCTGGCCAAGAGATCTCCACTTGGAGCTGGCTGAAACTAGTACCTAATTCAATTAAAACTCAACCAGGGACCATTTCCTAAGGGTATCTGCTGTAATGACTACTTGTTTTGGAATGTCATTTAGGCCGTGGTGGATTTCCATTTTTACTATTATCTGTCTATGTCCCCTACCAACTACTTAGATTGTAACATTAGGTATCTTCTCCTATTCTTAGCATTTCCATGGATTAAAATGGCAGTCTCTCTTGGTCTATCCACCAGCACCTATTGTGTCCCAGGAAAAACAATAGGGAATAAAAGGGACATCAAAATCCCTTCAGTAGGACAGGTTGTTGTTCATAACAACTTCATAAGGGACATCTCTGGCTGCTTTGAACACTAGGGACCCTTGAAATTATCCTGAGTGGGCTAAGACCCAGGAGTCGGGCAGGGGATGGATTATGGTAATGGACATTTTTTCTTCTCTAGTCCCCAAGGACTCCACCTTGGGGTGTCTCTTAATTGTCTCACTGGAGCCAATTTGGATTGCAAGATATAAAGAAAAACTCATCTTCTGTAATAACACTCGGCCTCAGTACTGCTTCAGAGACAAGGAAAGATGGCCCATTAATGAGTTGTTAAACTTCAGTTCTATTTCTGCCAAGATGCCATGCATGCCTCCCACTTATTTGTGAACTACTTGTTTCATTTTTGTTTGTTTCTTTCTCAAGATCTGAAATATATGTTGAGAAAACTAGGCCTGACTCTTGAATGGGGGTTCTTCTCCCTCATTCATTTCCCAGGATAATCTACCTGGGAAATCCACCTGGATAGTCTACCTGGGGATAAGGACTTTATAGAATATTCCCAAGTCGCTGCCAAAACTCCTTGTTTTGGGGAGTTTCCCTGTCTTCTCCTATCTGACATGGACTGCTTATTTTCACTTTTTGCTGGTGAAAAGAAAACAGGGTCATCTGCCAGAGCTGACAAGCTTTAGGGCTCAGAATTCTTTCTCTCTGCCCTCCAGGCTCTTCTCTGCCTCTAGCCTTGCCGGCACCACCTCACCTCTTCAGCCTCTCCTCCCATATCCTGCTTCTGTACCACCATGGGTATGGCTTGCATAACCTGTCTCTGTACCATCCTCTGTGCCTCTTGTGCCACTCGCTGTGCTCCTCCTACCCTAGCTATCAACAAGGAAAAAGCACCCCAAGCTGTTGGGACACCTCCTTATGAGGTTCAAACTGGAACACCTCCCTATCAATATGAAGGGGTCCAGAGACCCTTTCCTGGACTTAAACCACCTACTTAGATTTTCCCACAGACAGCCAGGTAAAAATTGACAGTGGGGGACAAATTGAGTGATTTTTTTTTTTTTTGTAAAGATTTATTTATTTATTCCCAAGAGAGAGAGCTGGGTGAAAGGACAGAGGGAGAGAGAGAATTGCAAGCAGACTCCACATTGAGCAAGGAGCCCATGTGGGGCTTGATCTAGGACTCCAAGACCATGACCTGGGCTGAAATCAAGATAGCTGGCTGCTTAAATGACTGAGACACCCAGGCGCCCCAAGTTGCATGACTTTTAAGTGGACATAGGTGCAACATATTTTGTATTTCAACTAATTAATGTTTATTACTTTAATTAAGATAGATATGTTTTTAGAATTATCAGCATCAAATACAAAACTTTAATTCTACCAAGGTTTACTGAAGGTCAAATAAGCTTATGCTATTTCTGCTGCAATTTGTCAGCAAAAAGATGACTTAAAATGATGATTAACTTTGTCTCAAAGTTTTCATGGGTCATTGTTAAAAAACAAGTAGGTTGAGTAAGTAAAGCGGTTCTAGGTTTCAAAATATTTGGCAATCTTCAACTTTAAACTCTTGCTATGTTAGATGATAAATTGGATTGAATTCATTGGATATCTAAGTCTTTTCCAAATAAGACAAAACACTAAGGCACAGATTACTGAATGTAGGGTTGTGCTTTTGGCTTCTTTTTTCAGAGAAATTGAAGATTCTTTCATGTTGGTAAACATGCTTTGTGCTTTTAAACTGTACTCTGGAAAAGCATGTTTTGAGGTATTATAAAATATATTTGTAAGTCTCAGAGAGAATTCTGATGGAATAGACAGTTCATAATTGGTCACCAGTTAATTTTCACCAGAGACAGTTTTCTGAAAGTAAAAGTTCTGCTAAAAATGGTTGACACTGCTGGGGATAAGAGAGGGCGGGAAGCAACACTGTATGTAAGAAAATAGGATAATATGAGAAAGATATGAGGAATAGGAATCCATTTTGTTGAGGGAAAAAGACAGTAACTTTACCCTGAAATGAGACTAGTTATTTAGAGAGAAAAATCTTAGGACCAAATGTGAATGAAAAAGAAAGATGTAGAGGGACTGTGAAAGGAAATCTTTGCAAAAGGATTTTAAGTATGATCAGGACTAAGGTTGCAATGAATGGACTTTAAAAGTGCACTGTTATAACACTGAAATTCTGCTTTTCTCCCAGTTAAAAAGCAAGTTTTCTTGGACTGTAGGTCAGTTTTAGAATGCTTGCTAAACAAAACAGAGTCTATCTGATGGCTGACACCACCTGCTGGCTTGTAGGTCAGTTCTTGATTAAAAAAAAAAAAAAAAAAAAGACTGTTTATAAACCCTCATCTGCCCAGAAAACCAAGGTTTCTATGTTTGGTCCTTCTCAATTCTTTAATTACTTAATAAAGTCAAAAGTTCCTCAATATTAAAGAAGCTAAGTTTTACTAACACTATATAACCCCCCGTAGAATCTTTTATTGCCACGTAAATACTAATTTTATAATCATCTGTAATCCTACTTAGGGCTGAGTTTTATAATTTTCTGAGGGCTTTAACAAACTTCATGAGATTTGAATTGTAAATGAAGTTTTTGACTAATTAGACTTGTTTATTTGATACGTTAAGTTACTTGGGAAGCACTGTCAAATAAATAATGATAAGCCTTAGGTTGTATTGTTGGGATAAATGGTATAACTGTTGCAGAAATTATATAAATTTCTAAAGGTTTAATATGTTCTGGTATAAGGTCATCACTTGATATTATGATTAGTGGGGTGTTAAAAGTCACAGAAATAACCAGATTTCCTTGTCAGCTGTATTATAATGAACTCTCATATCAGATATTTAACCATATCCATTTTTTATTCTTTTCTCATTTATAGTTATTTTTCTTATTCTCTTGCAAAATGTGTTTCATCTTCAAGGAGATTCATGAAAATGACTTTTGACAAATACAGGTTTTTGGTATCTTTGAAATCATCTAACTAAAATAGCTAACAATTTCTAGAACTAATGGAAAAAGCTGCATTCAAGCTGAACAAGAAAGAGTAACTTGGAACTAAATGAGATGAGGAAGATGATTACAGTTTTTGTAACTCTTATTTGAAACAGTTCTGGTTCTCTAATGTTCACTCTCCCAGATTAAGGAAACTTTCTCTTAAGATATCCAAAAACATGACATAAGATTCCTTTCTGAACAAATTGAAGCATTTAACTTTTCTCCCTACCTGAACCCTCTGAAACTCAGAGACTCTGCGTGAGTATTCTTTCTTCCATGGCAATTATAATCATTTGCAGAAGTTTAATGAGAATCTGTTCTCCTTGTAACAGGACTCCACTGGAAACACTGGTTATATTACCAAGCCTTCGACTAGAATGTCACATTTGAGAGAGACATACACAGACTCAGACATGATCAGACAGCTTTAAGGAGCTAAGGCTGGCCTTATTGAAAGGTCAAAGGCTGGCCTCATCCCTTGCTTACAGAGTTCCCAGCAGCCTGACGAGGTGAGTAGAAAATGTCACTTCCTGGCCGGCGCAGGAACCTCAGAATATGTGGGGGGCCTTGAGAAAAGGACTTTGCCCAACCCTAACAGGAACTGCAGGCAAGCTTGATGACAAGTATTTGGCTCCACTTCCGGCCTCAAGAGGTGATTAACAGTTCAATCTAGAGATTCCTTATAAACAGTTCCACAAAGCAGATTTTAAAAGTTCTATATGATCAATCAATAGTCTTGCTAAGCTTCTGTAAATAATTGGGCCAAGTTGATTAAAACTGGACTTGTTTTATAAACAAATTAGTTTTGGTTTGGCTAGCTTTGATAAAAATGAGAATGCTTATAGAGGCAAAATATGTTTCAATAACATATCTTCATAGATATTAGACTTTAATTACTGTTTACTATAAACTGAACTAGATTCTGAATTCTTCTGGTTTCTTCAAATGCCTGGCTACGGGTCTCCAAACTAAGGTTTCCAGTCTTCTTCCAGTCTCTTAACTTAATGTCATTAAAAACTAAGACTGCCATTTTTTACTCAAGCCTTGAAAACTGTTGCTGGACAACTTGAGGTCAGCTCCAGAGAAATTACCACAAAATTCACATATACACAGTCTTTGTCCCTGTTGCTCTGTGGGCGATTCCAAAGGGTCACTGAAGACATCGGAATTACAAACCAGAAAAACCCATCTGATCTCCACTGTCTGTTCTGCTCCGTCTGAGGACGCTGCAGGCCTGACCTTTAAAAATCCCACAGGCAGCGCTGGAAACTCAGACACTGGGTTTGTCATTTGTTCTGACCATTAACTTAAGTTTTTCTTTTGTTTCCATAGAAGTTCCTCTTAATTACCTGGCTGCTTGCTAAACAAAACAGAGTCTATATGATGGCTGACACCACCTGCTGCACAATTAAGGCCTTAAGTGACTTTCAAAATAGCTTTACAGTATGAAACATTGAAATGACTCAAATGCGTAGGGCAGTTCTACAAAATCGAATGGCCTTGGACATCTTGATGGCAGCACAAGGAGCAACATGAGCCATTGTTAAAACAGAATGTTGTGTGCACTCTAGATTGTCATAAAAATGTAACAGGACTGCTCAAAGACATGGACGGGCATTTTAAATGATCTCTCACTACTTTAGTGACTGGTGAAACTCCTGGACTGGAGGTGGGTTTGGGACAACTATCAGGCCTTCTAATTGGGCTTCTTTTTCTCATAATCACGTTAGTCTTATTTTGTTGTGTTTTCTGATGTCTCTTTGCCTGGTGCCAAGACTCCTTCATTGCCATAACTTCCAGCTGACAGATGATCCTTTCTACTCAAAGAGGTTCATATATGTTGTCTGCCTTGGATGTGGCTGCCTCTGCCTTTGGTAACTCTGATATACAAAGTCCCTACCTGCCCAATGTTGACCCACAGGTGGGGACACCTCTACAGGAGGAAGAAGTTATGGGCAATAAGACCTTCCACCCCCAGCAGCCTTAAAGACTGAAGGGTCAAAATTTCTCAGGGGAGGGGCACCTGGGTGGCTCAGTGGGTTAAGCCACTGCCTTCGGCTCAGGTCAGGATCCCGGGGTCCTGGGATCGAGCCCCACATCGGGCTTTCTGCTCAGCAGGAAGCCTGCTTTCCTTCCTCTCTCTGCCTGCCTCTCTGCCTACTTGTGATCTCTGTCTGTCAAATAAATAAATAAAATCTTAAAAAAAAAAAAAAAAAATTTCTCAGGGGAGTAAATGAGGAGAACAAAGGCAAGAGAGTGTAGATAAAATTAAATGTCCTTACAACTTGCAGCCCATTGATAAATACCCAAGACATGCAGCGTCTGACATTCCTCAAGGAACTCAAAGCTGCCTCGATGCTTAATGCTTTGCTAGAGACCAAAATCAATCTTAGCTCGACAACAGCAAGACTTCCAGGATCCTCTAGGGGTTTTTTAACACATGGAAATCCCTTTGGAGACTTCAGTTATCTTTACCCAACCCACTCACCCCAACTTAAACATACATAATCATTTATATACACCTCACAATCCTCATGGGGTCCTGTCCCTGCGCTATAATAAAAAGCACATTTTTGCATCATAAAATGTCTCGAGAACTCCTTCTTGACCACTGCACTCATCGACCCCACACCAGTTACACTGTATCTTTGTGGTTAGCACGTTTGCTGTCTGATTTCCACAGTAAAATGGAAGCGTGTTGACGGCAGAGACCGTTTCTTGCTCAGTCCTGTGTCATCGGTCCCTAACACAATACGGACACGGTCTCAATTAAAACCAACAAAAGCAACAACAAGGAAATCTGACCATCTGCTATTCTTAAGACAGCAGAGAGGGGAAGGTAGTCATTTATTCCGTGACCAGGCCATAAGGGGTAAAGAAAGCCAAAGGGTGCTGGCCCTCTGGATGGCTGCTGGAACAGGAGAGAGGGCTATGAGGACGGAACGTGGGAGAAAACCAAACACAGATGTCTCTACCGTCTCTGAAGCTGGAATGAAGCTTTGTATGTCCTTTGACACTGATGTGTCTACATTAGGGCACATACCGGGTATAGCCTAGGATCCCAGATAGTCCACGGAGGGCTCTGGAGTTTTTTTTCTCCCTCTGAATTCATTCCATTGTGGCTGCTGATTGTCACACGCTAACATTCTAGGCTGCCGATGAAGCTGTATTTCAGATCTGAACAATGGAGTCTATTCCCCGCGGGAAGCCTGTCTTGGCCCTCATTTGAAATAGTCAAATCCTTTCTCTCTTTCTCAATATAGTACATTTCCTGAGGGCTACGTTCCAGTTAAATAAAGACCAAATCCCCAGTTCTCTCCACTTCCTATTTCCAACCTCTGCAGCCCCACGCTGCCCTCGGACGCCGGGATTACCTCAAGCAGCTGCTCACGCCCACAGGGTGGGGAGACTCTTGCTCTCTTGCCGGCTACACTTGAGAACAAAGTTTTGATTTCTTTGACAACCTTGATTTATTTTTAGAGATATTAGGATGACTCACCTCTCCTGACATTTGTTTCTATAAAAACTAACTTTAAAATGTCACACTTCTAACTCTGTACAAAGAGCCAGAGTAAAGCTGCAAAAGCAAGTGAAGCCGAGGACGCCGCCGCCTGCGAGGGCCTTTCATCCTGCCTTGCGTGCCCGCCCTCCCCTTCCCCTCTGACAGCTGGCGCCTCTCCGGACCCCCCCCCCCCCCCCCCCGCCCCGAGCCGTATCCTGCAGGTGCTGGCTCATGTGAGTGACCTGACCAGGAACCTCGAGGAGCAGGAAAACAGTTACACAAGCCAAAACAAAATGAGCCCATGTTGGCAACACTGCCTGTGCATGGAAATTACCAACTACAATATTAGTAATGGAGTTTACATCTGGCTCACAGAAATGTTAACAGTAATTGTTTGAAGGATATACAACAACACAGAAATTTGTTCCTGATAGAATGCTCAGTACCCGGCATCTCCCTTTTACTTCATTTAAACCTCTCAGGGGAATTTGACAGACTCAAAGCCGAGGGGATGAGGAAGAATAGGAGGGAACTGATAAGTACTTCATCAAAAATTTCCATATGAAGTGGAAAAGAAAGAGGCAAGGCTCCAAAATGAATAGATAAAACCGGAAGGGAGAAATGGACAAAAATGCCAAATTAAAAAGATTTTCTTTTCTCTGGCAAAAATTTCTAATTTCCATGTGTTACTTTTATTTTTTTTTAATTTTTATTTATTCGACAGAGAAAGGGAGAGAGAGAGAGAGAGAGCAGGAGCACAAGCAGGGGGAGCTGCAGAGGAAGAAGCAGGCTTCCTGCCGAGCAGGGAACCCGAGGTGGGGCTCGACCCCAGCACCCTGGGATCACGACCTGAGCCAAAGGCAGAGACTTAACCGACTGAGCCACCCAGGTGCCCCTCCATGTGTCACTTTTTTAAAATGAAAAGAAAATGTGTAACAAACTTGAAAAAAAATGCTATTTTAACAATGTTCTCTAAATGAATACATGTGTGTATATTTGAAATGGATTTACTTCTAATCTTTGTGAATTCCTGGGTCGGTTACATTAAAGGATTCAAGGTGTCCAGTAACCAAATGGTAGAAACAGAAATCTACTCCAGCTTAGTGCGCCAAAGAGCTATTACAGGAGCGAGTTGGGAGAACGGGGAGTGGCTTCTGGCTGGCAGACAGATGCAACAAAAGTCTGAAACTACTGAGCAAGGTCTTCTCATATATCCAAATTAACTAAAAATCAAGAGGAATAAGTCAACTGGAGTTCTAACCTGGGGAGAAGTAACTCTACTAAGCAGCAAACAGATTTGAAATATTTGCCGAGAACTTATCATATGCCAAATCACCAGACCTACGTTCCATGAGGAAGACACAAGGACATGACAAAGGGTGCCAGTTTTTAAGGTATGCACAATCTGAAAATTCCACAGATAGCCACTCTTCAAGGCTTAAAAGACGGGAGGCCATTGTATAGGCAAAGGAATCTCAGGTAAGGGAAACCGAGGAGCGGGGGATTCCAAAAACCCTAGGTGACAGGGGGACTTTTCCTGAATCTTGGGTGATGGGAAAAAGTGAGGTTCTGGAATGAATGGTCAGGGAAGAATTCTGGGTACATCTGTGGTGCAAAAATGTTGCTTTTAATAAAGCAAGGGGCAGGACCTCTGGGCAGAAAGAGGTGTCCCGGGGTTATGAGCAAACGACCGATTACATACCTTCAAGTTGGGAGGGCATTAGGGGTAGCTTAAGTCTCCAAGGAATTTTGGAAACAAGGTTTCCAGGACCTTGAGGGGCTAGCTGTTGTGAGGAAAAGTTCATTTACTACTGTCTAGTCAAACCTTAGACGTGAGAGCCTTCAGATTTGTATCAGGGGGCCATATGCTTTGGAGATGACTGCTAACATACATCCTGGGGGGCAGAGATAAAGAAAGTTTCCAAAGGAATTATTGTATGTTAAAGTAGACTTACAGGATCCTGGGGTCAGGCTAATGTTAAGCTTAGCTTGCCTTTTTCCCTTAGCAAAATATTAACAGTGAGGCAGTTGAGTTCCGAGAGGAAGGTCACTCTGCCTATTTCAAGGACTTACCAATGAATGGGCTGTAAGTTGTAAGGACATTTAATTTTTTTCTTTTGCTTTCGTTTTCTGAGGACAAGTGAAAGAAGGAACAGTATTAGAAGTGGGAAAACCAATCTGCCTTGGTATGGACGGATAGTACTGTATTTTAAGATCATCTGCATTTCAGTGTATTTAGTTTCCAAAGACATTCACAAATTCTCAATAAAGATGATATTATAAATGAGTGAATGAATAGGCGAATGAGTAAAGAGTAAGTACACTGCTAAGTGCAGTGTGTGTGTTTAAAGAGGGAGGTGAGGTTTGAAAACTTGTGCCTACTCTGCCTCTGACACTCTACTCATCCCCAGCAGGGTCATGCCATGAGCATTCAAGTCTATGACTCTTACACTGAGGATCAGGAACTTCTCAAGTCCCTGTTTTCCAGCATCTGACTCAAAAGGTCTTTTCTCAGATGTCCTTTGTTCTTCATTTTAAGTGTCCCCCTACCTTTCTATTCTTTATCTCTGACTGCTTGATTTGTTGACTCGTTTTAGGTTGTGTCCAGCCTAGAATTTTCTAGACATTGTCTTCACTCTCCCATCATCTCTCGTGCTGCAAAAACGGGGCAGGGACAATGCCACTACTGTTCTTGTACCCTGGCTTCCACGGCCCAGCTCTCAGAGTCTTGTCCGGAAAAGGTTTCCTAAATTGTGCTAGGAATCCACTCCACTGAAGCTATGGTTAGTCTGCTAGGATAGAAGGCTGGATTGTAGTTACACTGACTCCATTAATTAATGCCAGGCTCTATAATTCAGTTGTGAACAAGACAGATATAGTCTCCCATGAAGGAGAAGAGGAGGGACACAATGATAAGTCTGGAGTTAAATGAAAGACATCATTGAAGGGTGTTAGGTTTAGTGGTGACATAATCCCAATTATTTTCTAAGGGATCACTCTGCTACTGTGCAAAGGAGATGAGTTGGGGGGCTAGAAGTGGATGGTAGATGGTCAGTTAGGTGACCTTAAAGTAAACCAAAGTAGAAAAGATGGTAGTTCGGACAGAGAGTGGAGATGGAGGTATGAGTATATTCAACAGGTATTTGGAAGGTAAATTTGACAAGACTTGTCATTGCAATGGATTTGGGTGACAGGAGGCAAGGACAATGATTCTTGGGACATCAGTGGAGTCTCAAGGTTCTACTGGCTTGGTATTTGACTGACAGCAGCAAGGCAAGAGAGACTTAAATATTAATATTACAACCAGTGAGCTTCACCCACCAAGTTTTCAGTGTAAGTCATTGCCCTAATGTAAGTAAGCAAATTTCATATCTCTGTAGTTTGGCGGTACTTAGACTAGAACTCTGTCCAAAACTGTGAACATACAGTGCCCAGATTTAAGACCATCTGTTGGGTGGGATATAACTCACTCAGAAGCAGATCATCTAGATTTAGCAGTGGCCAGATGCCAAACACAGATGAGACAATTATAAACCAAGGAAGCAGTTGGTGTTTCCCTGAGAGAGGTGATTTTTGAAGAAAGGTCATAGCAATTCCTACTCTTTGAATTGTTTCCTCTAGTGACTTTAAAAAAAAAAAAAAAAAAGGAAATGATTATAGGAAGCTCTTTGAAATAGCAGGGTGAATGACACCTATCTTGGTCTATGAAAATATTTTGGCAGACTGGTTGACTTTTTATTTAAAAGACAATTATCTCCAGGCCATCATTTCTGCTAAGGGGTCATGACCAAATTTACAGATGTCAGTACTCTGGCCTCTACAGTGGATCGCCATCCTCTGGGATATAACACGGCTACAGAAAAATTCCCTTGTGTACATTGGGGATACCACATTTTGTCATGAAGACCCCAAATACTGAACAGTGAAAGGAAATCTCTTCAGCTCCCTTGGTCTATACTGTCAAGGCTGAACATGATTTTTTTCCTTGTCTCTCCAGAAGTTCTAAAAAATACAGAGGGGATATGAGAAAATGTGTTCTCCTTCAGTTCCAGGGCCCCACTCTAGACGTGGTCAACTTTTTAAAAAAAATTATTTTACGGTACTCAAGAAAGATAATCAGGCAGAAAGGCAGTAGTGCCAGTGTTACGGTGATAGGAATGGGGAGAGATCACTTTGAAGGGTTGGGGGTGATAATACTACCTCCATTACCAGAGTGTCTGCTATGCACTAGGTCATGTTAGAAACTTTACATATGTTTTTCTGCTTAAATTTCAAAGTAACCCTTTAAAATAACTGTTGTTCCCATTTTGTAAAAGAGGAATCGAAGGCTCAATCACTCTATAGGCCCAAGGATTGAAGGAAAATACTCTACTTGACTCATATGAATGAGAAATATATATATATAAATCCCAATTTGCAATAAATACCAGGGTTAGGGTACTGATTGTTCTTTTGGAGCCCCAGGTAATCCTAAGATACTGTTGGAGAGAAAGCTGCCTAAATTTATGGGATTTCATGCCTCTCCGAGCAAACTACACCATGGAAGTCATTCTTATTCAGATGGTCGAGACGATGTGAACAAAACAACCCAGATTATTTTAGTGTCTCCACCCATTTGCTTAATGTGTAGCAATTTGATAAATACATTTATCCCCTCTCTAGCATGGAAAAGTTCATGCTTGTCACTATAGCATTATTGTGTCTTGCTAGATTAAAGGTATTCTCCACTCTGGATTTATTCAAATAGAAGCCATTGTTAATACATAAATGTTACCTTCTAAAAGTAAAAAAAAAAAAGAAAGAAAGAAAAGAAAAGATGCAATAGGTAGTTTTAAACATCTTGGTTAACTTAGTTTTAACAAAGGAAAGAACAAGAACAAGAAGCGAGAATAGTGTGTTGTGGCCTGGGGGCTGGGATGGGTGAAGAGCAGGTTATTCAGAATTTAGTGTAAGAGGGGCGCCTGGGTGGCTCAGTGGATTAAGCCGCTGCCTTCGGCTCAGGTCATGATCTCAGGGTCCTGGGATCGAGCCCCGCATCGGGCTCTCTGCTCAGCGGGGAGCCTGCTTCCCCTTCTCTCTCTGCCTGCCTCTCTGCCTACTTGTGATCTCTCTATCTGTCAAATAAATAAATAAAATCTTTAAAAAAAAAAAAAAAAAAAAAAAGAATTTAGTGTAAGAACAAGGCAGGAGCGGAGGAGGGAGAGAGGGAGAGACAGGGAAAGGAGGGAGGTGGGGGAGGAATGAGAAAGAGAAGAGGCAGGAGGCAAGGAAAGAGAGTAAGAGCACCGAGTGTAAGATGCCCCGACTCACAAGTTTTGTGTCAATTGCTCAAGGTACAAGGACAACGACACTCGGTTCTTGAGCTCTTCAGTGTTCAGACTCTGCTCTCTGCTTAAGGACCGATGTTACACAATCAGTGTGCTTTTTTTTAAAAGGTCGTATTACTTTTAAAACAATTATTTCTGAAAATACACTACAGTGAAGACTCATCTGTGAGGCTGTAGGTTAAATATAATCTTTGTTCTGGGGCACCTGGGTGGCTCAGTGGGTTAAAGCCTCTGCCTTCGGCTCAGGTCATGATCCCAGGGTCCTGGTGATGAGGGAGCAGGAGGCTGGCTGAGGACAAAGCAAAAGCTGGCACCTTGCACCCCCTCTCCACCCACTCCCCTGGGAAATGTGTGTGACATTCCTCAGGCACCCCTGACTGCCATAAGCGAGAAACAAATAGTTAACTTGCAGAGATCACACTCCTGCAAGACAGGAGTCTCCCTTGGTTTACCAATGTCCTAGAGATCGACAAAGAAGTTACCTAACCAATAGCACAATTTCCAGAGGCAAATAACTCAGTTCCTCAAGCCCTTAATAAAGTTAAATTTCTTCTAAACCCAAATCTCACTAACAAGGACACTTGATAGGAGAAATGTGAAACTTTATCTCTAGATCTCCAAGATAGTGTCGAGAATCATTCCCAAGCATATAGCCCACTGATATACATCTTAAGGGTCTCACAAGAAGATTTTTACTACTAGTAATAAATAACCTTTCTCCCAACAATAGCTAGCCCCTCAAAGTCCTGGAGACCTTGCTTCCAAAATTCCTTAGAGACTAACATCATCCCCTTTGTTCTCACCTACCCAACTCCTGTGTATATAACCAGCCACTCCTCACATCCCCGGGGGCAGAAGCTCTTCCTGCCCACAGGTCCTGTCCCCGTGCTTTAATAAACCACCATTTTGCACCAAAGATGTCTCAAGAATTCTTTCTTGGTCATCGGCTCCGGACCTCACCCCACCGACCCTCACCTAGGTTCTAGAACTTCATCACTGGGATCGAGTCCTGCATCGGGCTCTCTGCTCAGCAGAGAGCCTGCTTCCCCCTCTCTCTCTGCCTGCCTCTCTGCCTGCTTGTGATCTCTGTCTGTCAAATAAATAAATAAAATCTTTTAAAAATATATATATAATCTTTGTTCCTTTGAAATTTCATTAGTCATTCTTGAGAATGGATGCTGCCATCTTAAGTTTGCCCACCAGGAGAAGAGGAAGAGAAAGGAAGAAGAATCATTAAGCTGCCTAGATTTACCCTGGCCTAGGGTACTAGCCCGAGCACTTTCCAGGGCTGACGAATGTAACCTTTTCCTCCAATGATCTAAGACATAGGAAGATAACACTCGTAGGAGAGGTTATCCTAGTGTTGGTCGTTTTGTCTTGCAGTTTTGTATTCTGCTAGAGAAAATGTGTTATTTCTTGAGATTGTTGAAGCCTTAGAGACCCACCTGTACTGTCATGGGTTTCCAGGCTCACTGAAATGTGACTTACTATTCTTTCCTTTCTGTTCAAGCAGGACCAAGAATTTCCTTCAAAAAATATTTATGGACTGTCACCAAATGCCAGGAGAAGACTCAGTGCTAAGACTGAAATAATCCATAAGGCATAATGTCTGTCTTTAAGGAGCTCTGTTAATTGTACCCAATATTTAAGGTTCCTTCATGCCTAAGAATTATGTAAGTTTTGTTGCTAATTTATAGCTCAGTGTTGCAGTGGCAGCCTAAGGAAACTGACTATTCTCCCTTGGATATTTCCTTTGTAGTTGACCCGTGGCCAATGGTTCTATGGTCATACCATAGACATTTTGGTACCTGGAATGAGCAGCAAAACCTGAACTCTTGCCTGTTACTCATCAGTGTCAGCCCCCAACGGTGGCCATGAATCTAGCCTTTTCTAGCTTGCAGATCTCTGGATTAGTGTCTATTAAATACAACTGTGAACCTCCACTGAGCAGGAGTAGGAAAGTGATCATTTCTGCCCATCATACTGGGTCAATCAAGATAAAGCACAATATAACAACAATTGCTTGATAAAAGATTGAAATGAAGAGATCTGCTTTATAACCTATTTTATGTTCCCATCGACTACTTCAAGGTGCTAATTTATGATAAGGCTTCTAATAATTAAGCAAGCTAGTGATAAAAGGAAAAATTCAACGATACAGGAGAAATGTGCAACATCTGTAGTGGAATATTTCAGTACATTTTTATCAGTAACATATAGACCAAGAAGACAACAAAAAGTCACCAAGACTAAATATGGAACACTATATTCACAAAACTGACCTAAGGCACTATGTACAACACTGTATATCAAGATTTAGAATACTCACTCTTTTTAAGTGTACATGAACAGATTTGGGGAGATTCAAACCATACCATGCATGTTCTCGGACTACTATAGAATGGAATGATATTAAAAATCAAACTAGAAAATTCTATCATATTTGGAAATTCTAAAATGTACTTTTAAATAACTCATGATTCAATGAAGAAATCACAATGAGGATTAAAAAAATTTTGAACTGAATCATAATGAAAACACATCTGAAAACAAATGATATATACCTAAATCCATGCTCATAGATCTATAGATGTACATGTGCATATTATAAATTATAATCAATTATCTAAGCATCCATATCAAGAAATTGGGAAAAGAACAGAAAATTAAACCACCAAAAGTAGAAGATAAAAATAATGAAGAGAAAATAATAAGTTATAGTAAGTAATACCGTAAGGATAAAGTGAACATCTGCTTACATATGGATGGAATGGACAAAAAATCCTAGAAAAATACAACTTACCAAATGTGTCTCCCAAAGAAAGAGAAAATCATATTACTCCTATATCTATGAAATAAATTGTATTCATTATTCAAAACCTACCTCAAAAGAAAACTCCACGCTCAGGTGTTTTGTTGCAAATGTTTGACGATTTCTAACGAACGGTTAAAGAAATGATGACATCACTATTATAAATATCTTCTAGAGAGTAAGTAAGAATGGAACACTTACCAAGATGTTGTATGTGATCTGTGTAATCTTGCTACTAAAACCTAGGGGAAAAAAACAAAACAAAACATAGACTCAGTATGATTTCTTTCAAAATTCCAGGATGTGTGTGCATGTGTGGATATGTGCATAAATTGGCAAGCTATTTCTTTTTTTTTTTTTTTTTTTTTTATTTTTAAAAGATTTTATTTATTTATTTGACAGACAGAGATCACAAGTAGGCAGAGAGGCAGGCAGAGAGAGAGGAGAAAGCAGGCTCCCCACGGAGCAGAGAGCCCAACGCGGGGCTCGATCCCAGGACCCTGGGATCATGACCTGAGCTGAAGGCAGAGGCTTTAACCCACTGAGCCACCCAGGCGCCCCTGGCAAGCTATTTCTAAAATGTATATGTAAACTAAAAGTTCACCAATAACTAAGACAATCTTGATGAAGATGAGCACATATGGAAGACACAAGATGTCATATATCAAGATGTATTATGAATTACATATGTTATTTCTGTAAAGATAAACAATGATTTAGACTAGAGATTCTAGAAATAAGTCCACACACATATGGACATTTGATTACAAAAATTAGGATTATAGGTAAATGTTGTTCAGAAAATAATGCTGGAACAATTAGTTATCTGTGGGGGAGGTAGAAATCAATTCTAGCTCATAATGAAACATAAATTTCATGTGAAATTAAATCTAAACATGAAGGGTAAAGCATAAAATATAATTTTTATATTTTTAATTTTTAATCTTAACAAAAAACTTTATTTTGACTATATTAAAATTGAAATATTTCCATTGATGAAAACATTCGACTAAGAGAGTGACAAGGCAAATCCACAAATTAGAATACACTCTCAATAATTACATCTGAAAAAAGGCTACTTTCTAAAAGATATAAAGAATTTCCACAAATCAGTAGAAAAAGTAAAATCATTTAAAAAATTGGCAAAAAACTCCACAACGACCTTGAAGAGGAACTTCTAAAATGAGCACATCCAAATGACCAATGAGCACTGAAAAGATGTCTTCATTCCTTGCTTATCAATGACAATCTACTATGCATTCACCAAAATGACTAAAATTAGGAAGACGAGCAATGCCAAATGTATATGAGACTATAAAGTAACTCAACTCTCATAGATTGCTAAACAGGAATATAAATTGCTACAACACTTTCAAAAACTCTTTAGCAATATTTACTAAAGTTGAAACATACACATATCTTTTGACCCAGGTATTTTAGTCCTGGTTCTAGCCAATAAAAGTACATGTAAATGTACAGTTGTAATAGCACCAAACAGGATACAATTCAAAAGTCTATCAATAGTAGTTGGGAAAAAAATGTTGTATATTATAAGGTATATTATACAGCAATGAAAATGAATACATTTTAGCTTAATGAAATAATATGGGTAAATATTAGTAGCCTAACATTGAACGAAAGATCCCAGACACGGGGGAAGAGGGCCAGAAAGACTCTGAAGCAGGAGGATTCTGAGACCGAATTGTTCCGTGGACACACTGAGGTAACATTTACATCTATGCAAATCACTCTAAAAACAATGTAAGATTCACAGAATAGACCTACAGTTAATCCTAGAAAGGAGACCACATCAAAAAGGCTAGGAGGGGCCAAGTTGGGGCTGGGAACCAAACTCCTGGTGGGACTAAACACAGCTGGGGGGAGGAGCGCACTACAAGAGACTCAGACCCCACACCAGGCACCTCTGGCACAGGGGACCCACACTGGGAAGATGAGTCCCCATCTTAACTGGCCATAAAAACCAGCAGGGCTTAACTTTGGGAGCTTTAATTGCGGGAAAGCTTTAGGGTGAAAGGAAATGGAGTGCCTGCCCTTAAATAGTCAACATAATAAATACCGTGGCCCAAGACATAGCCAGAAGCAGCAGTTTGCAAAGTGCCTGAGGTAAAGGTAAGAAGATTTACTGACTAATCTGAGAATATGTGCTGGAAAACAAGGGTCTTCAGGAAATTTCTTCTGGGACAATAGTGTCACAGGTGCCATTTCTCTCCACCTCCCCAGCCTAGATGACCAGACACTTGCAGGGGGACAGTTCTGCCAAGCCACAGCGCTTCCCTGCAGATCTGCCCAACTTCCTCACTTTGGCAGGCATCCATCCAAAATGGCTCCTACCCCACCATACCCTGCAGGCAGCCCCAGCAGGTACCAGCACCCCTCCCAAGTAACTCCTGCCCTGGGGAAGGAGAGGGTTAACACCACGCACCAGTTTGCCCACAGTTCCAGCAGTGTGGCCTGTTAGCTGGTGGCACAGAGAGCAAGCCCTGCCCTTCCGTGCTCAGCAGCTGTGGCAGAGGCTAATGTGGGCAGCTAATCTGAGTGCCAGCCCCACTCGCCAATGAGAGCCTCTCAGTTGGCCATGCATGGAACAAACTGTACCCTTTGGTGTTCTAGCAACTGTAGCAGAAAGGATAACTCTACAATCTAGGCCAACTGCTGACTCCACCCACTAACTAGAGTCTCTCAGTTGGTGGCCTCAGACAGATCTCTCAAAAGCATGGGCAACAAATGTTGTCATGTATCCAGAGAAGGCAAAGTAGGTCATTTCAGCCAGGTGAGGTGAAGGCAATTATGGCTGAGCTACATAACAGGGTGTATGCAGCCTACACAGTGGGCACTCCTTCAGTGCCTGGTTGTGGTGACAAGGATAGAGTGCACTGGAGGGTACTGCAGGACCTCTTTCACACAAGACCACTATTCTTAAGACCAGGAGACATACCTGACCTACCTAACATATAGAAACACATACAGACAATTAGACAAAATTGTAAGACAGAGGAATATGTCACAAATTGAAGAACAAGGCAAAATCACAATAAAAGAACTAAAGGCAATGGAGAAAACTGGTATGTCCTAATAAAGGAGATGAAGTAATGATTATTAAGATACTCAGTGGACTTGAGAAAGGACTGGATAAACTCAATGAGAACTTCAATAAAGAGAGAGAAAATATAGAAAAGATCCAGTCAGAAGGGAAGAATTTTAATAAATGAAATAAAAAATATACTAGAGGTAATCAACAGTAGATTAAAAGATGCAGAAGAACAGATGAGTGATCTGGAAGGCAAGGTAATGGAAAGTAACCAAGTTGAACAGCAAAAAGAAAAGAATAATAAAAAATGAAAATAGGTTAAGGGAACTCAGGAACATAGTCAAGAGTAATAACATTTGTATTATAGGCATCCCAGAAGAAGAGAAAGAGGGCAGAAAATTTATTTGAAGAGATAATAGCTGAAAAATTCTCTAATCTGGGAAAACCCACAACACATCCATATCCAGGGGATACAGACAGCCCTTAACAAGATGAACCCAGGGAGGTACACACCAAGACACATATTAATTATAATGGCAAAAAGTATTGATGAGAGAATTTTAAAAGCAACAAGAGAAAACATTTACATATAAGGGAAACCTCATAAGGCTATCAGCTGATTTTTCAGCAGAAATTTGCATGCCAGAAGAGAATAGCATGGTATTTTCAAAACACCGAAAGGAAAAAAATCTACAATGAAGAATGGTCTACCTGGCAAATTTATCTTTTAGATTAAAAAGAAAAAGTTTCCCAGGCATATAATTTAAAAGGTCATCACACAGAATATGTTAAAGGGGACTCCTTTAAGTGGAAAGGAAAGGTAAGAAATGATGAAAATTATGAAGATGAAAAATTTGTCAAGGAATATGCAAAATAAAAAGATGTACTCTCTATATGTATATATATGTGTGTGTGTGTGTGTATGTATATATATATATATGTATATATATATATGCAATTATATATATATATAAAATGGGGGGGGTAGTAAAAACCTAGTGCTTTTAGAATGTGTTCAAAACCAGGCAATCATAAGGTTAATATGGACTGCTCTACACATAAGATGTTATATATGAACCCAATGATGATCACAAATCAAAAATCTGTAATAGATACACTAAAAATAAAGGGAAAGGAATCTCAGCATAACACTAAAGAAAGCCATCAAACCACAAAAAAATAGAACAAAAGAAGAAGAAAGGAACAGAGAACTAAAAAGGAAACCCTAAAAAAAACAAAAAACAAACAAACAAGCAAACAGAAAGCAATTAATATGATGGCATTAAGTATATACCTATGAAGAATTATTTTCAATGTAATGGACAAAATGCTTCAAAAGACATAGGATGACTGCATGAATAAAACAAAACAAAACAAGACCCATTTACCTGCTGCCTACAAGAGACTCACTTCAGACTTAAAGACACACAGAGGTAATCCAAGTTTGGAAAAACATGTATCATGCAAATGGGGGGAAATGAGAGAGGGGCAATATTTACATCAGACAAAATAGACTTTAAAATGAACACTTTAACATGAGACAATGAAGGGCATTGCATAATGATAAAAGGGTCAATCCCACAAGAGGATATAACAATTATAAAAAACTATACACCCAACACTGAAGCACTTAAATACATAAAACAGATACTAACAGGCATAAAGGGAAATACTGACAGTAACACAATAATAGTAGAGTACTTTAACACCTCATTTAACATGAATGGAGAGATCATCCAGATAGAAAATTAACAAGGCAACAGTGGCTTTAAATAACACATTAGACTAGATGGACTTAACAGATATATAGAGAACATTCTATTCCAGACCACAGAACACACATTCTTTTTAAGTGCACATGGGACATTCTTTTTTTTTTTTTAAAGATTTTATTTATTTATTTATTTATTTATTTATTTATTTGACAGACAGAGATCACAAGTGGGCAGAGAGGCAGGCAGAGAGAGAGGAGGAAGCAGGCTCCCTGCTGAGCAGAGAGCCCGACGCGGGGCTCCATCCCAGCACCCTGGGATCATGACCTGAGCCGCCACCCAGGCGTCCCCACGTGGAACATTCTTTAGGAGAGATCACATGTTGGGTCACAAAATACATCTCAATACATTTAAGAATACTGAAATCACATCAAGCAGCTTTCCAACCATACAGGATGAAATTAGAAACCAATCATAAGAAAAAATCTGGAAGAAAGATGAACACACAGAGGACAATCAATTGTTACTAAACAATGATTAGATCAACCAAGAAATCAAAGAGAGAATCAAAATACATCAATACAAATGAAATGTAAACATGATAGTACAAATTCTTCAGGATGTTGCAAAATACATTCAAACTGGGAATTTTCTAGCAATATAAACCTTTCTCAAGAAACAAGAAAATTTTCAAATAAGCCACTGAACCTTACACCTAAATGTGAAAAAAGGAACAACAAACAAAGCTGAAAGCCAGTAAAAGGAAGGAAATAATAAAGACTAGAGTAGAAATAAATGAAATAAATACTATAAAAGCAATAGAAAATATAATGAAACCCAGAGGTCAGTCTTTGAAAAGATAAACAAAGTTGATTAACCTTTATCAAGACTCATCAAGAAATTAAGGGATCCTAAGTTAAATTCAGAAATGGAGGAAAAATAATGATTGACCCCACAGTACTACAAAGGATTTTAAGAGAATATTATGGAAAACTATATGCCAACAAATTAGACAACCTAGAAGTGGATAAATTCCTAGAAACATAGAATTCTCCAAAAATAAATCAGCAAGTAATAAAATTTTGAACAGACCAATTAGGAGTGAAAAAATTGAAGCAGTAATCAAAGAACTATTGACAAACAAAAGTATAGGACCAGATGTTCTCAAAGAGGAATACTACCAAGTATTTAAAGAAGAGTTAATGCTTATTTTTTCAAACTATTCCAAAAATTAGAAGTGGAAGTAAAACTTCTAAATTCATTCTACAAGGGCAACATTACTCTATTATTAAAACCAAAGACACTACAAAAAAGAAAACTACAGGCCACTATCTTTGAGTAACATAGATGCAAAAATCCTTGACAAAATATTAACAAGCCAAATTCAACAATACCTGAAAAAAATCATTCACTACAATTAAATAGGATTTATTCTAGGAATCGAGGGTGGTTCAATATTTGCCAATCAATCAATGTGATATATCACATTAATAAGAGAAAGAACAGGGGCGCCTGGGTGGCTCAGTGGGTTGAGCTGCTGCCTTCGGCTCAGGTCGTGATCTCAGGGTCCTGGGATTGAGTCCCGCATCGGGCTCTCTGCTCAGTGGGGAGCCTGCTTCCCTCTCTCTCTCTCTCTGCCTGCCTCTCTGCCTACTTGTGATCTCTCTCTGTCAAATAAATAAATAAAATCTTTAAAAAAAAAAAAAATAAGAGAAAGAACAAAAACATGATCCTCTCACAAGGCACAGAAAGAGCATCTGACATAATACAACATCCATTCATGATAAAAAGTCTCAAGAAATTAGGTTTTCAGGAAATATACTTCAACATAATAAAGGCCATATATGAAAAAGGCCATATATGATGTTTGCTATGGAGCAAACATCATATTCACTGGCGAAAAACGGAGAGCTTTTGCTCTAAGTTCAGGAACAGGACAAGGATGTCTGTTTTCACCGCTTTTATTCCACATAGTACTAGAAGTCCTACCTATAGTGATTAGATAAGAAAAAGAGACACTGGGTGTGGTGCAAAAACAATGAATTCTGTTACACTGAAAAGAAAAAAAAAAGGAAACTGGAAAAAAAAAAAGAAAAAGAGATAAAAGGCATCTAACTGGTAAGGAAGAAGTAAAGCTGTCTCTATTTGCAGATGGCCTGTATGATATATAGAAGTCTAAACACCATAAAAACTATTGGATCTGATTAATGAATTCCATAATGTTGCAGGTACAAAATTATAATAATGAACTCTAGTGAATTTCTGCACACTAATAACAAAGTAGCAGAAAAATAAATTAAGAAAACAATTCCATTACCAATTGTATGAAATAAAATAAAAAACCTAGGAATAAATTTAACCAAGGAGGTGAAAGGCCTACACATTGAAAATTTATTGTAAGACACTGATGAAAGAAATTGACGATGACACAAACAAATGGAAAGATATACCATGCTCAAAGAATGAGGAAGGTCATTACAATGTCCATACTCCCCAAGGCAATATACAGGTTAGTTGCAATCCCTATCAAAATACCAATATAATTTTTGATAAAATTAGAACAAATAATCCTTAAATGTCTATGGAACCACAAAAGACCTCACATAGCCAAAAAAATCTTGAGAAAAAAGAAAAAGGCTGGTGGTATCAGAAGCCCCGATTTCAAGATATACCACAAAACTACGGTAATCCAGACAGTATGGCACTGGCACAAAAATACACACAGAGATCAGTGGAACATGATAGAGAGTCTAGAAATAAACCCACATGTACATGGCCACTTAATCTATGATAAAGGAGGCAAGAATATAAAATGGGAAAAGGAAAAGACAGAATCTTCAGTAAATGGAGGTAGGAAGCCTGGACAGACACATGCACAAGAATGAACCTGGATCACTTTCTTACACTATACACAAAAATAAACTCAAAACTGATTAAAGACCTAAATCTAAGACTTGAAACCATAAACTTAAAACATAGGCAGTAATCTCCTGGACGCTGACCTTAACATCACTTTTCTAGATATGTCTCTGATATGTCCCTTGTCTCTAAACACGAGGCAAGGAGAAAATAAGCAAAAATAAACTATCGGGACTAAACCAAAATAAAAAGCTTCTGCACAGCAACAAAATGAAAGGCAGCCTACCAAATGGGAGATGTTTGCAAATGAGACATCCAATAAAGGGTTAATGTCAGAAATTCATAAAGAACTTACACAACTCAAAACCAAAAAACAATTCTATTAAAAATGGGTAGAGGACCTGAACAGACTTATTTCCAAAGGAGACATTACAAATGGCCCACAGACACATGAAAAGACATTTGCCAAACATCAGCAAAATGTAAATCAAAACCACAATGACGTATTACCTCACACCTATCAGAATGGCTAGTATCAAAAGACAAGAAATAACATGTGTTGGTGAGGATATGGAGAAAAAGAGATTTCATGCACTGATGGTGGGAATATAAACTGGCACAGCCACTGTGGAAAACAGTACGGAGGTCTCTCAAACAAACAAACAAACAAACAAAAAACCCAGAACTACAATACGATCCAGTAATTCCACTACTGGGTATCTACCCAAAGAAAAAGAAAACACTAATTTGAAAATATATATGCACTCCTATGTGTATTGCAGTATTTACAGTAGCCAAGACGAGGAAACAACCCAAGTGTCCATCAATAGATGAATGGATAAAGAAGTGTGAGTGTGTGTGTGTGTGTGTGTGTAATGAATATTGGAATGGAATACACACACATGCACACAGGATTATTACTCAGTAATAAAAGAATGAGATCTTCTTATTTATGTCAACATGGATGGACCTAGAATGTATTATGCTAAGTGAATTAAGTCAGAGCATGACAAATACCATATAATTTCATTTATATTTAATCTAAAAAACAAAACAAACAAAAAAGAAACAAAAACAGCTTCCTAAATACAGAGAAAATCTGGTGATTATCAAAGGGGAATGGGTAAAATAGATAAAGAGATTAAAATAGATAAAAGAGATTGAAAAGAGATTTAATAAAAGAGATTAAAATGTCTAGTTATAAAATAAATAATGGTGATAAGAAAGTACAACATAGGAAGTACAGTCAATAATATCGGAATAATGGTGTATGATGGCTATATTTAGACTGGTGAACACTGACTAATGTATAGAATTATTGAATCAATGTTATATACCTGAAAATAATGTAACATTGTATGTTAATTATACTTCAATTTAAAAAAATAAATTTTTAAATGATGCCATATATAAAAGAACTTATAGTGACTTAATCCATTTATAATATTTTCATCAACATTTTATTCCATAATTTATTTATGCAGTTACAACAATAAATTAATCCACAGAGTTGCAAGATTTACAAGGGTTATTGAAGTATCTTATCCAGGAAACTATCAAGGTCTCTTCTAGAATCATAGCAGCTGGAAAACAAAAAGTGCTGGCCATTGGGGAATAAAGGAAATTTAAAAAATTTAAGGTTTCCCTGAATTTTTGTTTCTGCAGTGCATTTTTTTATTGGTCTTAACCAACACACTCATACTCAATATGTCTAATGATGGGTTGATAAATCAGCTTTCAAAATAAAAAAAGACCCTCACTTGTAGTACTTAATGATTTCCATAGTGTAAATATTCCCAACAAGGCCAATTTCCAGTTGTACAATGGGATGTCACTGAACCCAAGGTTGGGAAGAGATACACATAACCAGTTTGTCTGGGATTGTTGGAACTAGCACCAGTATACACTGAAGGTAAGCCATCATTAATAACATACTAAAGACCTCAAAAGTGGTGTCCCATAATGTCAAATTAATAATTCTTCCAATGTAACTGGTTAAAAGCCATTTTTTCTGTTTGTAACGAAAGAATTTGTTGAGGAAATTCAGGTAAAGAATACTGAGGGGGATAGTGATAGCATAGCACAGAGGAAAAGGCAAAATACAGGGAGTTGAAACCCTAAAGCAAGCATCGCTTACGGTTGTAACATTTTCAACACTCTATTTCTGGGAACACACCTGCACATTTCTGCCATGCACTGGCAGGTAATTTTGCAGGAATGGCAATTTATAATAACTATGTGTTCTCTTAATAATTTACTTCCTTTTTGGGTTTTAGTTCCTTTTATACAAAGTTTGATTTACACTTTCCTGTTAATATATTGTTCTTAATGGCAGAGAAGAGAGAATTAAAGTAAGGGTTGAGTCACTCTACTTACTCTGTCATTTGCTAAAATTATAGCTTTATTCAAGCAAGGGATCTATATGATCTCATTGATCTGAAAGTAGATTTGAGAACATTTAAGTTGTATTCAGAGTTTTACATGTCAGTTTATTCAGTGACTGGTAGAGAGGTCCACACTTAGGATGCATCCAGTGAAACAAAGTATTTGTCAGAATAAACACAAGAGAGGAAACAAAAATAAAAAAATAAATCAGGAGTCAAGATGGCGGAGAAGTAGCAGCTGAGACGACATCGGGTGGCAGGAGATCAGCTAGACAGCTTATCTAACCATTGTGAACACCTACAAATCCAACGGGAAATCGAAGAGAAGAAGAGCAACAATTCTAGAAACAGAAAATCGATCACTTTCTGAAAGGTAGGACCTGCGGAGAAGTGAATCCAAAGCGCCAGGAAGATAGACCGCGGGGGGAGGGGCCGGCACCCGGCAAGCGGCGGAGCGACGGAGCACAAAATTGGGACTTTTAAAAGTCGGCTCCATGGAGGGACATCGCTCCAGAGGCTGAACCGGGGGGAAACCCAGGCGGGGTCAGCATGACCCCAGATCCCGCGGGGTCACAGAAGGACCGGGGGTGTCTGAGTGCCGCAGAGCTCGCAGGTATTAGAGCGGGGAAGCCGGCTACAGCGACAAAGCCGAGGAGTGAGCTCTAAGCCCGGGGTTACCTTGTGCCGGTCAAAGGCTGGGTGGGCTCAGAGCGCGGCCGGAGGCCACAGAGACGAATGCCACCGGGCGGTTTTCTCCAGGTTTCAGCAATTGACTGCTTTCCTCAAGGCGCGACCGCAGGCCAGGGAGGCGGGGTGGTTGGGCACTTTGCTCTGAGAGTGCACTGAGGAGCGGGACCACAAGCTCTCGGCTCCTCCGGGCCGGACACTGGGCGGCCGCCATCTTCATTCCCGTCCTCCGGACTCTACGGAAAGCGCTCAGGGAACAAAAGCTCCCGAAAGTGAACGCGAGCGGATTCCTTAGCCCGGCCGCTGGCAAGGGCGGTGCAATTCCGCCTGCGGCAAAGACACTTGAGAATCACTACAACAGGCCCCTCGCCCAGAATATCAACAAGAAACCTAGCCAAGACCAACTTCACTCACCAAGAACAGCGGAATTCCACAGCAGGAGAAAGCAAATCTTATCTGGACAAAATGACACGGCGGAAAAACTCACCACCGAAAAAAGAACAAGAGGCAATACCGAAGGCTGGGGACCTAATCAATACGGACATTGGTAATATGACAGATCTAGAGTTCAGAATGATGATTCTCAAGGTTCTAGACGGGCTCGAAAAAGGCATAGAAGATATTAGAGAAACCCTGTCCGGAGAGATAAAAGCCCTTTCTGGAGAAATAAAAGAACTAAAATCTAACCAAGTTGAAATCAAAAAAGCTATTCATGAGGTGCAATCAAAAATGGAAGCTCTCACTGCTAGGATAAATGAGGCAGAAGAAAGAATTAGTGACATAGAAGATCAAATGACACAGAATAAAGAAGCTGAGCAAAAGAGAGACAAACAAATACTGGAACACGAGGAGAGAATTCGAGAGATAAGCGACACCATAAGACGACACAACATGAGAATAATTGGGATTCCAGATGAAGAAGAAAGAGAGAGGGGAGCAGAAGGTATATTGGAGACAATTACTGGAGAGAATTTCCCTAATAGGGCAAAGGGAACAAACATCAAAATCCAGGAGATGCTAAGAACGCCCCTCAAAATCAATAAAAATAGGTCCACACCTTGTCACCTGATAGTAAAATCTACAAGTCTCAGTGACAAAGAGAAAATCCTGAAAGCAGCCCGGGAAAAGAAGTCTGTAACATACAAGGGTAAAAACATTAGATTGGCAGCGGACCTATCCACAGAGACCTGGCAGGCCAGAAAGAACTGGCATGATATATTCAAAGCACTAAAGGAGAAAAACATGCAGCCAAGAATACTATATCCGGCTAGGCTATCATTGAAAATAGAAGGAGAGATAAAGAGCTTCCAGGACAAACAAAAGCTGAAAGAATTTGCAAACACCAAACCAGCTCTACAGGAAATATTGAAAGGGGTCCTCTAAGCAAAGAGAGACCCTAAAAGTAGTAGATCAGAAAGAAACAGAGACAATATACAGTAATAATCACCTTACAGGCAATAGAATGGCACTAAACTCATACCTCTCAATAGTTACCTTGAATGTTAATGGGCTAAATGCCCCAATCAAAAGACACAGGGTATTAGAATGGATAAAAAAAACAAAACCCATCAATATGCTGCCTACAAGAAACTCATTTTAGACCCGAAGACACCTCCAGATTTAAAGTGAGGGGGTGGAAAACAATGTACCATGCTAATGGACATCAGAAGAAAGCTGGGGTGGCAATCCTTATGTCAGATCAATTAGATTTTAAGTCAAAGACTATAATAAGAGATGAGGAAGGACACTATATCATACTCAAAGGGTCTGTCCAACAAGAACACCTAACAATCTTAAATATCTATGCCCCTAACATGGGAGCAACCAACTATATAAACCAATTAATAACAAAATCAAAGAAATACATTGACAATAATACAATATTAGTAGGGGACATTAACACTCCCCTCACTGAAATGGACAAATCACCCAAGCAAAAGATCAACAAGGAAATAAAGGCCTTAAATGACACACTGGACCAGATGGACATCACAGATATATTCAGAACATTCCATCCCAAAGCAACAGAATACACATTCTTCTCTAGTGCACATGGAACATTCTCCAGAATAGACCACATCCTGGGTCATAAATCAGGTCTCAACCGGTATCAAAAGATGGGGATCATTCCCTGCATATTTTCAGACCACAATGCTCTGAAGCTAGAACTCAATCACAAGAGGAAATTTGGAAAGAACCCAAATACATGGAGACTAAACAGCATCGTTCTAAAGAATGAATGGGTCAACCAGGAAATTAAAGAAGAATTGAAAAAATTCATGGAAACAAATGATAATGAAAACACAATGGTTCAAAATCTTTGGGACACAACAAAGGCAGTCCTGAGAGGAAAATAATATAGCGGTACAAGCCTTTCTCAAGAAATAAGAAAGGTCTCAAGTACACAACCTAACCCTACACCTAAAGGAGCTGGAGAAAGAACAACAAAGAAAGCCTAAACCCAGCAGGAGAAGAGAAATCATAAAGATCAGAGCAGAAATCAATGAAATAGAAACTAAAAAAAACAATAGAACAAACCAAAGAAACTAGGAGCTGGTTCTCTGAAAGAATTAATGAGATTGACAAACCCCTGGCCAGACTTATCAAAAAGAAAAGAGAAAGGACCCAAATAAATAAAATCATGAATGAAAGAGGAGAGATCAAAACCAACACCAAAGAAATATAAACAATTATAAGAACATACTATGAGCAACTTTACGCCAACAAATTTGACAACCTGGAAGAAATGGGTACATTTCTAGAGACATAGAAACTACCACAACTGAACCAGGAAGAAATAGAAAGCCTGAAGAGACCCATAACCAGTAAGAAGATTGAAACAGTCATCAAAAATCTCCAAACAAACAAAAGTCCAGGGCCAGACGGCTTCCCAGGGGAATTCTACCAAACATTTAAAGAAGAATTAATTCCTATTCTCCTGAAACTGTTCCAAAAATAGAAATGGAAGGAAAACTTCCAAACTCATTTATGAGGCCAGCAGCACGTTGAACCCAAAACCAGACAAGGATCCCACCAAAAAAGAGAATTACAGACCCATATCCTTGATGAACACAGATGCGAAAATTCTCACCAAAATACTGGCCAATAGGATCCAACAGTACATTAAAAGGATTATTCACCACGACCAAGTGGGATTTATTCCAGGGCTGCAAGGTTGGTTCAACATCCACAAATCCATCAATGTGATACAATACATTAATAAAAGAAAGAACAAGAACCATATAATACTCTCAATAGATGCTGAAAAAGCATCTGACAAAGTGCAGCATCCCTTCCTGATTAAAACTCTTCAAAGTGTAGGGATAGAGGGCACATACCTCAACATTATCAAAGCCATCTATGAAGAACCCACTGCAAAAATCATTCTCAATAGAGAAAAAGTGAAAGCTTTTCCGCTAAGGTCAGGAACACGGCAGGGATGTCCGTTATCACCACTGCTGTTCAACATAGTACTAGAAGTCCTAGCCTCAGCAATCAGACAACAAAAAGAAATTAAAGGCATCCAAATCGGCAAAGAAGAAGTCAAACTATCACTCTTTGCAGATGATATGGTATTATATGTGGAAAACCCAAAAGGCTCCACTCTAAAACTGCTAGAACTTGTACAGGAATTCAGTAAAGTGTCAGGATATAAAGTCAATGCACAGAAATCAGTTGCATTTCTTTACACCAAGAACAAGACAGAAGAAAGAGAAATTGAGGAGTCAGTCCCATTTACAATTGCACCCAAAACCGTAAGATACCTAGGAATAAATCTAACCAAAGAGGCAAAGAATCTATACTCAGAAAACTATAAAGTACTCATGAAAGAAATTGAGGAAGACACAAAGAAATGGAAAAATGTTCCATGCTCATGGATTGGAAGAACAAATATTGTGAAAATGTCTATGCTACCTAAAGCAATCTACACATTTAATGCAATCCCTATCATAATCCCATCCATTTTTTAAAAAGAAATAGAACAAATAATCCTAAAATTTATATGGAACCAGAAAAGACCTCGAATAGCCAAGGAATATTGAAAAAGAAAGCCAAAGTTGGTGGCATCACAATTCCGGACTTCAAACTCTATTACAAAGCTGTCATCATCAAGACAGTATGGTACTGGCACAAAAACAGACACATAGATCAGTGGAAGAGAATAGAGAGCCCAGAAATAGACCCTCAACTCTATGGTCAACTAATCTTCAACAAAGCAGGAAAGAATATCCAATGGAAAAAAGACAGCCTCTTCAACAAATGGTGCTGGGAAAATTGGACAGCCACATGCAGGAAAATGAAATTGGACCATTTCCTTACACCACACATGAAAATAGACTCAAAATGGATGAAAGACCTCAATGTGAGAAAGGAATCCATCAAAATCCTTGAGGAGAATGCAGGCAGCAACCTCTTCGACCTCAACCGCAGCAACTTCTTCCTAGGAACATCGCCAAAGGCAACAGAAGCAAGGGCAAAAATGAACTATTGGGATTTCATGAAGATCAAAATCTTTTGCACTGCAAAGGAAACAGTTAACAAACCAAAAGACAACTGACGGAATGGGAGAAGATATTTGCAAACGACATAGCAGATAAAGGGCTAGGATCCAAAATCTATAAAGAGCTTAGCAAACTCAACACCCAAAGAACAAATAATCCAACCAAGAAATGGGCAGAGGACATGAACAGACATTTCTGCCAAGAAGACATCCAGATGGCCAACAGACACATGAAAAAATGCTCCACGTCACTCGGCATCAGGGAAATACAAATCAAAACCACAATGAGATACCACCTCACACCAGTCAGAATGGCTAAAATTAACAAGTCAAGAAATGACAGATGCTGGCAAGGATGCGGAGAGAGGGGAACCCTCCTACACTGCTGGTGGGAATGCAAGCTGGAGCAACCACTCTGGAAAACAGTGTGGAGGTTCCTCAAAAAAATGAAAATAGAGCTACCCTGTGACCCAGCAATTGCACTACTGGGTATATATCCTAAAGATACAAACGTGGTGCTCCGAAGGGGCACGTGCACTCGAATGTTTATAGCAGCAATGTCCACAATAGCCAAACTGTGGAAAGAACCTAGATGTCCATCAACAGATGAATGGATAAAGAAAATTTGGTATATATACACAATGGAATACTATGCAGCCATCAAAAGAAATGAAATCTTGCCATTTGCGACGACGTGGATGGAACTAGAGGGTATTATGCTTAGCAAAATAACTCAATCGGAGAAAGACCACTATCATATGATCTCCCTGATATGAGGAAGTGGAGGTGCAATGTGGGGGGGTTGGCGGGGTAGGAAAAGATAAAATGAAAGAAGATGGGATCGGGAGGGAGACAAACCATAAAAGACTCAATCTCAAAAAACAGACTGAGGGTTGCTGGGGGGATGGGGACGGGAGAGGGTGGTGGGGATATGGACATTGGGAGAGTATGTGCTATGATGAGTGCTGTGAAATGTGTAAACCTGGTGATTCACAGACCTGTACCCCTGGGGATAAAAATACATTATATGTTTATTAAAATAAACAAAGTACTTTTAAAAAATAAATAAATAAATCAGAAGGGGAGATGAACCATGAGAGACTGTGGACTCTGAGAAAAAAACTGAGAATTTTGAGGGGAGGGGGCAGGGGGTTGAGTGAGCCTGGTGGTGGGTATTAAGGAGGGCAGGGATTGCATGGAGCACTGGGTGTGGTGCATAAAAAATTGATCTTGGAACACTGAAAAAATAAAATTAAATTAAAATTAATCAATCAATTAATTAATTCTGCATTCTAATATTCACAGTTACTCAAATAAATCTATGGCACTTAGCTCCAGTTTTCCTTAGCCAACTGTAAGCCATGTTCTGTACGTGATCTATTAAAATTGTTGCAAAATGGAGTGATCACTCCTTAGCAACCAAGGACTCTTTCATTTATTTCTCCCTTCCCAAAATTATTAAGGTAAAACTGTTTATACGAGTATCGATTTTATCCTACGGAGGTATTTTCTATATTGGGATCTTCGCCTGTGGGAGTAGACAGAATCAGTCTCTTCATTTATTCAGTCTGCTTTTTTGAAGTGTAGGTAAGTGGTTTAGGAAATTAGCATCAGAGGTAAATCACAGTGTAACTAAAGATTCCCTTAGATCAATAATTCCAAGTCTTGGCATTTTATCAAAATCACCTTTTAAATTTTTTAGCAATTCCTAGATCTCACCTTCAAAGAGTTGCTTCCGATCAATCTGGCCAGGGAGCTTGGCCCGTGCATGGTTTTGAGGTGACTGGGGTATACACAGTCGGAGTTGAACAGGCATATGCCTCACCTGGGGTCTTGGTAAAGGTCCAATTCTAATTTCAGAGATTATTTTAAAATTCCAATAAGCTCTTGGTTGATCTCTTTGAGATTAAGAGTCTAAATTAAACACATTTCATTGGTTTGAATTGGGGTATGATTGCGTGTGTTAGGACAACAGAATGCACTGCTGTTTAAATTTTACATACAAGAGCACCCAGGACTATGAACATACAGTAATTGCTAAAGGCAGGATATTTGAGCAAATGAATATTCTTCTGGGGTTGTTTTGCTTTATAAAATTTCCCTCAAGAAAAATACCAAAAGATAAATGGATGGATGGATGGATGGTTTAACAAGACCATGTCCAATTAATTCATTCAATTGTTATGAATGTAAAAAATACTTATGGAATGCTTCAGATATAACTTGTAACTACTCTAGGGTCTCAGTGGTTTCACTGATATAGTATGGCTTTTCCTTTAGGAAATCAGTCTTGCTTATCGCATGCAATTCATTAATATGCAATAACTCTTAAGGAAGCTTTTGAGAACACAATTTTTTTTTAGGGAAGGAAAAGAGAGAAATTATTAAAAGCCACCAAAATTAACACAGCTTCTCAGATTTTAAATAGCACCAATGAAAACCCCAAGAAAAGGAATTTGTAATTATTTACTAATTGTCTCACTTGGAGGCATAATTAGAGGTGATTACTGGAAGTAACAGTACAATAGAAAGTGTAGAAAAAGTTTCCCTGTGACCGCCCAGCAACTTGCAGACAATGAATTATAACAGGATACAGCACTGAAGCATGTAACTTGAAAATAAGGGATGGAAATAATTCACGCTGGTGAGTTCCCACTGCAGAAAAGTGTGTGTGCCCGTGTGCTAGGCGGGGCAGGGTAGTAAGCGGAAATTTATCTTTTATCCTTGGCCTTTGGAACAGTGATTTGTATACAGTGAATCTGTATTATGCTTCTAGAGAACCTGACCAGTAATTAATAATAAAATTTATCTAACATTCATTTGTCTACCATACCCATGAATTAAACAGAGCGTGGGCTGGATTTTTGTGTACTCAGTGACAACATATTCCTTGTTCAGCAGCAGCAAAACAAGAACAAAGAAAGCAGGAAGAGCTAACAATCATGGAGAGCTCATTGTGTTCCAAGCTGTATGTTAATACTTCACATTAATTGTAACTTTTAGTACTTACGACATCCCTAATAAGATAGTTGGATGCAAAGAGTATCAGGGGTTCTCTCAGTAAGAAGGTAAAACCACAGGGGTGCCTGGGTGGGTCAGTGGGTTAAGGCCTCTGCCTTCGGCTCAGGTCATGGTCCCAGGGTCCTGGGATCGAGCCCCACATCGGGCTCTCTGCTCAGCGGGGAGCCTGCTTCCCCTCCTCTCTCTCTGCCCGCCTCTGTGCCTACTTGTGATCTCTGTCAAATAAATAAATAAAATCTTTAAGAAAAAAAAAAAAAAGGTAAAACCACAGAAAGAGGGTCTGCTGTTGGGACATTTGGAAGCAGGGACCTTATTTTCTCCATGGTGGGGGGTGGTGGAATTAACTCCTTTTTCTTCTGCAAGATAAGGATGTTGCTCTGTTAACATTTGTTATGGTTCAAAAACCAAGAGGGTTCTGGATACCTGTAATATGTTCATTTAAAATATATTAATTTCTAACCACTTTCACAGAAGTTTCCTCAGTAATGATCACTTTGAACTTCACTGGAGCCCCTTAATCCCAGAAAGCAGCAATCATTAAAGGAATTCCCCTACCCCTTGTGTACTAGGAAATAAGTGATTTACCACAAGAAGCCAAGATTCCTAAATGTCTTGGAAAGAACCCTGAATAACCAGCCCTGTTGTTCACATTAGAAAAAAGCCAAGCACAGAGCCTCCCAAATCCCAATTTTTATTTAATCAGTGATTAGCTGAGTTATTTGTCCCCACTGGTCAATAGTAACACAATGCTTGTGAATTTTACTTTGATTCTCTTCTCCCCACGTGACCTTGAACTTTGCCCAGAGCCTGATCCAGCAAGATCAGGCAGAACTGGTCTATCTCAAGACCCCTCCCATGCATCTCTGTCCTGCCCACTCCTCTGGGCTCTTTCTAGCCTCACTTAGTCCTCCTTATGTAAGAAAGGCCCTTTTCTGTCTGACCTTGAGATACTTAAGAGTTTCTCCCCATTCCCATATTCTTTACAGATGCAGTCTCTCATTAAAGTTCGGATTTGTCTTTATTTCAGACATGTCTTCCTGCCTCCAGGAAGACCTCTCCCATCTGTTGGCCATGCTTCCACAAGGCACATGATTTCAGGGGACATCGTTTCCATGGGAGCAAGATGAATGACATTCCCCGGACCTGTACAAGCATAATGTCCTGGGTCATACAGGATAGTCTGAGCCTCAGGAGTGACCTCTTTCAATTTCACGCTGACCACTTTGCTCCCCAGCCTGGAACTATGTCAGTGACTCTAAAGTCTCAGTAGGAAGAGTCCAAACTCCTTGGTTGGACTTAGAGGGACTTTTACCAGTTGGGTCCCACTTACTTCTCCGATTACATCTCCTCCCACTCTTTCTGTGTGCTTTTTCAATAATCTCAGGATCCCTCATTCCCCGTCAACTCTCTGTCATTGAGTCCACTCTTGTGTCTGCCTAAAATTCCTGTTCCCTCATTTCTAACTGGCACACTCTGGCTCTTCACTCGGGGTTATGTGTGAGAGTGCCCACCCCAGTGAAGCCTTTCTTTAATCCTCTCTGTGACTTCCAGTCAGAGCTGGGCACCCCATAATAAGACTAAGTATATCCTAAAACATTAAAAAATAATCCACAGACATATTATTAGAATTGATCACTGAATTTAGCAACGTTGCTGGATACTGGGGTAATATTCAAACATCAACTGTGCCTCCCCCTATACCAGAAAAAGTAAATAGAATAAAAAAATATTAAAGATGTATTCTATCATAGTATTAAAAAGCATCACACATCTAGGAATAAATAAATTTCATGTGAGACCTCTACATAGAACACTTCAAGACAAACTGCGGGAGATAAAGGAGGAGACTTCCTTTCCAGCTGTGGTAGATTAACGGATTTCTTTTTTTATGTAAGTAGAGAGAAAAATGAAAACGATGTATGTGGAATGTTAAAAAAAAAAAAAAAACCAGTTTCATAGAAACAGAACAGAATGGTGGTAGCCAAGGGCTATGGGAGGGAGATATGGGGGGATTTAAGTCAAAGGACACAAACTTTCAGTCATAAGAATCCGTTCTGAGGACTGAACGGGAAGCATGGCCACTACAGTCAATAATCCCATGTCGCATACCTGGGAGTTCTGAGATTAAATCTCAGGGATTCTCACAGCAGCAACGACAGAAAGTTGACTATGTGAGCTGACGAATGTTTACTTATCTTGATCTGGACTATCGCCCCATAAGGAATTTGTGTGTCAGTCATCATATTGTATACTTTCAATGTATGCAACTGTACTTGTCAATTATTCCTCAAAGCTGGGGGGGAAAAGAGAGAACAGGAAACAGTACATAAAACCAGTATTGGGCAACAGGCAGCACAGGATCATGATCCCTGAGAGAAAATAAACTAAAAAGAAGTTTTGTTAGAGTATATGATTGCAAAACAAATTATGCACATTTCTGCAGCTTGCCTACGTCCTTGTACTAACCCCATAGGAAAATATGCTGTTTCCTACAATCAAGTGCACTATGTATTTTAGGAAGTAAATGGGAATGGCAGCAGTATTTACTATCATCAAAAGCTGAACACATGACGTGGAGGAGAAGGAACCCTCGTGCACTGTTGGGGGGAATGCACATTGGGGCAGCCGGTGTGGAAAAACAGTATGGAGGTTCCTCAGAAAGTTAAAATTAGTGCTACCCTACAATCCAGCAACTGCACTGCTGCATAGTTACGGAAAGAGTATCAGCACACGAAATCAAAGGGATACAACCACCCTGAGTTTTCTAGCAGCATTATTGACAATACCCAAGTTACAGAAGCATCAATGGATGTCTGGATAAAGAAGATGTGGCACACACACACACACACACACACACGTGCACACACACAGGAATATTATCGAGCCGCAAAAAAGAAGGGAATCACACCATTTGCAAGGACATGGATAGAGCTAGAGAGGATAACACTGAGCAAAACCAGTCAGAGAGGGGCACCTGAGTGGCTCAGTCGTTAAGCGTCTGCCTTCGGCTCAGGTCATGATCCCAGGGTCCTGGGATTGAGCCCCACTTCAGGCTCCCTGCTCAGCGGGAAGCCTGCTTCTCCGTCTCCCACTCCCCATGCTTGCATTCCCTCTCTCGCTGTCTCTCTCTCTCTCTGTGTCAAATAAATAAATAAATAAAAATCTTTTTAAAAAAGAGAGAAAGACAAATGCCATATGATTACACTCAGAGGCAGAAATTTAAGAAACAAAACAAAGGAGCAAAGGGGGAAAAGAGAGAGAGAGAGAGAGAGAGAGAGAGAGAGAGAAACAAACCAAGAAACAGACTCTTAACTAGAGATGGTCACCAGAGGGAAGGAGAGTGGGGGAGACGAGTGGAAAACGTGATGGGGATGAAGGAGGGCCCCTGTCGTGATGAGCACTGGGTGTTAGATGGAATGTGTGGAATCACCACATTTAACACCTGAAACCAGTATTACCCTGTATGTTAACTAACTGGAATATAAATACAAGCTCTAAAAAAGTTAAGTAAAACCCTTGTTTTTCTAAAAAAGTAAAACAAAACAAAACAAAACACAGTAACCAATAAGCTAACAATTCTACTTTTGGTGCACATACAATAGGTTGTGTGTGTGTTGTGTTGTGTTCACCAACAACCTGCGCTAGAATGTTACTAGCAGTACAGTCACTCAAACTGGAAATACTCAAATACCACTAACAATGGGAGGAATAAATGAGCTGTTACGTCCTGCATGGCAATGAAAACACAGGCTACAACTACAGTCAACAACGTGGATCCAGCTCACAAAAGTAACACTGAAAAAAAGAAGTCTGTTACCAAAATACTGAATATGATTTCATTCCACTTCTTTAAAGTTTAAAAAAAAAAAAAAGCGTAAATAATCAGGAAGCAGCCCAAATAGTGCTCGTTCTTGACAATAGATAGTGAGTAGAAGGGAGCACAAAAAAGCCCCGTTAATGCTTGAAATATTTGACTTTCGGGTCTGGGTAACCTTTACACTAGTGTGTTCAATTTGTGAAGTTAACTGAGCTGTAGCTTTATAATAAATGCAATTTCCTGTATTTAAATTTTGCTTCAATAATATAAAACATAAGAAATTTCTACACAGTTAAAATTAGTTCTAGTAAACTTAATGATGTTTTAAATAACTGAACTGTGAAATCTCTCAAACTTTTCAAAAGCATGCAATTAACAACTATCTGCCTCATTTTCCAAATGCCTAACAGGGATTTTCTGTCAGTGCCTGCTGAAGAACAAGAGAAATAATTTGGCACATGTCATCCACTCATTAAAATTTACCACCTTTTTATCCCTTTATCATTCAGTTGAATGCTTAACCTCCAGAAGTCTGGATTGGTTTGAGCTCATTCCCACATTTTTATTTTTTACTAGCCCAGTGTATTTTATCAGGTGGTGTTTTCCCTGTGCTGGTGTGTATATCCTGAGGTTTTTGTCCCATAATATACACTCCTTCTTCCAGAAATGACATCACCCATCTTTCAGGGAGCTAATCCTCCCTCTCCACCCGAATGGCCAAAGAGAAAGAGATTGACAATGTCAAGTGTCGGTAAGGACGTGATCCATCGGAACTCTCACTGTGGTCTGAATGGGAGGCTGAGGATAGCACCTGTCCTGGGAGAAACCAAGGAATATGTCGTACAGAATACACTGGAGTCATCTTATTTTAGTCCAAGAGAGTGATAAAAAACAAAATAAGAAAAATATAGAGTATGGGAGGTGGTAATAAATGCTTTACTAAAAAAAGCATATTAGTTTGACAAACATACCTCTTGTGGGGACACGGGTAATAGGGAAGGTTATGTATGTGGGCAGATAGAGTGTATATGGGAAATCTCTATGCCTGCCTCTCAATTTTGCTGTGAATCTAAAACTGCTCGGAAAAAAAAAAAAAAAAGTCTTTAAAAAAAATGGAAGGAGAGGGAATGCTGGGGTCAGGGAAGTGTGATTTTTAAGATACTAACAAATAAGGGGGCGCCTGGGTGGCTCAGTGGATTAAAGCCTCTGCCTTCGGCTCAGGTCGCGATCCCAGGGTCCTGGGATCGAGCCCTGCATCGGGCTCTCTGCTCAGCAGGGAGCCTGCTTCCCTTCCTCTCTCTCTGCCTGACTCTGCCTACCTGTGATCTCTGTCAAATAAATAATTAAAAAAAAAAGATACTAACAAATAATACCTTCTTGAGGTGACATGGTGCAGAAAGCAAAGGGAATGTGGGAGTGAGCTTAGAGGATATGCTAAGGAAGAGTGTTCTGGAAGAGAACAGTAAATACAAAGACTCTGACATAGGACAAAGCCTGGTGTCTAGAGGACTGAGGAGAGGTCAGTGTTACTAAAGACAATGAATGAACTGCATGATTAGTTTTATTTCCCTTGTTTGTTTCATTGTTACAACAAGTATCTATTAAACATAAATTGTGTACGGGTCTGTCAGGCAGGTACTAATAATAAAGGGATAACAAAGCCAACAGTTGTAGTTCAAGAAACTGCTTTCGAGCATTCAAATCTCCAAAATACTTTTAGAAGAAGGTCCAAGTCCTTGGAAAAACCTACAAGCAGTTCACATACTCACTCTGGCCTCTCCCCTCTCCAGGTTCATTAGTGGAACGAAGGGTCCACTCTGTTCCACTGATTCTAAGCTACCATTTCTTATTGTCTCACAGGTTTTTTTCTTAACCTTTACTAATGGTTGTCCACTTGAAAAATCTCTTTTTATTACCAGAATTCTTAAAAAAAAAAAAATTAGCTCCAGTTAAAGGCTTGCATATATGGTGGTGGTGATGAGGGAGCAGAGGGCAAGCTGAAGAAGACAAAGCACAAGGGGACCCTGGAACCTCCCCCTACCCCTCGCCACACACACTCTTGGGTGGAACATTCTTTGAGGAATCTCCCAACTAAATGTTAATACCTTGCTAGAGGGGAAAACAAACTTAACTTGATAATGGCAAGACCTCTGGTATCTTGTAGATATCTAGTGGGTTGGTCCTCTTTAGCATATGAAAGCCCTTTTGAAACCTCCCTTTTCCTTACTTCCTCCACGCCCAAGTATACAATCAGCCACTTCTCGAGAACCCCCTGCAGCAGCTCTTTCTGCCCCTGGGTCCTGTCCCCGTGCTTTAATAAACCACCGTTCTGCACCAAAGACGTCTCAAGAAATCTTGATCATTGGCTCCAGACCTCACCCCACTGAACCTCCCCTATATTCCAAAACCCCATCAGTGGCAAGAAGGGTAATGAGGTAAGACTGAGGAAAAAGTCCATCCAGGCTTACTGAGAAACAGAGAGCTTCCTCCAGGAACAGTAACTGTCCCTGTGTTAGTGCCTTTTGTTCTCCAGAAGCTTCTTTTGGCTCCTCTCTACTTCTGACAGTTTTCTCTGCTCAAGCATGGTTTTTGATCCTACAGCATGTTGGCTTACAAATGACTCTGGTTTGCTTCCTTCTCTCCAGTTTACATCAGCCTCACGACGTGTCCTACTGGAGCAATAAACCCTCACCACGTAGACACCATCATGAATATACTCTTTTTTGCTGACATTCTTGGGAGACTATCTTCCCGATCTGCAGGTGACATGAGAGAAAGTCTGGTATACCTGGCAAAATGTGAGTATACTGCACCCTCAATGTCTCCTCTATTTGGCTTATTGGAAGGAATGTGGTTATGAGGAGTCTGATACAGAGCCTGATCTCCATTCTGCTACTTATTTACATGATAACTTTGACCCATCTATCTGATCTTGTTTCTACATATATAAAATGTAGAAAATGCACCATCCAAGGTTATAGTGAGAATTAAATAAGATTATAAAGTGCCTTGCATGGGGTCTGGCTCACAGTGAATACTGCTAAAATATGAAATCACTCTCTCTTTTAATCTATATATTTCAGCTCTAGTATTATCTGATCTTGTAAATCTGCTGGAATTTCTTCCCAACATCACACAGAATTATAAATTACTTCTTTCTGTGTGCTATTATAACATTTTTTACTATTTATCTTAATGTGTTAATTTATTAATAATATTTTATTAAATTACTATACTTTCTGTGGTTTTCTTCTCTACCATTGTGAAAATTACTTGAGGTCAGAATCATTTTCTCTCTCATCCCTATATCCTCACAGCCAACACGTTGCTTAGCATATCGTAGAAACTCAACAAATACTTCTGCAATAAATATGGGAGTGGATGGAAAAGAGTGCCAGTGGAATAAGGCCAGCTACCCTACAGGGTAATGCCGCTGGTCACCGGTGAGGTTAACCTTCTTCTCCTCCCCACTGGGAAAGGAAGCAACTCCAAAGACTAAGTCCAAGTCCCTGTTCACAAACAGAATACTTTCTATCAACGGCATCACATTCTACTTCAAAATGTTTTCCTTCCAAATGGAAGCCCAGGAGGAAAAGAGGCCAAGTAAAGAGCTCCTTAGGCTATAAAGAAGAAACGGAAACTTGGGAGTCATGAACTAAGCCCTATTTCAACTTCAGATGAAACACTAGTAAGACTTTCTGTGCTCATGAGGGAGAGTATTATAAAAAACTGGAAGCTCGGAAAATGTGAACATCGTATTTTCATATTTAAAAAAATCTTTTAATCCTCTAGAGATTTCAGTGTTTGGGTTTTTTTTTTTTTTTAAGTATTTGCTGTATTCCTACTCCATCTAAATCTGCTAGTGTCCTACTTCAAACTAAAGAGATGAACATTGCATTTTCATGGGTGAAAATAGGAAAGCAATGAACACTGACTATCCTGAACTTGGGATTTCTCAACCAGCACTGGGGATGATCCAGGCCGGATAATTCTTTGTTGTGGGGATCTACTCACTGGATGCTAGCAGCACACTCAACTCCCGACTTGTGACGACAAATGAATGACTCCAGACACCTTCAAGTATCTTCTGGAAGGCAAAATCACCCTCAGTTAAGAACCACCTCATTAACCATTTGATAGACAATTATTTAGAACAATTGATCTTTCTTTTTCTCTGTCAACCAAGTCATATTTTTTGTGCCAAAATAGTCTTGAGATGGCATCTAGTCTCTCATCTGATTTTCCATGGAGATCACACCTACATCACCTCAAGCCACTGGTAATCTAACCCACACTGGTAATCTAATCTAACCCATACTGAAGGACGTTTTATTTTAATCACCAAGGATTTTGGCAGAAGTAATGTTTAAGAATGTGAGGGGGAAGGAGCCTGTAGCTAAAGCTTCAAGAAGCAAAGAGTTACAAAAGGCCAACAGATATGGAGACAAGCAAGGTTTTTGGGTGGTGCTGTTTAATGACATGAGATTGACAGTTGGGATGTTCATGAGAAAAGGGACAGGAGAATAATGTGGATGAGGAAGGAAGGAGCCCCCACCTCTAGGTCCACAGTAAGAGGGGTGTGGGAGAGAACACATCTACCACTGGAGAGGGCTACACTGTACACTTCTACAGTAGAGAAGCTACACTGAGAAGAGAGACAGGTTTATGTTAGAGAAAGAAAATGAAGAAGATGTTGGGAAGAGAATATGGAAGATTTTGCTGATGATTGGCCCTGAGATCCAGGGAGTAGAGTGAAGGGATTCAGAAGACAGGTAAATGTAGAAGACAGCGTCAGAGAGAGGAATGTATAGAACCATTTGGGAGTTACAATATGGAGGACAGCACATGCCTAGGGAATCCTGGGCTTCCTGCGGTGACATATGTTAATGTTAGAAAAACCGTGGCAAGTCTGATGGTCACCAAGCAGAGAGATGTAAGAGTCTGGCCAGGAGCACACTCAAGTCCTATGGATCCATTCGAACCTCAGCTAGTGAAAGCAGAGAAGCCGGGGAAGCAGCAACTTATGGGACCCTTACTGATATCTACAGACAACATTGACATTAATTTCAGTCCCTTGGCCACTTCTCTTCCAGTAACATTGTCTCCCACTCCACTTCAGGCAGCGCTGCCCATGGACACATCCTATTGATGAGGGAGCAGGAGGCTGACTGAGGACAAAGCAAAAGCTGGCACCTTGCACCCCCTCTCCACCCGCTCCCCTCCCCTCGGTAATATATGTGACATTCCTCAGGCACCCCTGACTGCCATAAATGAGAAACAAATAGTTAACTTGCAGAGATGACAATCCTGCAAGACAGGAATCTCCCAACTATCCTGATGTTAATGGCTTGCCAAAAGACAACATTGATCAAGCCTCCGGTATCCCTGCACCTTGGAGGCCTCCGTTAACATATGAAAACTCCGTTCAAACCTCCGTTTCCCTCACCTTCCCCCAACCGCAGGGTACTTAACCTGCCATCCCTCACAACCCGGGGCAGCAGCTCTTCCTGCCCACGGGTCCTGTCCCCGTGCTTTAATAAACCACCATTTTGCACCAAAGATGTCTCAAGAATTCTTTCTTGGTCATCGGCTCCGGACCTCAGCCCACCGAACCTCACCTAGGTTCTAGAACTTCATCACTATTACCATATAATTATCACTAACTGAAACCCCTCTATAGACTCAATTTCCAGCGCCTGAGCCTTTAACCACCATGTTCTGCTTAGCTCCCTCCCTCCAGTTCTCCAGTTCCAGTAATTCTTCAACACATGTAGAAGCTAAAGTCCATTTATCCCATCAACTTTTCACTGTCATTTATGCCTCACTCCCCTTTCCCTTCACAACTTGCTAAATTGCTGTCCTTATCAGGATAATCCCTCCTTGTTTATAGCCTCCACTCCTTCCCCCTCCTTCACTTGGTTGCATCCACTTTTGTAAACCAGACCCAAAGCTGAATTCACATGATAAGCTAGCAGATGCCGACTGTATGTCTATCCCATATGTTCTCCGACGCAGGTGACTATTTCATACTGCCTTTTCTCCCACACTCCGACACCTCTTCCCCCTTGTCATATTCAGCTGATGACCTTCCTTTTAATTTAACTGCGAACACAGAAGTAATCAAGAGAAGTTTCCTCCCCATTCCTACAGTACATTTCCCTCCTGCCTGTATCCGCATCCACAGAATCAGATCCCCCTTCTCTCTGTATGGCTATCAGTGATCCTACTAAGTACCACACCTTGTGCTTGAGCAGCAGACCACAGCCCTTCCTTCACTCAAGGGTACTGCCCCAGTGATTCACTGGATCTTTGCTATCAGCCAACAAACATACTTTTGTTATCTGTATCTTTTTTTTTTTTTTAAGATTTTATTTATTTATTTGACAGAGAGAGATCACAAGTAGGCAGACAGGCAGGCAGCGGGGGGAAGCAGGCTCCCCATTGAGCAGAGAGCCCGATGCGGGGCTCGATCCCAGGATCCTGAGATCATGACCTGAGCCGAAGGCAGAGGCTTAACCCACTGAGCCACCCGGGTGCCCCTTGTTATCTGTATCTTTTAAAAAAAAAGTCTCTTTGATTTCACTTTCTTCTCTTCTTTCTATAGTAAAGATCCTTGGAAAACCTTTCTGTACTTTGTTTCCAATTTTCCAACTCTCATTCTGTCTTAAAGCCATTCTAATCTAAACACTCCACTAAAACCCCTTTGATCAAGCTCACCAGTGACCTCTAGAGTGCTAAATCCAAGAGTTCTCTCATTCTAGCTGTAGCATTTGACATGGTTGATTATTTCCTATTCCTTGTTCCTGAGACACTTGCTTCACGGGTCTGCCAGACCTCTCTTCTGGATTTTTTTCTGTCCCTCAGCTACTCCGCCTCAATCTCTTGTACGGGTTCCTTCTAATTCATCACTTGTTAAGGTCAGCATGTGATTGGGCTTAGTGCTTGGACTTCTACTTTTCCCAATTTATATCCATTTCCTTGGTGACTTCATGATATCATGGCTTTAGGTGCAATCCATATGCTGATAATTCTGAAATTTACTCAAATCTAGATTCTCCAATCTGGTTGTGTTCTCATGTGGCACACAGAGAGGTAGCAAGCACTCTTGTCTCTTCTGTTTAAGAGCACTAACCCACTGAGCTCCACTCCCATGACCTAATTACCTACCAAAGGCATCATCACCAAAAACCATCATACTGGGGATTAGGGTTTCAACATGTGGATTTCAAACATTCAGTCCATAGCAAAAACTACCTCAGCTCTTAGCACTCCTCTGTTGAACCACCTCTCCCATTCCTCAACAGATTTCAAATGGTCTGTGAGAAAAAACCTAAATTCATAGGAAGGGCTGAGAATCTTACACAACTTGCTCCCTTTTACCTCTCTCCTCTTATGCCCTGTTATTCTCTGCTATACTCATTTCTAAGCACAAAAGTTCCTCAAACTTTCCAGGCAAGCATCTCTAGACTTCCTATTCCTTCTGATTGTTCATTGTTTTCCAAATAACTGTAAGTCCCTCACCTTCTTTGGGCCAATTTTATCACCTCAAGCCACCTCTGACCACACTAACTCAAACTTCCCCTTCTTAAAAACAGTCCTTGTTTGTTTTCCTCTGCTTTGTCTCTTTATCACTTGTCCCAATGGGGCATTTTAAAATTCATTTACTTGACTGGTTTTATTTGCTTTCCCTTCCAGAAATTAAATAATACTGGCCTCTAATGTACATTTTATGTAGGTTTAGTTTGGGTTAATATTTTCATCAGTAACAGAAAGCAGCCTAAAAGGGAAAGCTATCATTGCTGGCAAAACTAAGGAAAAAAAAAAAAAAACACCCACTCATGTTGCCAAGGTTTTAAATTTGCCATCAGTGATCAGAGTTCCAAGTTCTACTTAAAAATACCATTTTGCATGTCATCATTTACAGAAGTCTTATGAAATAAGTGATTTATGCTGTCAGTTTTTGAAGAGTATGGTAAAGTTAAATGCAGAAAGAAATCATGAGGAAGAAAAACATTTGAAGATGTAGGCTAATAAAAAAGATGAGTTTTTCAGCTAAAGTTTTAAATAAAGCAAAGTAGAAATATCGAGAAACAAAAAAGGAGGGAAAGAAATATGCTGTGTATGAACTTTGTAAAAATAAAACAAGTTGTAGATCTGAGAAGCCATAAAGACAGTAGAGCCTGGAAGAAATTTGGTCTAGTTCAAATCATTGCTTTAATTACTTAAAGACAAATAGAAAAAAACTGGTAGCTGGACACAAACATCTAATAGAAAGACTTGTAGTTCGGCAGTAGACTTTCTTCATGTATATAAACATATAAAATATATACATGTAATCCTATATAAGGGGAAGCTAAAAAAATGATAGTTTAGTGTTTTTATTACATCTTCCTATACTTTATATTAAAAAATATACTCTGAATGCTATAAAAGAGGAGATCAGATGAATGTGCTAAGTTTAAATAAAATACACATTGAGACTCATAACAAAACTTTTTTAATATAATGATAATGAATGAGATCATCAAGAACACTAGGGGAGTTAAGAGCAAGGATCCAGAGGTGCCTGGATGGCTCAGTCTGTTAAGCGTCCAGCCCTTGATTTTGGCTCAGGTCACGGTCTCAGGATCGTGAGATCAATCCCCATGTTGGACTCCATGCTCAACGTGGAACCTGCTTAAGATTCTCTCTCTCCCTTTTCCTCTGCCCCTCCCCTAACTCATGTGCATGCTCTTCTTCTAAAATAGATTAAATCTTAAAACAATAATAATAATAATGATAATAATAATAAAGAATAATGATCCAAAGACCAAGACTTCTGATCCTTGAGGCTGGGAGAGAGGAGATACTGGCAATGTGAACTGAAAATGTCTACCCTGAGTGATAAGAAGCCTGGAGAATTGTGTTTTGGCAGGCAAAGAAGGCTTGTTTTGTTTTGTTGCTTGAGATTAGAAATCAACCATGTGAAATATTGCTCTTAGTTCATGGAAGATGAAAATGGAGAATTTATACTTGCATTTAGCAAAGTAGAGATATTTGATAATAGCAAATCTGATAAAGGCAGATTAGAGTGGGATTCAAGAGAATATCAAGGGGAAATATTGGAGAAAGTAAGGAATATGACTGCATGGGGGAGGAGAGAGATGTCATTGTAGTTGAATAAGAAGTAACTGTCAAGAGGTTTTTTTTTTTAATGGGAGTATTAAAAGCAGGTTTGTAAGCTGGTGAAAAAGATACAGAGGAATGAAAAATTGTTGATGCAGGAAATTAAAAGAATTTCTGGGGCAATGTTTATGAATAGAAAAGAAAGTGATGTCCAGAGTTTGGAATGTGTAACAGGAGAGAAGTCAGAGACTATGGTTACAGAAACAAGCAATTTAGTAGATGTAATGGTGGGAATTTATGGCCACTTTCCTAATGATTTTCTTGATTCTCCTCCAAGAAGATATAGTTTGTCAGAGCTTAAGAAGCCCATTAGTTGACTCTTATAACTTCATGATGATGCATTCTGTTGTATTTATGTGCCTTTATATGAGCTTTTATATTTTCTATATTAATATGACAATACCTTCAGCATGGGAACATCTTTAACTGATCATTTTCTCTTTCTCTTGAGTTACCTGGATCACAGAACTTAAAACAGAATGTGTTCTTCCGCATTGCATTGCCTGTGTAATTCCACTGCAGAATATAAATAATAACATCTTTTGAAATCCCTATTATATAATAAATGGAGACCTGTCTTTGGGGGAGCATCAAACATTGGTCTCTAAAAGACTGTTACATAAGGAAGATGGTACATGAGACACAATGGACTGCTCAGCTAGCTGGCCCACGATAGACCTGAATCTAAGGGGCCAAAATAATCAAGTTTCAAAAACAGTGACTTCACTTCTCGTCAAGATAGAGTAACCAGGACTGGATTTACCCTTCCAACTGACACAACTAAATGAACTGAACAAACTAGGAAAATCAAAGGCTTGGACAGGAGACCAAAAAGGCAGTGATTTGGGGAGAGGAGAAATAAAGGAGATGAATCCTCTAATTGCTCCAGCTTAATGTCCCAAGTTTGTTTTTATGTTTAGTTGCAGGAGGACAGAGAGGAAAACCAAGGTAGACCTGGACACAGCGCCAGAATTATGGACAGAGAAGTGTGAAGAAGCCAACAGCAGCCTGCTCAGGGCAGAGTACTGGAAATGAGGAAGGCATGGGGAGGAATCACTCCAGAGATAGACACAGGTGAGAACTTACAAGCAAAACCTTGTGGAGAAAACTTCTAAGGCCCAGGAAAGACCAATCTGAGGGAAATTTAGAAAAGAATGTTTAAACATCCCAGACATTCAAGAAACCACAGGAAACATTGTGTAGAAATAGCAAATATATTTTAAAATGAAGCAAACCAAACTTTTAGAAATAAAAACTATCATGTCTAAATTGAAAAATACAGTGGATGAAGTTGACAGCAGACTGAACATTGAAGAAGAAACACTTAGTGGACTTGAGGACGTAGCAATAAAAAGTGCCCAAATGAAACACAGAGAAGAAAAAAACTGAAGAGTAATTAAAAGAGAATCAGTAAGTCATGCGGAATGTTCAAGCAGCCTAATATATGTGTAATTGAAGACAAAATTATATGATGCATTTGGGGTGTCTGGGTGGCTCAGTTGGTTAAGGTCTGCCTTCAGCTCAGGCCATGATCTCAGAGGGATTAAGCCCTGCATTAGGTTCCCTGCTTAGCTAGGAGACTGCTCCTCCCTCTGCTCCCTGCTTGTACTCTATCTATCTCTGTCACTATCTGTCTCTTTCTCTCTCTCTGTCTCTCTCTCTCTCATAAATAAATAAATAAATAAATAAATTCTTTTAAAAGATTATATGATGTATTTAAATAGGACTAAAACTTTTCCCAATTTTAAACCCAACAGATCCATGATTCACAGCAAACCTATTAGAATGGCTGAAACGATAAAGGATATCTATTACAAGCGATAGTAGGATGTGGAGGAACGAGAACTCTTTCACAATGCTGATGGAAATAAACATAGTACCTCCACCATGGAAAGCAATTTGGGAGTTTCTTAATATTAATGTGAAATACACAGTATTTAACCTAGGTATTTATCCAAAAGGAATGAACACTCATATGCTCAAATAAAAGCACATGAGTATCCACAGCAATTTATTTGTAATAGCCCCAGTGTCCATCATGGGTGAATGAATTTTGGAATATCTGTAAAAAAGAAGTTGTTTTGGTCTATCTATAAAATGGAATAATACTTGGCAACAACAAGGAATGAAGTATTAATACATGCAACAACTATGCTATGTCTCAATATATTTTTACCACATGAAAGTAGATAGACAAGATAGAGTACATATTTTGTGATTCCATTATATAGAATCACAGAAAGTGCAAACTAATTTATAGAAAGCAGATCAGTGGTTGCCTTGGAATCAGAAAATGGATGGTTAACAGTAATGAGGGATTAAAAACCACCATGAGGAGCCTTTTGGTGGTGATGGGTATCTTCATTTTCATGACTTTTGGAAAGTTACATGGGTATATCACATGTCAAAATTTATCAAATGGCATAGTACCCTGTATGTTCATTATATCTCAATAAAGCAATCAAAAGAAATTAACATAATCCAACAGCACATTTTCTTTCACATGCACACACACACACACACACACACACACATATGATGCATCCATGTATCCATACCTGAATAACATACGGAGCAAAAATAAGGAGGCTTGAATCACCTTTTCTATATTACTCACTATGTGTTCACTGTTCACCTACCTTGGGTTAAAAGCTGTGCTATATATATTTAATATAATATGAATCATATGTAATTATAGGACTGCAATACACAGTCATATTGCCACTCCTGTAACTTTTTCCTCTTAAGGGTTACTTTAAACTAACCACAAGTTCTTTGTAAATAGGGATCATCTGGGAGCTGAGATTATGTCAATCTAATTTGCTGCTTTATCTCAAGATTTCTCAGCTTCAGTACTATTATTGCTTGGAGCTGAAGAATTCTTTGTTATGGAGAGCAGTCCTCTGCACTGTAGAATGTTCAGCAGCATCCTTGGTTTTTACACACTTACATGTGCTAGCATTCCTCCCCACCCCAGCCGAGACACCCAAACACCTATCTAGATATTACCAAGTGTGCCCTGGAGACAAGACTGCTCCCCAGTGAAAACCATCGCTCTAGTTCTAGTCCATAGCACAATGATGGCAACATAGGTGCTCAGTATATGTTTTTTTCAATGGATAAAAGATTTCATTTGTACAGACTTCATAAATCTCATTAGTAATGAAACAATGTCTATTTAAACAATATTTTCCTTAAATATTTTTTAAAAAGAGACAACGAAGAAGAAAGTACGCAAGGTTAGAAATGGTCAATCCATAGATATTTGCAATGTAGATTGGTAGAATCCTTGTGGGAAGTAATTTGGTAATGCATTTATATGTCTCTTAGGAAAATAAAAATCTTCAAAACTTTATATATATGCACATTTATATATAAGTACTATTCATTTCAATAAAAACAATTGAGAAATCCTACAGAAAAAGGAAATCACTAAATGAAGCTATCTTTATTTATACTTATTTCATATCTTAAAATGAAATCATTATGTAATTTTTTGCATTTATGTTAATATGGTTTTTAATAAAATGGAGATATGATTTTGATATGAGGTTAACTGAAAATTTAAAGTACGCTTGTAACTAAGGTAAACTACGTGGGAGGAAATTTTTAGTAGCGATGTTTTCAAATACCTAAAAATTGCATTGGAAGAAACACTTTAACTGTGGATGCCCTAAGCAATTAATTGATTTATTAGGTTATTCTTAAAATATCACTGGTAAATATGTTTGGGGAAACTATTATGTTAGGAATTTAGTTTTTCCTCTTTGAAATAGGTAGCTTATCCAACTGAGTTAAAGGAGATTTTTGTATTTATCCAAATGATTCCATAAGAGACTATATTTAGCTATAAAATTCTACTGTAAATATTAACTGTTACACCATTTCTAACAACATCAAAGACCAGAATAGGGGAAAAGAGGAAATACTGTCAGATCCATCTCCCTGGCTCTTAGATAAATTTTAGATTTTAAATTTCACTGATAATATTAGCAAGGAGCTAAGAAACATATAAAAATCAATTAAAAAGCTACAGAGTATTTCTAAAATATGCAAAGTTTCTGAAAAGTTAATTATTCATTAGGCTACAATATGATACATCAAAGGGTTGAATTAAAACTGGGTATTTAATAGCCGTACTATAGACTCATATCAACTTTAAAGGTCAAATTATTCCCTCTCATCTTCATGATGTACAGTGAAGACTGTTTTAACACAGAATATGCTGGTATATGGTAGCAAAATAGATCCTTTTCACTCTGCAAAGATAAGAATTATATGTATGAAACACAGAAATAAAATTCTGAACTTCTAAATTCTAAAATAAGTTTATTTTTAATTTTATAATCAATCATCTTTTATTATGCACATACTCTGTACTTAGGCCGTATGAGGCTCTGTGGATGTCAAGGGGTATGAGAGAGAGCCCAAGCCTGGGAGAAAGACAAAGATATAAATAATTTAATCACAGAATCCACCACAAGCATACATACATGGGATGGTAGGGAGACATGTACTCGAAGCTGGAAGTTAGGAGGGGAGAGGTAGGAACTTCCAGAGCTGAAGATAACTGAACCGAGTTTACAAGGAATAGTGGGAGGCAGCAAGGTCAAGAAGGAAGAAGGGCAGGAGACTCGGGAAGAAGAAACCATCTGAGCCAAGGAAGCAAGGATGGCGGGTGGGGAATCATGGCACATTTCAGGCTTTGAAAATAGTCCTAAGAAAATGGTCTTCAGTAGCAGTCGCATTATTATCATTCATTTTGGTGTTCAGAGAAGCCAAGAACTGGCTTCATGAACATGCAATACTGTGCAGTCTGATTAACCCCACATTTAGAAAGACCCTATGTTTGGTTTAATGCTTTTCTATCCTCATCTTGAAATTCTGAATACTTCAACAAGTCGCCTGTATTTCCATTGTGTGGTGGGCCCCACAAATACTGCGCCACTTACAGCTGGAATGCAAGTTAGCCTGAGCGCGGGTGAGGGCCGCAAGAGCTCAGCTTGGAACATGGCTTCAGGAGCATGGTTTAGAATTTGAGTTTTCCTTAAAAACCAACAGGTGCTAATAAAAAGGATAACTTAAGATATGGGTGAACATAATCACAAATTATGTTCATATAATCATAAAAACAAACATAAATTGTATATTTTGTAGCACAAGCATTGACCGAAGTATAGAGGACGAATTGAATGTGGGCAAGCCTGCAGGTAGGGAGGTAATGAGGAAGCAACCACAGTGGTTCAGAAAGGAATTATTACTACATGAAATCATGCAGTGGCAACAGAAAAAAAAGGAAATAAAAGACTTCCAGAAGTATTTAAGTGGTATAATCAAAAGCCTTGTTGACCAAGCAGTGTAAATGAGAGAAGAGTTAGAAATTATTCTATACCATGCCGTTCACCAAAACAAAATATTCACGAAGAGGCAGACTTTGGGAAAAGACAATGTCCTTTATATTGTTGGATTCCAGCTGCACTCACAATACAGGAGTGAGATGCTCCTGCCTACATGATGTGGTTTCAGAAGCTCCGAATGTTCCAACTCCAGTCTATGGCCACAGGGATGGTTGATGGCAGGTGTCATTATTAATCACTGTCCTTTGGGTGAAAGCATTAGGTAAGGAAGGCCTCCCGCAGAAGTGCAGATATGCTACCTGACAGTGATCGTCATCAACTTCCCATTACTATGGAAGTTGATGGGGGGGTGTGACTAGACACATGCTTATGCAGCCAGAAGCATGATTCTGTTGTACGATGGGATGGGTAATTAGAATTGGGAGAAAAAAAAATCTAAAAGAGAAGCAAATGAAAGAATAATCTGCATGATAACGTGACTCTTCATAAAACAGGTTTTTGGAGAACACGGTACAAGGACCATTTCAATTTGCTTACTAAATTATCCACTAGTCTAACTAATTATCCACTAGTCACAACACGACCAAGAACTTTAATAGCTCTGGCCTTCCTTTAGGAAACATGTATCTTAGTTTAGATTCTAACATAAAAACCATAGATATTTGGCTATTCTGAACAGTACACTATGAAGGAACACCAATGAAAAAATCTTAACTGTAGATGGAACTGAATTAGGAATGTGGAAGAGTTAAAGAATTTACAGAGGCATTTTGTCTGTAAACATGTTTACCATCTATGCATTCTGAATCTTATATACACAAACACACCCACATTCATCGTGAGTCCCCTCCTTTAGAGACTCTCATGGAGAGATCTCCAAAAAATAGAATAACAAAGAGTATGACTGAAAAAAAAGGTGAGAAAAAAAATAGAAAAAATTTAAGATCAATTTTACGGTTTCTAAAAGGGAAGATAAGACTTCCAGAAAGATAGAATAGCTATCTAAATGGAGCAAATTACCAAATAATACATTAGGACAGATTACTAAAACTGAAAAATCAAAGTTTCCAGGTTGAAAGTACCCTTCAGTTGTCTGGCAAAATGGATGAGAAAAGCACACAACAACATACATCATCATGAAATTTGAGAACACTGTGGACAAAGAGAAGATCCTAAAATCTGAAACACAGAAATATATATGAGAGAGGATGAGAGGAGGTAGGGGAGGGAGTGAGGGAGGGATTATGTCCAAAGTGTCTAGAATTAAAATGCTTTCAAATTTATAATGGTAAATGTGGAGGCTACATTAGTATGGTTCAGTGCTTTTGAACTTTTGAGGAAAATTTATTTCAACACAGAATTCTATATATAGCCAAAGTAATCAAGAGTTAGGTTGGAGGAACCATAGTTTCTGTCACAAAAGCTCTTTACAACTAATCATGCATGCATTTTGGGGGAGCTATATGGGAGAACACAAAGAGAAAGGAAGATACTAAATTATGCACTGGAGAGAAGGAAAGAAACCCCAAGAAGATGGTGAAGAGATGTCCAAACTTTACAGAGTTGCCACATTTCTGGAAAACAGCCTTTCTAGATTGTACTCAGAGAGATAAGACTCCAGAGGAATGTTCCAAAGAAAAAGATGAGATGGATACATTATTCAATATCTTCAAGCATAACAGTGAGATTTGTATCAATGGCAGAGAAATTGTTGATAAGCTGATGATAAGCATTCAGAAAACACAGTGACTAAGAATCAATCAATTATTAGCTCCATGGAAAAGAAGATTATGCAAGAAAACAGATGTACCCTGTGTGGCTTAGTTGTCATTAATCTTTCCATTGTTATAATAACGTACATGCTGAGGAGTTTTACACTAAAACTTATAAGCATATAAACTATCTTCGAAACATGGAGAAGAGAGGGAAAGTGTAAATGGACAAAGAAGGAAGCTCCCATAGTGGGAGGCCAGTAAGGATGAATGAAAATAAAAATAGAAAGTAAAATGGAAGGGTACAAATTTTATATGGGACAGTATAGATGTACATATCCTAAGAGGCAGCCGCAGCAGCTGACAGCCGGTACCTCTGGGAAGCAGAGATAAGACTGAAGAGAGGTAAGGACAGTTTGTTTTTAAAATGATACTATTAAATTAACGGATAGAAACTAAAATTTTAAAGTGAGGTGTTGATGGGACAGTTACGGGTGTGGCTTCCCTGCTGGGGGCACAGTACGAACAGAGGAAAAAGTGTGACGGTAAATGGTATCATTAGTCACAGTCATGTGTGACCCAAATAAAGGGCCAGACAGGGAAAACAAGTAGTCGAACGTGATGCGGAAGACAGAGGTTGAGACCAGATCACTGAGACATGTGAATACTGTCTGAAAGAGTTTGCACTATTACTCATGGCTGTGATGGCCTCTCTGTTCTGCATCACCCTTCTCTTAGAACCATCCACCAGCCTCCCCAGGAGAAGACTCCAAGAAGCGTGTTTCTGCCAGTTCACCCTGGAATCATAGCTGACCACTGAAGGGTGGATTTGCTGATCCTTTTTTGGGCAAATGATGCTTCTTAAGATTTCAGAATGTTAAATTTGGAAAAGCAGGGGTAAGAAGGATTGGTAACTGCCTAACATTACTTGGAATATTTAGAGGAAAGATCTACAGACTCATTAAACTCCCACAGATGCTTTGATTCTTGTTTTCCCCCAGGCTGCTCTCGAGTTTTTATACAGAAATATTCCATCAATATATTTATTTTGTATTTCAGCTCTCAAAGTCTGTTTCTGTTATTTATGTCCTAACTAATGCATAGGCAAATGAAAACATGGTTTTTCATACTAAAACATAAATACTGAACATAACTGAACATACTCTTCCTTTCAGTGATATCAGTTCCTTAGAATGCTCATAGCCCCTTTAAATGAGCTCCCCATCACCAGAGGTATCCAAGTTGAAACAGGATGACCTCTTGGCAGGAATCCTGGAGAGGGGTTATTCAGGATCTCCAGACATCCTTTAGTGTCTGACTAGATCCAGAGCCTCACTCACACCCTAAAAAACCAACAACCTGCTGCAATGTTTCCTAAGACTAACCCTGAGCTAAGAATCTCTTCTTCTCATGGTGGGTGCAAAGTCCATTATTTTCATACTTTTCACGGGTCCACTGCTCAGGGACTGTGGTCCATCTATATATTTCAAAGGTTTAGGGCTTCCCACATCTACTTCCTCTTCGAAGAGAAATAGCTCCACCTAGGGCATGGCTGAAGGGATAGTGACTAAATTTTGTCCCAGAATATATTGGCCCCTTAGTCACAGATTATCAGACAAAGTTGGACGCTTGACCTAAGCACAGTAAGCCAATTGGCAAGCCAAGAAATCACTGTACAATCCATGGCTTGGTATGAAAGGTATACTGAGGCAATGACTTTCCTCTCTAGGAATTATTGCATTGAAAATATCAGAGAGATGACAAAATTTGTCTAGAGGGATCCCATAAGGAGGGTCCGGGCTAGAATGGTCAAGGTAAGGCAAAGTTGAACGTGTGAAGAATCAGAATGTTTACAAGTGCAAAAAGTGCTGATTCACACAGAGAGGGGCCTAAAGTAGATTCAGAGAGTAAAGTAAAGAAGCTCAAAGAGGACACTGTGGTAACAAAGTGGACAGCCAGTCCCTCGAGCTGCCTTACTCCCTGCTAATGTTTATTTCCCAGTTCATTGGTATTTGTAGAATAAGTATCCTTTCCTTGACTTAGTGTGAGAATATGTTTGTTCATTGCAGACAAATGAGCCATCAACTTTAAGCAACCAAAGACCCTATTAAGTTTTCATGTAACCTACAGTCATTTGTTTACATTCAGGCAGCGGGCAAGGTTAGTAGTATAGTGGGGCAGGGATGATGAATAGAGCTTTGCTTGTTTGGAGTTAAGGATGCATTTAATAGAAAAGTTAACAAAGTTTTACATAATAGTATGTTGTTAAAAGCAATGAGCTAAAACAGTCAGGGCCAGTTTTCTTAAATCAGCCCATTTCAGGAAAAATAGTCAAGGAAGTGAACTCCTGAATCAATGAAAATAAATGAGAAAATGGGATTCCACTGGACAGAGTAAAAAATAAATAGTAATGAGGAACATTACAAATGGATTTTTAAAAAAGGAGCAGGGATAAATTAAATTAACCAATATTTTTGTTTGGGAATGGGTAAGTCACACTAAAATTAGAAGTCTGAAGTCTGGATTTGTGTAAATAAAATAAATGTTTTCAAAATCTGTAGTCTTCAATACTTAACAACTGAGTTATATCAGGAATGGACTTGTTTTGGACATTTCATCAATGGCTTGTTTGTGGAATACCAAGAGACAAAGACTCAGGCAAGATCTAGCTATGTTTTAGAAGGGGAGAACAAGAAACACTTGAGCAGAAAGTCTTACGGTGGTTCAGCCACAGGACTGGCTCACTGTTGGGTTGGTAAGCCACTGAGCTACATGGGTTAGCATGAGAAGACAGGATCTGATGCTTAGGAGACACTAGGTAAGGGACCCCAAGGCAAGGGTACCAAACCATCTTTCTACTCGTACTTCTACCCTGTCCCTACTCCAGCGTTTGTCAGTCTGTGAACTGCAGAATTTCATTGGCTGTTCAGTGCTTTTCACTTGTTCTTCTTATGGTCGGGCATTCTCCCTGCTTTATTTTTTCCCCCAAAGCCAATATCAAGTCCCATCTCTTTTGGAATGCTGGCATATCCCCTTTCCTGGGATAAAAAGAAATATGTCCATTTCTAAGTTTTTCAGAACTCACTGTTCTTACTTCTCTCTTGAAAACTGTATATTTTACTTTTCAAAGCATTTCTTATTTTGTTAATTTTAAAAGTAGCTTGGGTGTTGACTTTTCCCATTTGACTTTTTTATACAGTCAGGCTTGTTTTATGTATCTAACGTGATTTTAAGTACCCTTGATGTTACATGCTCCTAAATATAGGACCTAGCCCAATGCCCACCATCAGGTTGCTAGTGTTGATTCGGAACCCATGCTATGAAAGAAGGTAGCACCACCTAGTACATTCCACTCTACCTCCACTGCTTCTTCAGTGTGATTCCAAGCCCATTACGTTCTCAGGTTACAGGAAATGTGCCTAAATCTGTGATCCTGAGGGATACGGTTCAAGGTCAGCTTTTGTTATTCATGTAGGCAGTCCTTAGCCTACAGCTTTTGTTTCCATGGCTTCTCATTTTTCTGTTGAAAGAGAGTCAGTACTATCTAGAGTCTGTCTAATTCCCTGAAGTAACCGGAGTAGTACTTGCCCTCATTTTGCTAATTTTGATACTACTTAACCTGGAATAAATTTCAGCACTCAGATCTCAAACTTTACATGACAGCATGACTTTCAGAGCTTTCCATTCAATTTAACTTAATTTAACTCTATTAAAATTAATGTAACTGGGAGACTGGAAACCACCTCCCCACTTCCACACCAGGCTGGGAAAAAGGTCAGTACCGGGTCTGGAGACATAACTGGGTCTTTACAAATTACAATTTTAAAGCCATGACATGAACTCTCTATAGCTAAGGGATATATCATTAAAGGGTATGTGACTCACAGACTCTTTTTATTTTTTCAGCTATGTTCAGCAATACTTACTTTGGACCAACATGCCACTGAGGAGAAGGAACTACCATCACCCTGCATGATAATATAAAGGATCAGCTGAGCAAGTGGAGAAGCTGAGTTGCAGTTACGAACTAGTTAAGGATAGTTTTTCCCCCCTTCAGTAGACTATGAAATGGTAGAGTATTAGTGATAATCCTTGGGAGGAGGGTGTGTGTGTGTGTGCACCTATGCCTCTATGTGAGATCCAATAGCTTTATTCAGACTTAGAGAAACGTACTACGATAATTATAATTTGCCATCAACTTCCCAGAGTGTGCCATTGTGGCATGTCGATCATTCTAAGTTGAAGACAATAAAGGCCCAGCAGATTTAGGGAAAGTTTTAACCACCTCCTTAACTGACTAAAGGAATTTAGATTCCTGTACCAGGAAGAAAGCTATTACCAGGGGTGGGTCAGGGGTGGAGGGGGTATGAGTGTACTGTATCAGGAAGACATCTGCATTGCATGGCAAACATTTGTTTACCTAACATTTGTTCTTCTCATTTCCCTGTGAATTGCTTTCCTCCCTTTTCAAGCTCTAGACACCTACCTTCTACTCCTTAGCTCCTCGGCTCAGGAGGGTATATGAGTCTCAATTACCTGATTGCAAGGGAGTCATGTTTCTACTGGGCTACCATAGATACAAAATTTGTTTGTTTTTTTCCTCCTGCTAGTCTATCTTATGTCTACTGTCTCGTTCCACCAGCCAAAGAATCGAGAAGGGAGGAGGGGAAAGTTTTCCACCCCTATGTGTGGACAAATACAAATCACGTGTCAGAATAAAAGCTAGGAAGACATTATTTCCTGTCTTGTCATTCCATTTAGTTTCTCCTCCTTTCACCTGTTCATGAAGTTTGAAATAACAATACAACTTTGGAGAGGGGAGGAGTCAAGATGGCAGGGAAGTAGCAGGCTGAGACGACATCAGGTAGCAGGAGATCAGCTAGACAGCTTATCTAATCATTGAGAACACCTACAAATCCAACAGTAGATTGGCGAGAAGAAGAGGAACAATTCTAGAAACAGAAAATTGACCACTTTCTGAAAGGTAGGACCTGCAGAAAAGCGAATCCAAAGCCACGGGAAGATAGACCGCAGGGGGAGGGGCCGGCTGCAGGCAAGCGGTGGAGCAACGGGGCACAAAATCAGGACTTTTAAAAGTCTCCCTCACTGAGGGACATCGCTCCAGAGGCTGAACCGGTGTGAAGCCCACACGGGGACAGTGTGGCCCCAAGTCCTGTGGGGTCACAGAAGGATCGGGTGTGTCTGAATGTCGCAGAGCTCGCAGGTATTAGAGCAGGGAAGCCGGCTACAGAGACAAAGCTGAGGAGCGAGCTCTCAGCTCGGGGTTACCTTGTGCCGCAATCCGTGGTGCAGGCCACTGCTCTGTGAGTGGGGTCCCCACAAGATCTGGGGAGACACCCCCTGGGGGAGCTCAGGGATCTGCGGGGTTCGGAGACGCCAGGTGGAGCTGTGTGCCAGAGACAGAGACACTTGGTCACAGGCTGGGTGAGCTCGGAGCGCAGCCGGAGGCCAGGGAGACGGGAGTGATGAGCGCTTTTCTCTGAGGGCGCACTGAGGAGTGGGACCTTGAGCTCTCGGCTCCTCCAGACCTGAGACTGGACGGCCACCATTTTCATTCCCGTCCTCCGGAACTCTACCGAAAGCGTTCAGGGAACAAAAGCTCCAGAGAGTGAACCAGAGCGGATTACTAAGCCTGGTCCCTGGTAAGGGCAGTGCAATTCTGCCTCAGGCAAAGACACTGGAGAATCATTACAACAGGCCCCTCCCCCAGAAGATCAACAAGAAATCCAGCCAAGACCAAGTTCACTTACCAAGGAGAACAGTAGAATTCCAGAGGAGGAGAAAGCAAAGTATGGAATTCAAGGCTTTCTCCCCATGATTCTTTAGTCTTGCAAAGTTAATAAACTTTTTAAATTTTATTTTTTTCTTCCACTAAATTTTTTTTAACTTTTACCCTTTCCTCTTTTAGCGTTTTTTAAACTAGTTTATCTTAACAATAACTTTCATAAAAAATAATCTTTTTTGAACCTTCATTATTATACTCATATTTTATCTTTCATTGTATCTAACTTTATTTTCTGTATACACATAGGGATTTTTTCTTCTAAAAAATTTTGGGGTACAACTTCTTCTAATAGATCAAAATACACCCTAAGTCTAGCACCGGGCTTGTTCTAGTCTCCAGCCCAAGCAAATTCTCTCCACTTTCTTTTTCTTTATTCTCCCAACCAACTTACCATATCAACTCCTTTTTTAGAAATTAAAAAAAAAATTTTTTTATCTTTATAGTCATATTACATCCCTTCATTGTGTATACCCTTATATATGTTTTTCATTCTTTAAAATTTTGGGAGGTAGTTTCTTTTAAGAGACCAAAATACTCCCAAAATTAAATGGGTGACCCTGTTCTAGTCACCAGTCTAATATATATATTTTTTTTTCTTTATTTGTTTTCTTTTTAAAATTTTTTTTCTGAACTTCTTTTTACCCCCTTCCTCCCCCCCTCAATGATTTGGGGTCTCTTCTGATTTGGTTAAAGCACATTTTCCTGGGGTCGTTGCCACTCTTTTAGTATTTTATTTGCTCCTTCATATACTCTTATCTGGACAAAATGACAAGGCGGAAAAGCAACAACAAAAAAAGAACAAGAGGCAATACCGAGGGCTAGGGACCTAATCGATACGGATGTTGGTAATATGACAGATCTAGAGTTCAGAATGATGATTCTCAAGGTTCTAGCCAGGCTCAAAAAAGGTATGGAAGATATTAGAGAAACCCTGTCCGGAGAAATAAAAGCCCTTTCTGGAGAAGTAAAAGAACTAAAATCTAACCAAGTTGAAATAAAAAAAGCTATTAATGAGGTGCAATAAAAAAATGGAGGCTCTTACTGCTAGGATAAATGAGGCAGAAGAAAGAATTAGTGATATAGAAGACCAAATGATGGGGAATAAAGAAGCTGAGCAAAAGAGACACAAATAACTACTGGACCACGAGGGGAGAATTCGAGAGGGAAGTGATACCATAAGATGAAACAACATTAGAATAATTGGGATTCCAGAAGAAGAAGAAAGAGAGAGGGGAGCCGAAGGTATATTGGAGAAAATTATTGTAGAGAATTTTCCTAATATGGCAAAAGGAACAAGCCTCAAAATCCAGGAGGTGCAGAGAATCCCCCTCAAAATCAGTAAGAATAGGTCCACACCCCATCATCTAATAGTAAAATTTACAAGTCTTAGCGACAAAGAGAAAATCCTGAAAGCAGCCCAGGACAAGAAGTCTGTAACATAGAACGGTAAAAATATTAGATTGGTAGTGGACTTATCCACAGAGACCTGGCAGGCCAGAAAGAACTGGCATGATATATTCAGACCACTAAACGAGAAAAACATGCAGCCAAGAATACTATATCCGGCTAGGCTATCATTGAAAATAGAAGGAGAGATAAAGAGCTTCCAGGACAAACAAAAACTGAAAGAATTTGCAAACACCAAACCAGCTCTACAGGAAATATTGAAAGGGGTCCTCTAAGCAAAGAGAGACCCTAAAAGAAGTAGATCAGAAAGGAACAGAGACAATATATATACAGTAATAGTCACCTTACAGGCAATACAATGGTACTAAATTCATATCTCTCAAGAGTTACCCTGAAAGTAAATGGGCTAAATGCCCCAATCAAAAGACACAGGGCGGGCGCCTGGGTGGCTCAGTGGGTTAAGCCTCTGCCTTTGGCTCAGGTCATGATCTCAGGGTCCTGGGATCGAGTCCCACACGGGGCTCTCTGCTCGGCGGGGAGCCTGCTTCCTCCTCTCTCTCTCTCTCTGCCTGCCTCTCTGCCTACTTGTGATCTCTGTCAAATAAACAAATAAATTCTTAAAAAAAAAAAAAGACACAGGGTATCAGAATGGATAAAAAACCAAACCCATCAATATGCTGCCTAAAGAAACTCATTTTAGACCCGAAGACACCTCCAGATTTAAAGTAAGGGGGTGGAAAGCAGTGTACCATGCTAATGAACATCAGAAGAAAGCTGGCGTGGAAATCCTTATATCAGATCAATTAGATTTTAAGCCAAAGACTATAATAAGAGGTGAGGAAGGACACTATATCATACTCAAAGGGTCTGTCCAACAAGAAGATCTAACAATTTTAAATATCTATGTCCCTAACATGGGAGCAACCAACTATATAAACCAATTAATAACAAAATCAAAGAAATACATCGACAATAATACAATATTAGTAGGGGACTTTAACACTCCCCTCACTGAAATGGACAAATCACCCAAGCAAAAGATCAACAAGGAAATAAAGGCCTTAAATGACACACTGGACCAGATGGACATCACAGATATATTCAGAACATTCCATCCCAAAGCAACAGAACACACATTCTTCTCTAGTGCACATGGAACATTCTCCAAAATAGATCACATCCTGGGTCATAAATCAGGTCTCAACCGGTATCAAAAGATGGGGATCATTCCCTGCATATTTTCAAACCACAATGCTCTGAAGCTAGAACTCAATCACAAGAGGAAATTTGGAAAGAACCCAAATACATGGAGACTAAACAGCATCGTTCTAAAGAATGAATGGGTCAACCAAGACATTAAAGAAGAATTGAAAAAATTCATGGAAACAAATGATAATGAAAACACAATGGTTCAAAATCTTTGGGACACAGCAAAGGCAGTCCTGAGAGGAAAATATATAGCGGTACAAGCCTTTCTCAAGAAACAAAAAGGTCTCAAGTACACAACCTAACCCTACACCTAAAGGAGCTAGAGAAAGAACAACAAAGAAAGACTAAACCCAGCAGGAGAAGAGAAATCATAAAGATCAGAGCAGAAATTAATGAAATAGAAACTAAAAAAACAATAGAACAAACCAACGAAACTAGGAGCTGGTTCTTTGAAAGAACTAATAAGATTGATAAATCCCTGGCCAGACTTATCAAAAAGAAAACAGAAAGAACCCAAATAAATAAAATCATGAATGAAAGAGGAGAGATCACAACCAACACCAAAGAAATATAAACAATTATAAAAACATATTATGAACAACTCTATGCCAACAAATTTGACAATCTGGAAGAAATGGATGCATTCCTAGAGACATATAAACTGCCACAACTGAACCAGGAAGAAATAGAAAACCTGAACAGACCCATAACCAGTAAGGAGATTGAAACAGTCATCAAAAATCTCCAAACAAACAAAAGCCCAGGGCCAGACGGCTTCCCGGGGGAATTCTACCAAACATTTAAAGAAGAATTAATTCCTATTCTCCTGAAACTGTTCCAAAAATAGAAATGGAAGGAAAATTTCCAAACTCATTTTATGAGGCCAGCATCACTTTGATCCCAAAACCAGACAAGGATCCCACCAAAAAAGAGAATTACAGACCCATATCCTTGATGAACACAGATGCGAAAATTCTCACCAAAATACTAGTCAATAGGATCCAACAGTACATTAAAAGGATTATTCACCACGACCAAGTGGGATTTATTCCAGGACTGCAAGTTTGGTTCAACATCCACAAATCAATCAATGTGATACAATACATTAATGAAAGAAAGAACAAGAACCATATGATACTCTCAATAGATGCTGAAAAAGCATTCGACAAAGTACAGCATCCCTTCCTGATCAAAACTCTTCAAAGTGTAGGGATAGAGGGCACATACCTCAATATTATCAAAGTCATCTATGAAAAACCCATCGCAAATATCATTCTCAATGGAGAAAAACTGAGAGCTTTTCCACTAATGTCAGGAACACGGCAGGGATGTCCGTTATCACCACTGCTGTTCAACATAGTACTAGAAGTTCTAGCCTCAGCAATCAGACAACAAAAAGAAATTAAAGGCATCCAAATTGGCAAAGAAGAAGTCAAACTATCACTCTTTGCAGATGATATGATACTATATGTGGAAAACCCAAAAGGCTCCACTCCAAAACTTCTAGAACTTGTACAGGAATTCAGTAAAGTGTCAGGATATAAAATCAATGCACAGAAATCAGTTGCATTTCTTTATACCAACAACAAGACAGAAGAAAGAGAAATTAAGGAGTCAATCCCATTTACAATTGCACCCAAAACCGTAAGATACCTAGGAATAAACCTAACCAAAGAGGCAAAGAATCTATACTCAGAAAACTATAAAGTCCTCATGAAAGAAATTGAGGAAGACACAAAGAAATGGAGAAATGTTCCATGCTCATGGATTGGAAGAACAAATATTGTGAAAATGTCTATGCTACCTAAAGCAATCTACACATTTAATGCAATCCCTATCAAAATCCCATCCACTTTTTTCAACGAAATGGAACAAATAATCCTAAAATTTATATGGAACCAGAAAAGACCTCAAATAGCCAAAGGAATATTGAAAAAGAAAGCCAAAGTTGGTGGCATCACAATTTCGGACTTCAAGCTCTATTACAAAGCTGTCATCATCAAGACAGTATGGTACTGGCACAAAAACAGACACATAGATCAGTGGAAGAGAATAGAGAGCCCAGAAATAGACCCTCAACTCTATGGTCAACTAATCTTTGACAAAGCAGAAAAGAATGTCCAATGGAAAAAAGACAGCCTCTTCAACAAATGGTGCTGGGAAAATTGGACAGCCACATGCAGAAAAATGAAACCGGACCATTTCCTTGCACCACACATGAAAATAGACTCCAAATGGATGAAGGACCTCAATGTGAGAAAGGAATCCATCACAGTCCTTGAGGAGAACACAGGCAGCAACCTCTTTGACCTCAGCCGCAGCAACTTCTTCCTGGGAACATCGCCAAAGGCAAGGGAAGCAAGGGCAAAAATGAACTATTGGGATTTCATCAAGATCAGAAGCTTTTGCACAGCAAAGGAAACAGTCAACAAAACCAAAAGACAACCGACAGAATGGGAGAAGATATTTGCAAACGACATATCAGATAAAGGGCTAGTATCCAAAATCTATAAAGAGCTTAGCAAACTCAACACCCAAAGAACAAATAATCCAATCGAGAAATGGACAGAAGACATGAACAGACATTTCTGCAAAGAAGACACCCAGTTGGCCAACAGACACATGAAAAAGTGTTGCACATCACTGGGCATCAAGGAAATACAAATCAAAACCACAGTGAGATACCACCTCATACCAGTCAGAATGGCTAAAATTAACAAGTCAGGAAACGACAGATGCTGGCGAGGATGCGGAGAAAGGGGAACCCTCCTACACTGTTAGTGGGACTGTCAGCTGGTGCAACCACTCTGAAAAACAGCATGGAGGTTCCTAAAAAAGTGGAAATAGAGCTACCCTGTGACCCAGCAATTGCACTACTGGGTATTTACCCTAAAGATACAAACGTAGTGATGTGAAGTGGCGTGTGCACCTGAATGTTTATAGCAGCAATGTCCACAATAGCCAAACTATGGAAAGAACCTAGATGTCCATGAACAGACGAATGGATAAAGAATATGTGGTATATATATATACAATGGAATACTATGCAGCCATCAAAAGAAATGAAATCTTGCCATTTGCGACGACGTGGATGGAACTAGAGGGTATCATGCTTAGCGAAATAAGTTAATCAGAGAAAGAAAACTATCATATGATCTCCATGATATGATAAAGTGGAGATGCAACGTGGGGGGTTTGGGGGGTAGGAAGAGAGGGAGACAAACCATAAGAGACTCTTAATCTCACAAAACAAACTGAGGGTTTCCAGGGGGAGGCGGGTAGGGACAGGGTGGTGGGATTAGGGACACTGGGGATGGTATGTGCTATGGTGAGTGCTGTGAAGTGTGTAAACCTGGCGATTCACAGACCTGTAACCCTGGGTCTAATAATACATTATATGTTTATAAAAAAATAAAAACAAAAACAAAAACAAAAAAAAACCAATACAGCTTTGTGTGTTAGTGGGTGAAAATGAGATTTAGGGATGGCCTGTGGGAACAACCAGTCCACAGCCAGGAGCAAGTAGGCAGTGGTGGCCCGTGGCACACTGCAGATGTTTGAGAGACACGGAGAAACAATGTAGAGGCTCCACCAACCCTAACCCACCTGCCTTCTTTCCACAACCATCAGTATTTTGTCAGAGCTCTCTCATTTACCACCTTCCTCTTTGGCTGCAGTAGTTTAAAACAATGTCCAGATGTCATGTTTTTTACTCCCAGGTATCTCAACACCTGGAGGTGGCCGGGGCCTTCTTACAGCATCAAGATGTCATTGGTGTCACCTCTACACTTATCAACAATTCTTTAATTAATCACCTAATGCCCAATTCATATTAAAATTTACCCAAGTAGTCCCCAGACTGCCTTTTTTAGTTAATTTATTTGCATCATGCTTTTTAAAAGTTGACTTAAAAGCCATTTTAATCTGTTTTAGTCTCATTTAAACCTGTTATAATCATGTTCTAAAACACTACTGCAGTGTTGAAGGAACTGCAGCAGACCATATTCTGGATTTGGGTAATACTTCCCCTGGTATCATCTGAGTTGTTTTCTATCTCCTATGTTTCTTGTTGACTGGAGACAAGATTTAAAGTCTTGCTCTATGCATATATATTATACATTATAATACAATGATATATTAGTGTATATTATATATACATTATAATATAAAATACATAATTATATAATATATACATACAGATCTATGCACTGCTTTTGCAAGAATGCATCATACTGTTCAGTTCTTCATCCTGCCTCATGACAGAAGGCACATTACGTCTGACTGGTCTGCGAAAAGGGATCAGTGACTTCGGACAGTGACAGGCTGTTCTCTTCACTGTCAGACTCCTGAGCATAGGATGACCTGACATACCTTTGTCTGGGTTGCCTCAGTTCATGCCTCTTGTCTTGCATAATTATTCACCTAGTTATTCACCTCATTCACTAATTATTCAATTAGTACACCTTTCACTTGCAAAGTGTCTCTGTTTGGACAACAATTACTCATCAACCTTACATTTAATAATTTTATCCTCTACTGATGATGATTCCCTGTTAGGCACTTCATTAAGGGTTGCATAACGATTAATTCCATCATTCTTTCTGCATTTAGTAATTGGGAACACTTCTATATGAAATTCTTCCTACATCCATAGGATCTATGGGATATCCTGAAGTACCATTTACTTCCAGATGGCAAGGTAAATGCTGAGTTCATTCCCTTCAGTTACCAATTTTGAGAATATTGAGTTGGTGCTCAGACAGTCTCTAACGGATGTCCAAAATTCAATGAGTTTTGGGTTGTTTTTCTCACTTTTTAAGATACAATTATGAATGCATCCCTTTTTGTATGTTAAATGTGTTTTAATCAATTGCAGTTATTATTATTTTTGAAACTCCAATTGTTCTTTCTTTGGACAGTAAGAGTCTATTTGAGAGAATCATGTGTCATTTAGACAATACCTCATTTCCGTTCACAGTCCTCTTACTTTCTGGAAAATGATTTTCCAGCCTTATCCTTCTATATTTCTTCACTTCAACCTAAAATCAAGTATTCCACAGGAGCAGAGATTAAACAGATAAGGGTAGAAGAGAGCTTCAGGCAACCTCTCTCCTGCTTCTCCCAAGTATTAGACGGAAAAAAGCCTTTAAGGAAAAAGAAAAAGAAAAGAAAAGGGACTCTTGGGTTAGTATCAGCACTCCACTGGGAGAACATATAAAGCCAGAGAGTGGCAAGAGAGCTACAAACAGAACAGACACAGTCTGTGTCTTTAAAAAGTTTTAGGTTAAAAGGAAAATCAGACTTCTTTGGGTAATTGTAGATGAATTTAGTGTGTTTTAAGCCCTCCAGCACTGCAAAATTGGAAAAATTTTACTTACTTCATTTGTCTATAAATAACATACACTAATGTTTTGATTCTCCTCTAAGTGACTTAATCATTTCCCCCTGAAGTATGGTTTTGATGTTTCCTTGGCTGAATAACTCCGTAGGGGATTTACAGTCTTCTCTTTAAACAGATGAGAAAATGTATATATTCACTTCCTTTCCTTCTGACTTTTCCAACTCCTATAAATATTTATAAAGAAGCTACCGGTTTCCATAGAAGATGTCGGAGGCCTCCGTCTACTGAGAGAAATAAACAAGTGTCTTTCATTGTCTCGAAAACATGATGATGACAGGGATTTTCGGCCACCACACTTCTCCCTCTGAGAGTGAGTCCCAAACCTCAGATGAAAAATCTCAGAAATGACTGCTTTTCAATATTTAGAAAAGCAAGGAAATACTTCCTTCTCTAGTAAGTCTTCAGTTCTCCCGACCAAGAGCTTTGCAGAAGTCACGGCTTTCGCACGAGGGCGGGGAAATCCGCTGAACCAAAAGGGACGGCTTCCGCTTCTTCAGGGTTAAAACGCGCTCTAGCGTCCGCCGGCACCAGACTCTGCCCCGGACACCCCCGCTCGGCAGGGGAGGCCTCGTTCAACTCCCGGGCGTTCGGCCGCTCTGAGCACTGGTGCGGGAGCCTCGGGAGGAGAGGCGGGATGACCACGGAGCCTGCCCCTCCGCTCCGTCGCAGGTTCCCAGCTGTTTCACGCTCACTCTCCGCTGTCCTTCTCGCCATTTGTCTCAGCAACGTGATCGAACTAACCAGCGCGAGGCTTACAGGGAATCAAGGCCAGAGCTCGGAACGGAAACGGGGGATTGACGGCGCGTGTCCTGTCACTCACCGCACGACGCGGAATGTGGCTCACTCCGTTCTTTCCTTGCATTCCTTCACTCAGGTGGCCTGTACCCGCTTAAAAACTATTCATGATAACGACAGTCCACTGCACCAGGCGCTACACACGGCACTCAGAACAAAAGACTTTGTAACACACAATTCCTGTGTTTGAGGTACTCGGGGACACGTGTGAGCTTCAAACGGCGACAAGATTCTCAGGGAGCGCGGAAGTCTCGGCTCGGGGAGGCTACACGGGGCTGCCCGGAGGCGGCGCTGTGGGAGCGGGGCGGGGCCAACGAGCAGGAGCCGCCGGGCGGACAGCGGCTGCGTGCGTAGTCGGCAGGTGTGGCAAAAGCTATTTATGTCAAGCCGCTCACAGAACACGCCATTAAGTGTAAACCAGAATTTCAAATATTTGAGACTGTGCTCTAATAAGCCTGAACCGTATGTCCTTAAAAAAAAAAAATAATAAATAAAGTCATTTAATAGATAACTAAGAGAAAAAAGGGAAGACTGTTTTCCTTCTCGTACGCTATTTTTGAAACAATTGACAGGGGAAATCTTCATTAAAACAAGTAAACTTAGAATTATAAAGACCATTTTGTGAAAGAATGAATTAAAGCAATTTAATATTTCTTCCACAAAGCACTTATTTTACATCATGGTCCTTGTTTTGCTTTTCCTTGGTAAACCATGAAGGGATTATTGACTTACCCCCCCCCCCCCCCGCCAGTGAAGGGGGCCTTCTCCCTAGCAGGTGCGCGCTCTTGCTCGCTTTCTCTTTCTCTCTCTCATAGAGATTTTCTCAACTTTGCCTCAAGTGAGAGAAAAACAAAGAAACTGATTTTTCCTGTAGCTGCCTTTTACAAGCCATCTTGTCTTTCTTGCAAAGAAAACTGAGATATAACTCTTTCTCTCATCTTTTTTTAAGTTTAAAATTTGCCTGGGTTTTGTTGTTAGTCTAGGATTAAAGCTCTGAGTGCTTATAGTGCTAAGATCTTGAAACAGATCTATATAAACTCTCTTAATTTCTTTAATTATAAAATAGAGATTTTGTTTTCTTACAAAGCTGGCAAGTCAAGAGTATCTTCATAAAGGTTGGTGCCTTCTCCCTCTAACTTTTTATAGAACCTGAAATCTGAATTTAGTGGTTTCTGTAGCAACTACCATTTTCTGACGAGATGTTTGCAGATCAAAATTTAGGGTGAAAAAATTGTTTCTGGAAAGCATCTTTATTTATTTATTTATTTATTTTAATTTTTTTTGCCAGGATGTCATTTAAAACAAACATTTCAGTAGACACAATATTATATTTTAAACATGCATGTTGGTCTTTAAGACACAAACTTGGAATATGGGGAGTATGGTCTTAATTTTTAAAAATAAGATTTCTAAATCTTTTTTGAGTAATGACAACACTATTTTACAAAACAGAATTTTCAGGATTAGATTTGAATGGGTACTATTTGATATTTATTTGAAGGATGAAGTTTGAATATTTTTTATATCCCATAAGGGGCGAGAGCCTAACTTTTATTCAAACCAGTCATGTATGTTTTTGACATTTATTTACCATGTGAATTAGGAAACATATATACAATTTATTACTTTATTAATGCAAATTTCTTCTATAAACAAAGCAAATTTTGGTACAGCAGAAGGCAGCATCAGTGAATGAAAGAATATAAACTATGAAGTTAGCAGCCCTGGAATTAGATCCTATTTTCCATGCTTACTGAACTGAGTACCTGTTTCTTCATCTTTTAAATTGAGAAATATAGCTATTCCTTACAGCGGGCTCCTCCCTCCCTCCTTCCCTCTCTCCCTCCCTTCTTTCCCTTCCTTCTTCCCTTCCTTCTTTCCCTAACATCAACCCCGTTCTCATATTCTGGGATACTTCTTTTTGGCAAGTGCCACAATCTCTGCCTTTGAGAACCAGAGACTTGACACATCCCCTAGGCTGAGCCAACCAGATGCCCCCGGGAAAAGCTCTGAATCTTGATCAAATAACTCAGAGGCACAAATTTGATTACAACTTATTCACAGTGACGTTGTCCTGAGGCAGAACGTTCCTGCTGCAAAGCCACCCCTCTTTGTTCTTCCCCATTTCCCCAAACTGAATTTCAGGTCTCCAGTCGTCAGCTTCCAGTAGCTTCGGGCAACGGACTGCTGTTCCTCTGCGGCAACCAGGGCCAATTCATCTCTTGCCTACAAGCACACGCCCTCACTGACACACTGCAGTGGGCGGCTGAACGACTACCCAGGGATATGAAGATCCAGGCCCTGGGACTTGTAAACATTGACTTACTTGGGAAAAGGGTCTTTGCAGATGGAATTAAAGAGTGGGGATTTTGACATGAGGGAACAACACGTGTTCTCACAAAAGAGAGGCAGAGAGAGACGTACAGGGAAGAGCCTGTGAAGACAGAGGCAGCAACTGGGAAAATACAGCCACGTGCTAAGGACCAGTGAAGCTGCAAGAGGTCAGGAATGCAGTCTCCTGCGGAGCCTCTGGCCAGGGCACGGCCCTGCTCCAACACGGAGAGTGGAGTTCTGAGTTACAGAAAAAGAATTCCTTGTGAAAGACAGTTGTGAAAAGAATTTCTGCTATTTTAAGACGACACTCCTAATTTTGGTGTTACATAACTATAGAGAGAGTGACTAGGTTCCAAATCAGAGCCTCTGGGCTTCAAAGACAGAAGTGTTTTCTCCTCTAGATTTTGGTTTTTCAACTCCAGCAGTGATGAAATCTGGAAGTTTGGGAAGAAATAGTTGATTAAACAGAAGAGTTAATCTGAGAAAGCAGGATTGTTGAAATCTGAGACTTCTGATAAACCATGACAAATTGAGCATGTTTATTTCATCGTTTTCCCCAAATCTCACCAAAGTGATAGTAAATACATGTAAAAATCTTAAGTCTTATTTGAGGAGAAAACAGCAGGTAAGAAGTTGCGGGCTACAGAAAACATACTTGTGAATGACAACTACTGACAGAGACAGTAAAACCTAAGTGCCTGGGGATGGGCTGCAGGCTTGGGTGGGAAATGGGATAATGTGAGAGAATGGAGCCCCCAAGGGGATTTCTGCAAACCAAAGAACCTAGAAAATCTCAGGAAGTGGTTTCCTAGGTATCTCTCAAAATTGGAGATTGAAGTGGACTTAAATGGTTGGAACTCAGTTTCTTCTATTCTTACCAAACAGTATCTCACTTTGTCTCTGCGCTGGCAGAAGACAGTTTACGGTCTAGAGAAGTTGAACCAAAGGAGCAAATGACTCAGGCAGCTGTGGACAACAGTGAGGAGAAAACTGACGACAACAACAACAACAACAACAAAATAGGTGGGATTTTATGCATGCAAGAAAAAGAAATTAACCTTTCTCTCATTTCCTTGGTTCCCAGAATGCAGACATTTCAACCTCAGTAATGAATGAAGTGGCACAATTTGGGTAAAGATGGATGTATTATTAGCTCGGGTGGTAAAAATATGGGAAATTTCCTTTTTACATCAATTTTCTCAATTTTATGTACATATATGTGTGTGTCAGGGAAAGGCAAATCAACACTACAATGAACTATCACCTCGCATCTGTCAGGATGGCTAAAATCAAAACCACAAGAAAAAACAAGTGTTGGCAAGGATGTGGAACAAGAGGAATCTTTGTATACTGTTCGTGGGAATGCAAACTGGTACAGCCACTCTGGAAAACAGTATTGAGGTTCCTCAAAAAGTTAAAAATAGGACTACCCTACAATGCATAAATTGCACTACTGGGTATTTAGCAAAGAATACAGAAGCACTAATTCTAAGGGATACATACATATACCCTTAATGTTTATTTCAGCATTATTTACACTAGCCAAATTATGGAATCAAGTTAAGTGTCCCTTGACAGAAGAATAGAGTAAGAAGATGTGGCTTATGTATATAATGGGATATTGTTCAGCCGTAAAAAAGAATGAAATTTTGCCATTTGCAACAACATGGATGCAGCAAAAGAGCATAAGGCTAAATGCAATAAATCAATCAGAGAAAGACAAATGCCATATGATTTCATTCATATGTAGAATTTAAGAAACAAAACAAATGAACAAAGGAAATAAAAAAGAAACAGACAGACTCAACTACAGAGGACAAAGTGAGGGTGACAAGATAGAAGGTGATTGGGGGGATGGGTGAAATAGGTGATGGGGAATAAGGAGTGATGTATGGTTGGCTGATGTACGGAAATGAATCACTATATTGTACACTTGAAACTAATATTATACTGTATATTAACTCTACTGGAATTAAAACACTTTTAAAAAATATGTAGCTTTGAATTATAACCCAAAGTAAAAAATAAGTATCCATGGTTTATACTGATGTAAACAAATGATTAAGTCAATATGGAAAAGACCACATCCAGAAGAATTCCAAATAATTTATATAGATACCCCAACCTCAAGGAGATGGAGTATAACTCCTCAATCAATTATGGGGTGTGCATTAACTTTCTTCCAAGGAATACAGTATGGGAAAGGGAGAAGAAGGTAACAAACGCTACTTCAGTCAAGTGATCACGTCTATTATCGACAGCAGAATGTCATGTTGATGGTAAGTATCCTTGACATAAAGTGATGAGAATGAGAACAGTGCTTCACCTCTCTGGTCTTCCTCCCCAAAACTCAAAATCTTATTCTAATCAGACAAATCTATATCCTTCAAAATACTAGACCAGGACTCATCAAAACTGCCAAGGAAAGTCTTAGAAACTGTCATAGGCAAGAGGAGGTTAAGGAGATAAGACCAAATGTATTAAGATATCCTGTATGGAATATTTAAAGAGAAAATTAACACTAAGTAAAAACTAAGGCACTCTCACAGAGTATACACAATGTCTTAATAATATCAATATTATATATTATATATCAATATAATATTATTATTGATATTAATATAATATCAATATCAATATTGGTTCAGTTACAACAAATGAAATAATAATAGGGGAAACTAGGTGTGGGGTAGATGAGAACTCTATTCTCTTCACCATTTTTCGATAAATCTATCCTGAATTTAAAGTTCATTTAAAAACAAACACAGAAAAGAAAAAAGAAAAAGGTCTCCAGAGAGTGAATAATTGCTAGAATGAAACTAACAAATTAGGTAAGCTGTAAGGACAGGTGGTGGTAATCAGAGAAGTCAGTATTATAGAAGTGGGATGTTGTTTGAGGAAGACAACATCAAGACCATGATTCAGGGAGAAGTACCTTATGGGGAGGCTACTGAGGACCAGGAATGTGAAAAATTCAGAGGCTAAAAAAAATAAAATAATATCATTCTCCTGAATATTGAAGCTGTTTAGAATGATAGCAGAAGAAATGGTGGCAAAGAATGCGGGGCATTCGTATATCACTGAAAAATGCTCTCAGAGAATGTCTTTGAGTACAACACACAGAACTATATGAGGGTGAGTTCTTGTCTCCTGAATGAAATGCTAATTCCTAATTAAAACTCATCCACAAATAATCACAGATCCCCTTTTAAGTAACTTCAGTTAGCCTTCAAGGTCGTGGACAATGTCTGATTTACCAGAGTAGCAGATTATCAAAACTAGCAGTGAAGTCAGCTTTTTTCCTCCATATGGGATGCTTAAGCAGGAGCATATGTTGGTGTTTGATACTCAATCAGCCTTCTGCAATATGGCAGCAAATTCAAGCTCTAGTGGTCCAGAGAAAATAAGCTTTTTAAAATTTTTTTTGGTTATTGTTTACACAAGTAGAGTCACAGCAGTTAAAAGGTCCTTTGAAAGTTTTCCTTCTAACTTCTTTCTCTGGATCTTGGACAACTAAGAGTTGTTAAAAAAAAAAAAAAAGTGCCTAATTGATGCCAGCAAGTTCAACTATTATTTTATCTAGTTTCTGATACTTTTAAAATAACTTTTCACTGGAGCCTCAACTTTAAAACACTTTACCGTTTTCATGGGTTTGATAATAATACTTATCAGAGGTAGAAAGAATAGATACTATTGTCCCAATTTCACTAATGTGAAAAGAGGAGCCAAGAGGAATTACATGACTCTCTCAATGTCAGCACAGCTAGTAAGGCACAGATTCAGACCTGGAATGCACATCCTGATTTTTTTTTTTAACTGGATTACCAATTTATTGTAGAGGATGTAACTCCAGGGACATTCAGATAGAAGGGTGGCCTACAGCAAAGTATGGGGAAAGGGTGATGAAATTTCATGCCACTTCTCAATGCACCACTCTCCCCACATCTCCACCTATTTACCAGCCTACAAACTCTCTAAACTTCATTTTTGTTTTTTAATGAAGGCTTTATTACACAGACATGGTTGATTAAATCACTGGCCATTGGTGACTGATCCAAACTCTAGCCCCTTCCCTGGAGGTTTGCGAGGTGAAGCTGAAGTTCCAACCCTTCAACCATATCCTCTAATTTCAATGCAGTGTTTTCTTCCCATTACAGTATAGAATCCTTCATTAGTCATTAAAAATTCCTACCTTATTAAGTATTCATCTACTGTGTCTTTATTAGCTCTTTTTTATGGAAAATAGAACATGTTAATAAAAGATTTAGAAATGTTTATATGACTCTCATTTTAAAATCATTATCACCAGTCTACATACTCCTTAATATAAAGAACCCTAGTTTGGTTATTATAAACTCTCCACAGTTGAGCCCTGACCTTCACATGGCAGGAACTCAGTAGATAGTGAACAGATAAATATATTTTCAAAGCATTTTTTAAAAATCCTTGAATATTCAATGATAGTAATTATGCCTTGAATATTCTGAGGCAGTGTCTTTCTATTAAAAATAACATTGAGCTTCAGTTCAGACATAGGTTCCATATGTTTTATCAGCTTCCTCATCTAAAAAGATCGTTAATAGCTTTGGCATTAAATTCTACAATATAATAAAATAGGTATTATGATTTCATCAATGTTTGTGGTAGATTGGATTACTGGCCCTAAACTACCCTTCCCTGTAACTATTCCTTTGTTATTTAACTTGGAAATTCCTCACCGAAAGTGTTCTTTGATACAGGGCTCAACTATGTGACTTGCTTTGGCCAATGGAATGTAAGCACACATGGTACAACGGGGCATTGACACTGGCTTGCACAATAGAGCATATCCTCTTGCACATCCGCCATCCTCGCAAGAACATCTCCTGGCTAGAGCCGGTCCCAGGAGGAGCATGAGCTAACACGCAGCAGTATTTTACTAGTAACCTGTTCTATCCTGTCCAATTAAAAAGATTATTCTTGGGGCACCGGGGTGGCTCAGTGGGTGAAGCCTCTGCTTTCGGCTCAGGTCATGATCTCAGGGTCCTGGGATGGAGCCCCACATCGGGCTCTGCTCAGCGGGGAGCCTGCTTCCTCCTCTCTCTCTGCCTGCCTCTCTGACTACTTGTGATCTCTGTCTGTCAAATAAATAAATAAAATCTTTAAAAAAAAAAAGATCATTCTTGACTGTTGCAACATTTTCCTAGATATATCTCATCAGCCAAGGGAAATTAAAGCAAAAATAAAATATTGGGCTTACACCAAAATAAAGAGTTTTTGCACAGCAAACCATGAACACAATGAAAAGGCAATCCACTGAATGAGAGAAGATATTTGCAAATGATACATCTGATAAACGGTTAATATCCAAAATATATAAGGAAAACTCACACAAGCCACACTAAAAAAATCTGATTAAAAAATGGGCAGAGGACCCAAATAGGAGTTTCTCCAAAAAGTTATACAGATGGTCAACTGACGCATGAAGAGTTGCTAATTGCCACCAATCATCAGTGGAATGCAAATCTAAACCCAAAAGAGCTATCACTCTAAACCTGTCAGAATGCCTCGTATCAAAAAGACAAGAAGTAACAAGTGTGGGCAAGGATGGGAAGAAAAAGGAACCCTCATGCCCTGTTGTGGGAATGCAAACTGGTGCAGCCAGTGTGGAGAACAGTATGGAGGTTCCTCAAAAAAATTAAAAATACCAAATGATACAGTAATTCCACTACTAGGTCTTTACACAAAGAAAATGAAAACACTAATTTGAAAAGATAGATACACCCCCATATTTATTGCAGCATTATTTACAGTAGCCAAGATATAGAAACAGCCCAAGTGTCCATCGATAGACGAATGGATAAAGATGATTTGGGGGGGGGGGCGCCTGGGTGGCTTAGTGGGTTAAAGCCTCTGCCTTCGGCTCGGGTCATGGTCTCGGGGTCCTGGGATCGAGCCCCAAGTCGGGCTCTCTGCTCCGCAGGGAGCCTGCTTCCTCCTCTCTCTCTGCCTGCCTCTCTGCCTAATTGTGTTTTCTCTCTGTCAAATAAATAAAATATTAAAAAAAAAAAAGATGTGGGGTGTGTGTGTGTGTGTATATGTGTGTGTGGGGGGGGGAATATTATTCAGTCATTTTTTAAAAAATATTATTCAGTCATAAAAAAGAATGAAATCTTGCCATTTGTGACAACATGGGTGCCTCCAGAGGTATAATGCTAAGTGAAAGAAGACAAAACGAATGTGTCAACTACAAAAAAAAGGGCCATTCTCCATTATATAGGGATTGAGAGGTGGAAAAAAATGAGCTCAGAATGTTTCTACTTATTCTAATCTTTAATAGTATGCTATCTGTCCCAAGTACTAGATCTTTGTTCATGAAAACTTCAGCAAGACTCAAAGTTTTGTCACTATGTCCTTGGTTAAAATACCCTTTCTCACACCCAATATACAGGCCCTTTGAAAACGTGAATGCCTTTGACAATTCTTTATAAATCACCCACTTCTCTTTCCCACCCAGAACCAGTTTGAGAACCTCCCCTTCCTCCACATCTATCTTCCCTTTATAGGTTTATGCTTTTCCATGATCTGTGTTATATTTGTTACCCTGTCATCTTGGACACCTGTTTCCTATCCCAGCTAATACATGGTTGGCCTGGAAAAGCTTTCAAGTTCCAACTCTTGAGCCATCCATACCCATCGACTCTCGGGGGGAATGGGACCAGAAAATCTCTTTTGACAATTTCTCCTCAAAGGATTCTTGTACAGCCATTTTTCCCCCTAACAATGTGGCCCAGTTTTCTTGTCTAACAAAACTAAAGAATGACATAATGATCTCTTTTCCCCCTAGTATTGCCCTCATTCCCTCTTTACTAACTGGTTCTGTCTTGTTTATCAGGGAAGAGACTAGTAAAGGATGTTTCTCTCCCTTCTTTTGACAGAAGAGTATTTCTAGTAAATATGTATGAATGGTTAATGTCTTAGATCATTGCTCTAATTTCACTGTGATATGTCTTTATTTTTGTTTTTTATTAGAAAAGCCCTGCCCATAGTATCTCTCTAGTCAGGCATTCTGATACCTTTTTTGGATTACTTTTATGTCTATTGTTTCTACTCTCTAGTTCATTGGTTTCCTGTCCCTCCAAAACAAACAAACAAACAAACAAACAAACAAGAACAAAAAAACAGGTCTTTTACCTGTATGAATTCATTCAATCTTTGAAAACATATAAGGACATACAGGCAAATTAACCCCAATTTGCAAATGAGGACACCAAGACTTAGATTGTAGTCTCTTGTTCCACAGTGTGCAATTTACAATCAGCATAGTTAGGTTTAAATCAAGGCCTGTTTTATTCCAAAAGACCATCTTTCTACCGTGCCACACTGTCTATATGCTAAGTTAAGTTAAATTGAAATTACACTTGCAATCCCTTGTTTCTAAGACAACTTGTTTGATTTTAAATATATATGAAATAAAGTTGCTCTTCCTATATACATCATGAAAATTTTATCTTACGTGTACATTTATATATACTATAAAAATTCCGATTGCTAAGAAAAACTATTTAGAATCTTCCAGCTAAAATATAAAAGGCAACAGTTTGAAAAGAGCAGCATGCAAATCAAGGCTGTTAATATCAAAATCCCCCAAATAAGCCAATACTTTATACACTCCTTCCATCCTCTAGTTCCCCCAATTTAATTACTGCCACTCAGCCTCAGGAGTGTATTTACCGGTTTGACATGGGTGCTATTTGTGTTAACATTCCAGATGAATGGCGAGTGGACCTCAATGCAGCAAAAAGGATATCCTTGAAAATTTCAAGCTCCTGCTTTTTCTGGTAGGTTCTCAAGTTCTAACATTTAGAAAATATCACATTCAAGCATCAAGGAAATTAGTTATTGATAGGGAAAATGACCTATATAATGACCACTTTTCTAAAATTGTGAGGGCCTATTTCTCTTGGTTTGTTCTTTTTGAAAGAGAAGCAGTGACCCCATTAAAAATATTCATTGCTTAGAAATATGCCAAGCACTCACTGATTTAGTCCAGGCATTATCAGTCTGGTGGGTTATATGTTCTCCAAACTCTTCATGCTTCTAGTTTCTCTTTCTGCCTGACTCTCTCTCCCTCTGGTTCATTACCCACCTCATTAAAACTTCCATCAAGGAGAGGACACCTAACTCAATGCTGTCACTTGTTAACCGCTCTTCCGGCTACAGAATGTGTTGGCAAACTAAAAGCAATGGCTAACGTGTGTGTTGAGGCTCGCTTTTATTTTCACGTTTTCATTATGAGCTAAGGAGCAGCAAATGCTCTTTGAGTGAACATTGTGTTCAAGGTGGTCCATCAAGGAAAACTGAATTCCAGATTGCTCCGTCCTTAAGGAGCTTGTGATAAAGAATAGAGCAGACTGGATTTTATGCACTGGGCAATGAAAAAGGCGAAGGTTTAACAGATGTGCTTATGCATATGCGTTTGAACATGTGCTCTGAATGCAAATATACCATCAGGCTTAACGTACATGCATAAGGATGGATGTACTGAAAAGAATTCCTCTAGTACCAGCAACATAAATGGAGAGAGATGGTAATCCTGCCAAAGCAAAGATCAGACAAGGAAGATTTAAGGAATAAGAAAAGGCGATGGTAAACAGATTGAAAATTGCAGCCAGCCCACAATTGCTGTGTGATCTCTGGGTCTACGAAGGGAACCCAGAAAAAGTGATTAAAAGCAATACAACCCTGTGGCTATTTCCACCCTCTCTGTACCACCCCCGCCCCCGTCCCTTATTTTCAGGGGCTTTAAACACATTTGATGAGGTCTGGGAGCAAATACAAGCAAATGTAATCACCAAGATAGATCACTACTCTTTTTTCTTAAAACGAAAACCTGACATTATCTGTGTTCTGAAATTAGGAAGAAATCTAGAAATTATCTGGCCCCGAATCCTATAAATTAGAACAATACTTTGGGTGATGAAGAACCTTGCTAAGTCTGTCCCCTGCCCCAGGTTCTCATTTCTTCATGTCGCCCTGCCCCCCATCAGAGCACTGAGAACTTCTGCAACTGTGATTACAGAAAACTTTAGTCATCTTTGAGACACCACCAGAAAGGACAGAGAAGCCAGAGACTCTGACGTTGATCCATATCTCATGTGTTCTAAAAGTAATGACCCAAGATAAGAGGATCAAAGATGAATTCACTTACTGTGATCCAATTCAAACCAACCTTTTCTTCCCCCCAATTTTTATTATGTTAACAAAGAGCCTATTAAAACAAAGAATGCAAGTCCCTGATCAGGTATATAATTTGCAAATATTTTCTTTCAGTCTGTGCCTTGGAAGAGCTGGAGAACTTCATTTTGATGAAATCCAATTTGTCAATTGTTTTCTACATGGATTGCTCTTTTGTGTTAAATTTAAGGAGTCTTTCCCTTACCCAGGGTCACAAATATTTCCTATTTTCTTATAGAAGTTTCAGAGTTTTAGATTTCATATTGAGGTCTATAATGCACTGTAAGTTAATTTTCGGATAGGATATGAGATGTAGACAGATTTTTTTTCTTAACAAAAACGCACATGCAACTGTTCTTCCACCATGTGCTGACAATACCATCCTTTCTTCATAAAAACGTTTTTGTACGTTGATCAAAAATTAACTTATCTTATATGCTGTATTAGTCTGCTCAGACTGCCTTAACAAAGTACCTTACACTGGGTGGCTTAAGCAACAAAAATTTATGTTCTCTAAATTCTGGAGATGAGCTGTCCGAGATCAAGGTTTCAGGTGATTTGGTTTCTGGTGAGAACTCTCCTCCTGGCTTGCAGACACCTTAGAGATCGCTTCTTATAAGGACACTAATTCTATCGGATTAGGGTCCCATCTATATGACCTGATTTAACCTTACTTACCTCTTTATAGCCCCCATCTCAAAATACAGACACACTGGGAGTTAGGGCTTCAACATATGAATTTCAGGGGGACACATTCAGTCCATAACATATGTGTTAATTTTTTCTGGCCCATTTATTACTATGATCCATTTTCTACCTTGATGCTAACACCAGCTGTCTTATTATAGTTGCTTTATTATAAATTTTGAACCTGGGCATGTAAGTCTACTAAATCTGTCCTTTTCCAAAGTTTGTTTTGAATTATTTTTTTTTATTTTTTTTTCAGTGTTCCAAAATCCAAAGTTGTTTTGCATTTACATACAAATCAGCTTTGAATGTCTACAAAAAATTCTACTTGAATTTTTATTGATTTGCATGAATCTATAAATAATTTAGTCATTTGAAATTTTAACAATATTGAGTTTTCCAATTCATGAACACATTTAGTCTTCCTTAATTTCTTTCAGCAATATTTTATAGTTTTCAGGCCTTGCACATCTTTCAGCAGAAATATCTGTAGGAATTTTATATTTTGATGTTATTGTAAATGAGTTTCTTAAATTGCTAGTATATAGATATATGCTTGGTTTTTTTTCTTGTATGGACTTTATTTTGCAAATGTTGCTAAACTCACTTACTAGTTTCAATAGCTTTTTCTGCAGATTCCATAGCATCTTCCATGTAAACAATCAAGATATCTGTGAATGAGCAATTTTATATCTTCCCTTTCAATCTGGATGCATTTTACTATCTTCTCTTACCTTATTGCACTGGTTAGAGGTTCAGTACAATATTGAGAAGCATTGATGAGAATGGGTATTCATTCTCGATTTTAGGAGGAAAGCAGTCTGATGTCATTAAATATGTTAGTTTAGGTTAGTTTAAAAATTCCCTTGTATTCCATTTATTAAATGATCTTATCATAAAAAGATGGTAAATATTAAACATTGTCAAATACTTTCAATCTATTGCGATGGCCGAAGTTTATTTTTTCTCTTCCAGAAAGATTATGTTAGATAATGAATTAAATTGATTTTTAAATGTTCAGTCAATCTTGAATTCTGGAAATAAATCATGCTTTGTTGTGATGTATTATTCTTTCTATACTTTTGGGTTGAAAGAGTTACAATCCTGCTAAAAAAATTTTTTTTTATCTATATTCATCATGGATGTTTGCTTATTGTTATTTTTTCATTTAAAGTTTTTGTCTGTTTTGGGAATCAGAATAATGATGACCCTATTGAATTAATTGGGAAAATTTCACATCTCTTCAATTTCTGGGAAAAAATGAGTACAACTGGTCTTATTTCTTTTTCAAATGTTTGGTAGACCTATCAGTTAAGTACTGAGATTTTCTTTGTGGAAAAAAAAAGTATTAAAATATAAATTCAGTTTTGTTAGCAGATACAAGACTACTCATAAGACTACTTATAATTCATCTTGAATGAGTTTTGAGAGCTTATATTTTTCAAGGAGTATCTATTTCTTCAATTTTTTAAGTTTATTGATAAAATTTATTGATAATATTCCCTTATTAAACTTTTAAAATATTTATAGATTCTGTAATGATATTACCTCTATCATTCCTAATATTAGAATTTTTTTCTCATCAGTAAGGCCAAACATTTAATAGTTTATAGTGAACTTCTCAAAGAAACAACTTTTGTTTTTATCAATTTTCTCTGTTCTTTTTTTCTATTTCATTCGTTTTCCCTCTGGTTTTTCATACTCATTTCTTCTGCTTTTTTGGAGGGGGAGGGGGGAGAATGTTATTTACTCTTCTTTTTCTAGTTAGTTGAGTCAGAATCTGAGGTCATTAAGCTGACACTTTTCTTTCTAGAATACATATTTAATGCCATAATTTTCCACATTTTGCTTTAGCAAGTCATAAATATTGATAGTGACTTCATTTTCAGTTTAAAACATTTTCAAACTTTCCTACTGATTACTTTGATACAAGTGTTACTTAGAAGTGTGTACCTTTTCAAGTATTTCTTCATTTTTTCAGAAATATTTCAGTAATTTTTAAATAATTTAATGTTATTGTGGTAAAATAACATACTTTGGATGGCTTGAACACCTTTGAATCTATTGATACTTACTTTTGGGGCAAGAATGAGGTCTGTCGTGTTAAACATTCCTTGCACTTTTGGGAAAAAAAAAAAACCAAAACTATGCTCTAGTTGGATGAAGGATTCTGTAAGTGTCAGGTCAAGTTGTTCGCTAGTGTTGCTCAAGTTTCCTGTATATTGATTTTTCTTTCCACTTTTTCTATCAGTTTTTGAGAGTGGTTGGACTTTTTTCTTTCGCTTTGTTTGTGTTATTTGTTTCATGTATTTTGTGGGATTTTTTGCTTATTTTATTCAACTGACGTAAACTAAAAAACTTTCACCCATTTACCCCACCACCCACTCCCTGCCTCTGGTAACCACCAAATTATTCTCCACATCTAAGGAGCATGATAAATATAAATATTTAGCTTCCACATATATGAGAGATCACATGGTATTTATCATTTTCTGACATTTCATTTAGTATTCATGTTATTGTAAGTGGCAAGATTTCTTTCTTTTTTATGGCTGAGTAATATTCCTCTGTGTGTGTGTGTGTGTGTGTGTGTGTGTGTGTGTGTGTGATAGTTTCTTTATCTGCTTATCCATTGATGGATACTTTGGTTGTTTCCATATCTTTGTTATTATAAATAATGCCACAATAAACATGGGGGATGCATGTATTTTTTTCAAATTAGTGTTTTTGTTTTCTTCAGCTAAATACCAACAAGGGGGATTGCTGAATCCTAAGGTGGTTCTATTTTTCATTTTTGAGGAACATTAATACTGTCTTCCACAGTGGCTGCATCTGTTTGCATTCCCTCCAACAGTGTATAAATGTTCCCTTTTCTCCATATTCCTGCCAACACTTGTTATTTCTTCTCATTTTGATAATTGCCATTCTAACAAGTGTGAGGTGATAACTCATTATGATTCTCATTTGTATTTTCCTAATGATTAATTATGTAGATCATCTTTTCATGCATCTTGTTCATTTGGAATGTTTAATTTGGAAAAATGCCTATTTATAACTTCTGACCATTTTTGGTTCAGTTTTTTTATGCTTTGAATTATGCGAGTTCTTTATATGTTTTGAGTATTCCCTGTTTATCAAATATGTGATTTTTAATTGTTCTCTCCCATTCAGGGAGTTGTCTTTTCACTCTACTAATATTTCGTTTGTTGTACAGAAGCTTTTTAGTTTGATGTGATCGCACTTATTTTGCATTTTGCCACTGGAAGCAGATTAAGCAAAAATCATTGTTAATATCTATTGTCAAGAGGGAGGAGTCAAGATGGCGGAGAAGTAGCAGGCTGAGACGACATCGGGTAGCAGGAGATCAGCTAGACAGCTTATCTAACCATTGTGAACACCTACAAATCCAACGGGAAATCGAAGAGAAGAAGAGCAACAATCCCAGAAACAGAAAATCGATCACTTTCTGAAAGGTAGGACCTGCGGAGAAGTGAATCCAAAGCGACGGGAAGATAGACCCCGGGGGGAGGGGCCGGCACCCGGCAAGCGGCGGAGCGACGGAGCACAAAACCGGGACTTTTAAAAGTCGGCTCCACTGGGAGACATCGCTCCAGAGGCTAAACTGGGGGGAAACCCAGGCGGGGTCAGCATAACCCCAGGACCCGCGGGGTCACAGAAGGACTGGGGGTGTCTGAGTGCTGCAGAGCTCGCAGGTATTAGAGTGGGGAAGCCGGCTATAGCGACAAAGCCGAGGAGTGAGCTCTAAGCCCGGGGTTACCTTGTGCCGGTCGCAGGCTGGGTGGGCTCGGAGCGCGGCCGGAGGCCGCGGAGACAAAAGCGACCCGGCGCTTTTCTCCAGCTCCAACAATTGACTGCTTTCCTCGAGGCGCGACCGCAAGCCAGGGAGGCGGGGCTATTGGGCGCTTTGCTCTGAGAGCGCACTGAGGAGCGGAACCCCAAGCTCTCGGCTCCTCCGGGCTGGAGACTGGGCGGCCGCCATCTTCATTCCCGTCCTCCGGAACTCTACGGAAAGCGCTCAGGGAACAAAAGCTCCCGAAAGCGAACCCGAGCGGATTACTTAGCCCGGCCCCTGGCAAGGGCGGTGCAATTCCGCCTGCGGCAAAGACACTTGAGAATCACTACAACAGGCCCCTCCCCCAGAAGATCAACAAGAAACCATCCAAAACCAACTTCAGTCACCAAGAACAGCGGAATTCCACAGCAGGAGAAAGCAAATCCTACCTGGACAAAATGACAAGGCGGAAAAACTCACCTCAAAAAAAAGAACAAGAGGCCGTACCGAAGGCTGGAGACCTAATCAATACAGACATAGGTAGCATGACAGATCTAGAGTTCAGAATGACAATTCTCAAGGTTCTAGCCGGGCTCGAAAAAGGCATAGAAGATATTAGAGAAACCCTCTCCGGAGAGATAAAAGCCCTTTCTGGAGAAATAAAAGAACTAAAATCTAACCAAGTTGAAATCAAAAAAGCTATTCATGAGGTGCAATCAAAAATGGAAGCTCTCACTGCCAGGATAAATGAGGCAGAAGAAAGAATTAGTGACATAGAAGACCAAATGACAGAGAATAAAGAAGCTGAGCAAAAGAGAGACAAACAACTACTGGAACACGAGGAGAGGATTCGAGAGATAAGTGACACCATAAGATGACACAACATTAGAATAATTGGGATTCCAGAAGAAGAAGAAAGAGAGAGGGGAGCAGAAGGTATATTGGAGACAATTATTGGAGAGAATTTCCCTAATATGGCAAAGGGAACAAACATCAAAATCCAGGAGATGCTAAGAACGCCCCTCAAAATCAATAAAAATAGGTCCACACCTCGTCACCTGATAGTAAAATTTACAAGTCTTAGCGACAAAGAGAAAATCCTGAAAGCAGCCCGGGAAAAGAAGTCTGTAACATACAAGGGTAAAAACATTAGATTGGCAGCGGACCTATCCACAGAGACCTGGCAGGCCAGAAAGAACTGGCATGATATATTCAGAGCACTAAACGAGAAAAACATGCAGCCAAGAATACTATATCCGGCTAGGCTATCATTGAAAATAGAAGGAGAGGGGCGCCTGGGTGGCTCAGCGGGTTAAAGCCTCCGCCTTCGGCTCAGGTCATGATCCCAGGGTCCTGGGATCGAGCCCCACATCAGGCTCTCTGCTTGGCAAGGAGCCTGCTTCCTCCTCTCTCGCTCTGCCTGCCTCTCTGCCTACTTGTGATCTCTGTCTGTCAAATAAATAATAAATAAAATCTTTAAAAAAAAAAAAAAAATAAAAATAAAAAAAAAAAAAAAAAAAGAAAATAGAAGGAGAGATAAAGAGTTTCCAGGACAAACAAAAGCTGAAAGAATTTGCAAACACCAAACCAGCTCTACAGGAAATATTGAAAGGGGTCCTCTAAGCAAAGAGAGACCCTAAAAGTAGTAGATCAGAAAGAAACAGAAACAATATACAGTAACAATCATATTACAGGCAATACAATGGCACTAAATTCATATCTCTCAATAGTTACCCTGAATGTTAATGGGCTAAATGCCCCAATCAAAAGACACAGGGTATCAGAATGGATAAAAAAACAAAACCCATCCATATGCTGCCTACAAGAAACTCATTTTAGACCTGAAGACACCTCCAGATTTAAAGTGAGGGGGTGGAAAACAATGTACCATGCTAATGGACATCAGAAGAAAGCTGGGGTGGCAATCCTTATATCAGATCAATTAGATTTTAAGCCAAAGACTATAATAAGAGATGAGGAAGGACACTATATCATACTCAAAGGGTCTGTCCAACAAGAAGATCTAACAATCTTAAATATCTATGCCCCTAACATGGGAGCAGCCAACTATATAAACCAATTAATAACAAAATCAAAGAAATACATCGACAGTAATACAATAATAGCAGGGGACTTTAACACTCCCCTCACTGAAATGGACAGATCATCTAAGCAAAAGATCAACAAGGAAATAAAGGCCTTAAATGACACACTGGACCAGATGGACATCACAGATATATTCAGAACATTCCATCCCAAAGCAACAGAATATACATTCTTCTCTAGTGCACATGGAACATTCTCCAGAATAGACCACATCCTGGGTCATAAATCAGGTCTCAATCAGTACCAAAAGATCGAGATCATTCCCTGCATATTTTCAGACCACAATGCTCTGAAGCTCGAACTCAATCACAAGAGGAAATTTGGAAAGAACGCAAATACATGGAGACTAAACAGCATCCTTCTAAAAAATGAATGGGTCAACCAGGAAATTAAAGAAGAATTGAAAAAATTCATGGAAACAAATGATAATGAAAACACAACAGTTCAAAATCTGTGGGACACAACAAAGGCAGTCCTGAGAGGAAAATATATAGCAGTGCAAGCCTTTCTCAAGAAACAAGAAAGGTCTCAAATACACAACCTAACCCTACACCTAAAGGAGCTGGAGAGAGAACAACAAAGAAAGCCTAAACCCAGCAGGAGAAGAGAAATCATAAAGATCAGAGCAGAAATCAATGAAATAGAAACTAAAAAAACAATAGAACAAATCAACAAAACTAGGAGCTGGTTCTTTGAAAGAATTAATAAGATTGATAAGCCCCTGGCCAGACTTATCAAAAAGAAAAGAGAAAGGACGCAAATAAATAAAATCATGAATGAAAGAGGAGAGATCACATCCAACACCAAAGAAATACAAACAATTATAAGAACATACTACGAGCAACTCTATGGCAACAAATTTGACAACCTGGAAGAAATGGATACATTTCTAGAGATGTATAAACTACCACAACTGAACCAGGAAGAAATAGATAACCTGAACAGACCCATAACCAGTAAGGAGATTGAAACAGTCATCAAAAATCTCCAAACAAACAAAAGTCCAGGACCAGACGGCTTCCCAGGGGAATTCTACCAAACATTTAAAGAAGAATTAATTCCTATTCTCCTGAAACTGTTCCAAAAAATAGAAATGGAAGGAAAACTTCCAAACTCATTCTATGAGGCCAGCATCACCTTGATCCCAAAACCAGACAAGGATCCCACCAAAAAAGAGAATTACAGACCAATATCCTTGATGAACACAGATGCGAAAATTCTCACCAAAATACTGGCCAATAGGATCCAACAGTACATTAAAAGGATTATTCACCACGACCAAGTGGGATTTATTCCAGGGCTGCAAGGTTGGTTCAACATCCGCAAATCCATCAATGTGATACAATACATTAATAAAAGAAAGAGTAAGAACCATATGATACTCTCAATAGATGCTGAAAAAGCGTTTGACAAAGTGCAGCATCCCTTCCTGATTAAAACTCTTCAAAGTGTAGGGATAGAAGGCACATACCTCAACATTATCAAAGCCATCTGTGAAAAACCCACCGCAAATATCATTCTCAATGGAGAAAAACTGAAAGCTTTTCCACTAATGTCAGGAACACGGCAGGGATGTCCGTTATCACCACTGCTGTTCAACATAGTACTAGAAGTCCTAGCCTCAGCAATCAGACAACAAAAAGAAATTAAAGGCATCCAAATCGGCAAAGAAGAAGTCAAACTATCACTCTTTGCAGATGATATGATACTATATGTGGAAAACCCAAAAGGCTCCACTCCAAAACTGCTAGAACTTATACAGGAATTCAGTAAAGTGTCAGGATATAAAGTCAATGCACAGAAATCAGTCGCATTTCTTTACACTAACAACAAGACAGAAGAAAGAGAAATTGAGGAGTCAGTCCCATTTACAATCGTACCCAAAACCATAAGATACCTAGGAATAAATCTAACCAAAGAGGCAAAGAATCTATACTCAGAAAACTATAAAGTACTCATGAAAGAAATTGAGGAAGACACAAAGAAATGGAAAAATATTCCATGCTCATGGATTGGAAGAACAAATATTGTGAAAATGTCTATTTTACCTAAAGCAATCTACACATTTAATGCAATCCCTATCAAAATCCCATCCATTTTTTTTTAAAGAAATAGAACAAATAATCCTAAAATTTATATGGAACCAGAAAAGACCTCGAATAGCCAAAGGAATATTGAAAAAGAAAGCCAAAGTCGGTGGTATCACAATTCCAGACTTCAAGCTCTATTACAAAGCTGTCATCATCAAGACAGTATGGTACTGGCACAAAAACAGACATATAGACCAATGGAACAGAATAGAGAGCCCAGAAATAGACCCTCAACTCTATGGTCAACTAATCTTCGACAAAGCAGGAAAGAATATCCAATGGAAAAAAGACAGCCTCTTCAACAAATGGTGCTGGGAAAATTGGACAGCCACATGCAGAAAAATGAAATTGGACTATTTCCTTACACCACACACGAAAATAGACTCAAAGTGGATGAAGGACCTCAATGTGCGAAAGGAATCTATCAAAATCCTTGAGGAGAATGCAGGCAGCAACCTCTTTGACCTCCACCGCAGCAACTTCTTCCTAGGAACATCGCCAAAGGTGACAGAAGCAAGGGCAAAAATGAACTATTGGGATTTCATCAAGATCAAAAGCTTTTGCACAGCAAAGGAAACAGTTAACAAAACCAAAAGACAACTGACAGAATGGGAGAAGATATTTGCAAACGACATATCAGATAAAGGGCTCGTATCCAAAATCTATAAAGAGCTTATCAAACTCAATACCCAAAGAACAAATAATCCAGTCAAGAAATGGGCAGAGGACATGAACAGACATTTCTGCAAGGAAGACATCCAGATGGCCAACAGACACATGAAAAAATGCTCCACATCACTCGGCATCAGGGAAATACAAATCAAAACCACAATGAGATACCACCTCACACCAGTCAGAATGGCTAAAATTAACAAGTCAAGAAATGACAGATGCTGGCGAGGATGCGGAGAGAGGGGAACCCTCCTACACTGTTGGTGGGAATGCAAGCTGGTGCAACCACTCTGGAAAACAGTGTGGAGGTTCCTCAAAAAACTGAAAATAGAGCTACCCTACGACCCAGCAATTGCACTCCTGGGTATATATCCTAAAGATACAAACGTGGTGCTCCGAAGGGGCACGTGCACCCGAATGTTTATAGCAGCAATGTCCACAATAGCCAAACTGTGGAAAGCGCCTAGATGTCCATCAACAGATGAATGGATAAAGAAGATGTGGTATATATACACAATGGAATACTATGCAGCCATCAAAAGACATGAAATCTTGCCATTTGCGACAACGTGGATGGAACTAGAGGGTATCATGCTTAGCGAAATAAGTCAATCGGAGAAATATAACTATCATATGATCTCTTTGATATGAGGAAGAGGAGATGCAAGGTGGGGGGGTTTGGGGGGAGGTAGGAAAAGAAAAAATGAAAAGATGGGATTGGGAGGGAGACAAACCATAAAAGACTCAATCTCGAGAAACAGACTGAGGGTTGCGGGGGGGAAGGGGGATGGGAGAGGGTGGTGGGGAAATGGACATTGGGGAGGGTATGTGCTATGATGAGTGCTGTGAAATGTGTAAACCAGACGATTCACAGACCTGTACCCCTGGGGATAAAAATACATTATATGTTTATTAAAATAAAAAAATTAAAAAAAAAATATCTATTGTCAAGATTTCCACTTGTTTTCTTCCATTAGTTCTATGGTTTCAGGTGTTACATTTAAGTTTTAAATCTAGTTTGAGATAGTTTTTGTGCATGATGTAAGATAGCGGTCCAGTTTCATTTTTTAGGATGTGCCTGTCCAATGTTCCCAATACCATTTGTTGAGACTGTTCTTTCCCCATTGTATATTCTTATATTAGTCCACCTTATGCACATGGATTTATTTCTGGGCTGTCTATTCTGTTCCATCGACATATATGTCTGTATTTGTGCCCAAACCACACTGTCTAATTATTATAGTTCTGTAATATAGTTTGAAATCAGGAAACATGAAGTCTCCAGCTTTGCTGTTCTTTCTCAAGATTGCTTTGGCTATTCATGGTCTTATAGTTTCATACAAATGTTAGTACTTTTATTCTAGTTCTATGAAAAATATTAGAATTTTGATAGTGATTATACTGAATCCATAGATTGCTTTGGGTAGTACAGACATTTTAATAACAGTAACTCTCTCAATCCATGAACATAGAATATCTTTCCATTTATTTGTGTAATCTTCAATTGCTTTCATCAATGCCTTTCTGTTTCAAAATCCAGGTATTCTACCTCCCTGATTAAATTGATTCCTAGGTATTTCCTTTTTTTGATGCAATTATAGATGAGACCGCTTTTCAATTTCTCTTTCTGACAGCTCATTATTAGTGTACAGAAATTGTAGAACTTTTTTTTTTTTTTAGAAATGTGATAGATTTTTTGGTATTGAATTTGTATCCTGCAACTTGACTAAACTGATTTATTGGTCCTCAAGTTTCTGAGGGATACTATAGGGTTTTCTACGTATAACATCGTGTCATCTGTAAAAAGTGACAGTTTTCCTTCTTCATTTCCAATTTGGGTATGTTTCATTGCTTTTTCCTGCTTAATTGCTCTGGGTAGGACTTCCAATATAATGTTGAATACAACTGGTCAGAGTGAGCATCCTTGTCTTGTTTCTGATTTTAAAGGAAAAGTTCGCAGCTTTTCATCTTTGTGTATGATGTTAGCTGTAGGCTTATCATATAGACCCTTAATATGCTGCAGTGCATTTCTTCTGTATCCACTTTATTGAGAGTTTTTGATCACTAAAGGATATTGAATTTTGCTAAATGCTTTCTATGCATCTTTGGAGAAGATCATGTAATATTTATCCTGTATTTTGTTAATGTGTATCATATTGACTGCTTTGTGGATGTCAAATATCCTTGGATCCCTGGAATTAATCTCATTTGATCAGATATATAATCCTTTAAATGTATTGATAAATTCAATTTACTAATATTTTGTTGAGGGTTTTGCATCTATGCTCATCAGGGATATTAGCCTGTAATTTTCTTTGGTATCAGAGTAATGTCAACCTTGTAAAATGAGTTTGGAGCATCCCCTTCTATTTTTTGGAACAGTTTGATAAAGACGTATTCTTCTTTGAATGTTTGTTAGAATGCTTCAGTGAAGCCATCTGGTCTTAGACTTTTGTTTGCTGGGAAGTTTTTGATTAGATTCATTATCTTTACTAATAACTGGTCTGTTCTGATTATTTATTTCATCACGGTCCAGTCTTGATAGCTTGTGGTGTTTCCAGAAATTTACCTATTTCTCCTAGGTTGTCCAATTTGTTAGGATATCATTGTTCCCAGTAGTCTTTTATGATTTTTTCTTCTGGTGTTATGTATAACATCTCTTTTATTTGTGATTTTATTTATTTCATCCTGTTTTTTCTTGGTGATAGTCTAATCAAAGCTTGACAATTTAGTTTATCTTTTCAAAGAACCAATCCTTATTTCAATTTATCTTTTCCCATTGTCTTTTTAGTCTTTATTTCTTCTTTCATCTTTGTTATTTCCTTTCTTCCACTATATGCGGAATTTGTTTATTCTTTTTCTAGACACCTGAAGTGAAAAGTTTTTCATTTTAGACTTTTTTGTTTCTTGAGGTAGGCATTTACTGCTATGAATGTTATATTGCAACTTTCATTTGTCTCAAAGTATTTTATTTCTCTTTTGATTTCTTTTTGACCCACTGATTGTCCAGAAACATGTTGTTTAATCTCCAAATATTTGTGAAATTCTCATTTTCCCTGTGTAATTAATTTCTAATTTCATACCACTGTGGTGAGAAAGATTCTTGATATGGTTTCAAATCTCTTAAATTTATTAAGACTTGTTTTGTGCCTAACATGATCTATCTTGAAAAATCTTTCTTGAGCACTTGAGAAGAATTTGTATTCTGTTGCTTTTAGATGGAATATTCTATAAATATCTGTTAATTCCATCTGGGTTAGTATCCTGTTTAAGACCAACATTTCCTTATTGATCTTCTGTCTGAATATTTTATCTATTGATGTAATTGGAATATTAAAGTCTCTGACTATTCTTATATTGTGGTCTATTTCTCCTTTTAGGTCTGCTAATATAACATATATATATGTGTGTGTGTGTGTGTGTGTGTGTATATATATATACACACACACATATATATATATTTTTTTTTTTTTTTAAGAATTTCTTTCTTTTTTTATTTTAGAGATAGAGACAGAAAGCAGAGCAGGGGGAAGATCAGAGGGAGAGGGATAAGCAGACTCCATGCTCAGTGCCAGGGTAGACCACAGGAAAATGGTGGTGTAGGAGGATCTAGAGCCCACCTTGTAAGATGTACACCTTGTAAGAAAACAGTGACTCTCTGCAACTAACTCTAAAAATGATCTGAAGACTGGCAGAACAGACCTTCCACACTTAATCACAGAGAGGATGCCACATTGAAAAGAGTAGTAGTGATAGAGATGATGCTGGGAACAAAAGTCCAGGTGAGACCAACCACAAATGGGAGCAATATCACAAGCATGGAGAAGGGAGCTGACAGGACCTCTCCACTAGGCACTGCTGGCACTGGGGACCTGAACTGTAGGATAAGACCCATACCATCTGGCTTTAAAAACCACCAAGGCTTAACTTTGAGAGCATTTGAAATCAGTGGGGTTCAACTCTGGAATAGACAGAAGGTAAAAGTAAACGAGTCTCTACCCTTAAAGGGCTAGCATAAAAACTTGACCTAAGACACAGCAAAAACCAGCAATTTGAAAAATGCCTGGGGTATACATTATTAGCTAATCTTAGGATATGAGTGCTGTAGGGGGCAGGGATTTTTGTATTTCTCTGGGAACAAAAGGGTTGGCACGCACCATTTCTCTTCTCCTTCCCAGCCTAGCTAGAAAGCCAGATACTTGCAAGAGCCAGGACTAACACTCTTTCTCATCTACCCTGCCACCACACCCCCCTGCAAAACTGTACTATTCAACCCACTCATCTCAGTAGAAATCCTTCCAAAGTAGCTCCTTCCCTACTACCTCCTGCAGGCAGCCCTGGGAGAGACTGGTGCCATTCCAAAATGTCTCCTTCCCTGGTTGGTGGGGGGGGGGGAGATAACTCCACACAAGAGCATACCTGCAATTCCAGCAGCTTGGCCTCTCATTTGGTCATGCAGGGAGAAAACCATGCTCTTTGGGATGCCTGAAAATGTGACACTGAGCATCACTGCAGATACCTAGACTGACTGCTGGCCTCACTTGCTGACAAGCCCAATGGTGGCCTCAGACAAGCCTCTCAAGAGCATGGGGACCAAAACCCGCTTGGTCTGACACTGGCAGAATAGGCCATTGAGGCAGGCTGGGTTGGGGGTAATCACACCTTAGCCGGAATAGGGCACATACAGACCACACAAGTAGAAAGGGAAGGCCATAAGTAGAATTATGAAAGAAAATCATTTCCAGGTAAAATCAAACAAATAACAAAGGTATCAGGTTAAACACTTATAAAGCCAATATAAAGATTAAAACATCAAAGTTGTAAAAATCTGTTATATCTATAAAAATTAGTGAAGGGGTATACAATGTAAAAAGATTTTAAATATGGCATTCTATACTTAAAATATGGAGGAGGAAGGAGTAAAAATTTAGTGCTTTTAGTGTCTGAACTTAAGTGACAATCAAATTAATATAGACTACTATACATATGTCATATATAACCCCAATGGCAACCATAGTCAAAAACCTGTAATTGACACAGACACACAACCAAAGAGAAAGGAATCCAAGCCTAACACTAAAGAAAGCCATCAAACCATGAGGGAAGAGAGCAGAGAGCCACAAAAATAACCAGAAAACAATGAACAAACGCCAATAAGTACATATGCATCAATAATTACTTTAACTGTAAATGATCTAAATGCTCCAATCAAGACATATAGTGACTGGATATGTAAAAAACAAGGCCCTTCTCTATGCCACCTACAAGAGACTCACTTCAGACCTAAAGATTTAAACAGACTGAAAATGAAGGAAATGTAAAAGCATACACTACGTAAATAGGAGTTAAAAAAAAAAAAAAAAAGTTGGACTAGCAATGCTTATATCCAAAAAGAATTTACTTTAAAACAAAGAGTTTGGCAAGAAACAAAGAAGGCATTATACAATGAAAAAGGCAGCAGGGGAACCTGGGTGACTCAGTGGGTTAAAGCCTCTGCCTTCAGCTCAGGTCATGATCCCAGAGTCCTGGGATTGAGCCCTGCATCGGGCTCTCTGCTCAGCGGGGAGCCTGCTTCCCCTCTCTCTCTGCCTGCCTCTCTGCCCAGTTCTGATCTCTCTCTCTCTGTCAAATAAATGAATAAAATCTAAAAAAAAAAAAAAAAAAGAAGAAGAAGAAGAAGAAAAAGGCAGCAATGCAAAAGAGAATTTAACAATTGTAAACACCTATGCACAAAACATTGCAGCACATAAATACATAAAGCAAATATTAACAGGCATAAAGGGAGAAATTAATAGACAGTAATAATATAGGATTTTAAAACCTCACTTACATCAACAGATAATCTATACAAAAAATAAACAACAAAAAAACCCCAGGGTCTTATAACAACTCATTAGACCAGATGGACCTAACCAATACATATAGGACATGCCATCCAAAAACAGAATACACATTCTTCTCAAGTGCACATATAACAATTTTTAGGATAGATCACACGTTATCCAACAAAATAAGTCTCAATAAATTTAAGAAGACTGAAATCATATCCAGCATCTTTTTCAACCACAATAGAATCAAACTAAAGATCAATCACACACACACACACACACACACACACACACAAACACACACACAAAATCTGGGAAAAGCACAGGCATGTAGAGGCTAAACAACATACTACTAAACAACATGTGAGTCAACCAAGAAATCAAAGAAACTAAAAAACACATAGAGAAAAACAAAAATGAAAACACAATGGTTGAAAATCCTTAGGATGCAGCAGAAGTTCTAAGAAGGAAGTTCATAATGATACAGGCCTACTTCAAGAAATAAGTAACACCTCAGATAACTTAATCTTACACCTAAAGGATCTAGAAAAAGAAGAACAAAGAAAATCCAAAATAAGAGAAAGAAATTAAGATTAAATTATAGCAGAAATAAATGAAATAGAGACTAAAAAAAATACTAGGAAAGATAAATGAAAACAAGAGCTAATTCTTTGGTAAGATAAATTGATAAACCCTAAAGAAAAAAGAGAAATGACTCAAATAAAATAAAAAAAATGGAGGAGGAGAATAACAACAACCTCACAGTACTAAAAAGGATTATAAGTGAATATTGTGAAAAAAAGAATATTGTGAAGAATTATATGCCAAAAAATTAGAAAATTCAGAAATGGGTAAATCCTAAAAACATACAATCTTCCAAAAATGAATCAGAAAAAAAAAAACCAGAAAATTTGAATACACTGATTACTAGTAATGAAATTTAAATCAGTAATCAAAAAGCTCCCAATATACAAAAATTCAGGACCAGATGGTTTCACAGCTGAATTCTACCAAACACTTACAAAGAGGTAATACCTATTACCTATTCTTCTTAAACTCGTCCAAAAAATATGAGGAAGAAAAACTTTCAGGTTCATTCATGAAACCAACATTACTCCAATACCAAAACCAAAGACACATACACACATACATAAACAAAAGCAAAAACATAAACACACACACACACACACACACACACACACACACACACACTGCAGGCCAGTATCTCTGAGGGACATAGATACAAAATACTAACAAACTGAATTCAACAGCACATTAAGAAATTTATTCGTGAGGGTCAAGTGGGATTTATTCTGGGGATCCAGGAGTGGTAAATAATCACAAATCAATCACGTGATACATCATCTTAACAAGAGGAAGATTAAAAAGCATATGATCATCTCAATGGATATATAAAAAGCATTTGATAAAATACAATATCCATTCATGACCAAAACTCAACAAAATGGGCTTGAAGGGAACATGACTTTAGCAACATATTTATAGATATGTTTCCTCAGGCAAAGGAAACAAAAGCAAAAAACAAATTATTGAGATTATCTCAAAATAAAAAGCTTTTGCACAGCAAACGAAACCATGAACAAAACGAAAAGGCAACCTATTGAATGGGTAAAGATATTCACAAATGACATATCTAATAAAGGGTTGATACATAAAATATATAAAGAATTTGGAAGGGGAGGTGAACCATGAGAGACTATGGACTCTGAAAAACAACCTGAGGGTTTTGAAGGGGCGGGGGGTGGGAGATTGGGGGAATCAGGTGGTGGGTATTAGGGAGGGCACAGATTGCATGGAGCATTGGGTGTGGTGAAAAAACAATGAATACTGTTACGCTGAAAATAAATAAAAAATTAAAAATATATATACATATAAAGAATTTACACAACTCAACATAAAAAAAAAAAAATCTGGGGGAAAAAAAAAAAGAGCAGAGAGCCTAACTAGACATTTTTCCAAGTGGCCAACAGTCACATGAAAAGATGCTCAACATCACTCATCATTAGGTATATGCAAATGAAATAATGAAATAATGAATAATGAAATGATGAAATAATGAAAATCATAATGAGATATTACTTCTTAACAGTCAGAATGGCTAGTTTCAAAAAGATAAGAAATAACAAGTGTTGGTGAGGAGGTGGAGAAAAGGAACCCTTGTGTACTGCTGGTGGGAATATACATTGATAAAACCACTGTGGAAATAAATATAGGAGTTCCTTAAAAAATTAAAAACAGAAATACCATATGACCTAGTAAATCCACTACTGGATATTTACTCAAGGAAAAGAAAACACTAATTTACACTTGATCTTAGCCAAAAGGCCGAGAAGCGATGGGAAAACACTAATTTAAAAAAGATATGTGCATCCCTCTGCTTATGGGAGCATTATTAGTAATAGCCAAGATATGGAAGCAACAATAATGTCCATTTGTAGATGGATGGATAAAGAAGACATGGTATTCATATATAATGGAGTATTACCCAGCCATAAAAAGGATGAGATCTTGCCATTTTTCACAACATGGATGGACCAAGAGGGTATTGTGCTAAGTGAAATAAGTCATCAGGCAAAGATAAATTCCAGATGATTTCACTTATAAGTGGAATCTAAGAAACAAAACAAATTCAAAACAACAAAAAGAAAAAAGGTATTCTTAAATACAGAGATCTGGTATTTGCCAGAATGTAGGTGAGTGAGGAGATGGGGAAAAAAGATAAAGGGGATTGATACATACATATTTCCAATTATCAAATAAATAAGTCATAGAGAAGAAAAGTACAGCATAAGGAATATAATCATTTGATATTGTAATCATGTTATATGCTAACAGATGGTGAGTATAGTTAGTGTGATGGCCATTGAGTAATATACAGAATTGTTGAATTAGTATGTTGTACACCTGAAACTAGTAGAGCATTCTATGCTAATTATACTTCAATTTTTAAGAAGTCAAGGTGTCAGAAGGGCTGTGTTAACTCCTGGAGGCTAGGAGAGAATCCATTTCCTTCCCTTTTCTAGCCTCTAGAGGACACTCACATTCTTTGACTCATGGCCCTTACTGTATAAATCAAGCCAGCATCGTCTGATCATTCTCTCATACTCATACCTCTCCTTTTTTCTCTTCCCTCTTCCACTTTTTTTTCCCCCCTCTTCCACTTTTAAGAAAATCATGATTCCACTGGTCCCACCCAGACGTAATATTAGGTCAGGTGACTAACAATCTTATTTATATCTGCAAACTTAATTCTCTTTGTTATGTAATGTAACATACAATGTGGTCATCTTTGAAAAGCCATTATTCTGCTCACCACACCTACACAATCTAATATAGTATAACCAATCTAGCTTCCCTTTGGTTTATGTTTGTATGCTTTACTTTTGTTTTTTCTTTTACATTTTACCTTTTTCTGTTTTTATATTTTTAGGGGGTTTCTTCTAGGCACCATGTACTTGGGTCTTGACTTTTATATCGTTCTCACAATCTATCCCTTATTATATTATTTCATTTCATTTTTTTAAAGTAAGATCTATTCCCATCATGGGTTTGAACCCAACACTCTGAGATCAAGAGTTACATGTTCTACTGACTGAGCCAGCCAGGTGGACCCCGACAATCTATCTTTTAAAGGAAATTTGGGCTATTTACATTTAGTGTGATAACTGATGTTTTAATAATACTATCCTACTTGAAATGGTTAATTTTGTCAATTGGACTGGCCCACAGGGTACTCAGATGTTTGGTTAAATACTATTTCTGCATACGTCTGTGAAAATGTTTCTGGATGAGATTAAATTTGAATCAGTTGATGGAGTGAAGTAGATTGCCCTCCTCATTGTGGTTGTACCTCATCGAATCCACTGAAGGACTAAACAGACTAAAAGGTTACAAGCTGATGACACAGCTTGTCTTCAAGCTGTGTCATCAGCAGTCTCCTCACTTTGGACTTAGAGTAGAACTTAGATTATTGGCTCTCCTGGTTCTCAGGCCTTCAGACTCAGATTAGAATTTACACTGTAAGCTCTCCTGCTCCTCAGGCCTTTGGATTATACCATAAACTCTCCTGGTCTGGATTTCCCAGTTTCCACAATTGCGTGAGCCAATTACACACACACAGCACACACAGATATTGATTAATATTCTGCTGTATGTTTTCTATTTGTCATTCATTCCTTTTTTTTCTTTTTTCTGCATTTTTTGGTTGATTATTACAATTTCACTTTTTTTCCTTCTGTGGTGTATTTGCTATAACTATTCATTGTGTCACTCTAGTGGGTTTTTTTTTTTTAAAGTTAAAGCATAAATCTTTAATTTAGCTTAAATGACAGCATTCCACACTTAAAATCCTTGAAACTGTGTATTTCCAATATTCCCTTCCAGCTTTTGCAGTTTTGTCATACTTCTAATTATAAGTTTGCACGTTATTATTTTTATTTTGAAAAGTTAATTTTTTAAAGAGATTTAAATTTTAAAAAAGTCTTCGTATTTACCCAAGTAATTACCACTTTTGGTGCAAGGACACCAGGCGTTGTCTCTGTAATGCTTTTGAGTGGTTCTTTCCCTGCCTTGAGTGATTTTTCTCACACATGTGCACTGAGTATTACTTAACCAGATACTCAAGGGAAATTACCTGTTGATATCCAGAGTTTCCTTTTTGTGTGGCTCTCCCCTCTTGGACTTAGTGAATTCTAGCTTCCTTGCCTTTCCTGGACACACAAATCCTTAAATCAGGGAGACTTCCTCTATTCCCCTCCCTGTTCTGTGGTCTAGAAGCTTTCAACGAGTGGTATGCTCAGCCAAGTGTAGGGCTCAAACCTTCTGTTTTCATTTCACAGGCTTTGTCATCTTCTGTTGTCTAATGATCAATGTCTTGAGCATCACTGTTTCATAGATTTTGTGGTTTTAGTAATTCACGCTAGAGGGTAAACATATTCCCTTTTACTTTTGATATTTTAAGGCTTTAAAGTAGCCAAATAGCAAGCAGAGACTGGGAAAAATAATTTTAACAATATTCCCCTTAAATAATTCCTCAAGTATTTCTTTTTCCCCAATCATATTGTGCATCTCTTTCTAAAGGAGTACTCCAACTCTGGACATAATTTGTAGAGCCCTAACACGCAATCCAAGAAAAATTAATGTCCTAGTGTATTTTACCCTAGTCAGATCATATCTGGAGATTTTTATTCTAGAAAGTCTGGTTTTAAAAAGAACATTGACAGCAGGAGCACTGGCAGCAGGAACAATTCTAGAGAAGAACTGTTGAAATGGAGAGTGGTTTATAGAGTGGTTTACTATCTTTGTGGAATGACTGAAACAAGGACAGTTGGCTTTGATAAGGGATGACTTTACGAAAGCACAATATCATATCAAGAAGGGCTGGGGACTTAGTCTGTACCATAAAATCTACGCAACCACTTTTGCTCAGCTTAAGCAAAAATATACTAGCAGATTTGGTCACAAAGGTAAATGGTTGAGTGAAAAACATTCTGGCCCCAGACATATTCAGACAGATATTTATATGGTCATACAGCAAGGAAGCTACGGAGAGCAATGTAAAAAAGTGAAGCAGCTAGCTAGAATTCCCTATAATTTTTTTCTTAGTTTCTGAGGTCTGTGTTCTCTGACTTGTGCTCGTCAGCATAGGAGTTCTGAGTTCTTTCAGAGACTGCAATGTGGGCTAGAGGATTATTATGGGGATATTAAAGGGGGATACATAAGGGGGGCTGGGATGTTAAAGGGAACCTTCCCATCCTCACTTCCTACTCTTACTCCAGTCAGGGAACCACAGCTTTTCATTGCTTTATCTGTTGATTTTTTCTTGGGAAGAAGTGATGATTCTGAAGAAAGAAGTGCATGGATACAAAGACTTGAAAATCCAGAGAAGTAGTTGTATGAATTTACCTTCTGATTCTTTAGTTAGTAATAATTCTAAAAACTTTTATATTGGAATGATAAAATGTTGCAAAACCAGAAAGCTCATTTATTTTCTGGTCACTTCAGGATTGGTGCTAAATAAAAATGTCACGTCATTTAAAAGCATAAAAGGTACAATTCACACAGTACAATGAACTGGATTCTATGGTGGCATTTCCAAGAATAATTCTTTTGTTTAATTCAAAATAAAGATAATTTTTCCATTTCACCTCCATTAGAGAATATGCTTATAAAAGTCACACAAGAAATGTCTATGATAAAAGGGCACAGAAATTACTCAGGTGAATTCAGAGCTTGTTCAGGGAAAATCTCAAAGAGGTAAACCCAGTGTTGTGAAGAAGAAAACCAATGTCCTCTTCCTACCAGGATTGTAAGCAGAGATCCAAAGTTCATAGGACACCCTGCACTGCTACAAGATATTTGTGTTGTAAGGAAAGAGCCCTTTTTAGCACAAAAGCTTTTGTTTGTCCAGTTAAGAAGGGGTTCTACCTTTCAAATACACAATTTTCATCACAGTCAAAACAGCTTTGAAACTACAGAAGTAAAAATACAGCAAATGGACCCAGGGTCCAGCTCCTAGATAGCACAGCCCTTGTTCAAATGCGGCTGTATCAGAAATGGTCATATACGGATTTAGTGTATTCAGTTCAACACTCACTACTGGCAACTTTTTTTTGGCTTCTGCATTTCAAATGTATCTATTCCGTTCTGTGGATAACAAAGGCTTTCTAACATTCACCAAGAAATGAATAGTAATTAATTATCTTATTATTAGTGCTTCAAAAATAGGAAAATAACTAGATTTGCCACTTTTAGGTATGTGGATTTGGGGATTCTAATTTTATATGAAGATCAGTTTCTTAATCTATGAGAGTTTTCACATTTATAATAAATAACAAGGATATAATAAATACCCCCATGATTTCTAGTATTGTTATTATTTATAGTTTGTTTATTGTTCTTGTTTGTCTAAAATTCAAGAACTCTTTTTGAACATTTTAATCGTTGAAGACTATACTTGCTTCTTGGACATAATGAATATATTTTATATTTACTTTTGTTTGCCAGTGACCAGTTTAGCATACCCTTAAATATAAACAGTACACTATTAAGTTCCAAAAATTATAAGTAAAACATGCATCTCCACCTTATTTTCAGATGGTTCCTTTCACCACTTCAGTTATTTCCTCCATGACTGCAGATCACAATGAAACAAGACTTTGTCCACAGGCATGACCTTGTATTCCAAGTATTTCATTTCATCTCTTTTTTCTTTATTTAGTTGTAAAATGATGTTGATGAAGAATACATGTAAACTGATATAATCGAAGTATGCAAAATGTGGTTACTGTTATGTATATTACCTATTTGATAACATATTTCAATAGAATTAGAATAACATTGTATTGGATTATATTATCATCCTTCCAGAACTGTTTACATACTTACAGAAAAATTCTAAAAGTTAATTTACATTACATTTTGGAGGATATTTTTGAATTACAGAAACACACACCTAAGCCAGGCTCCTTGCTTTAAAATAAAACTATATCTAGTGAGAAGCAACAGTTCTATAGGAGGGATAGAGTCCTGAAAAAGTCTGAGAACTTCACAAGAATCAAGTGTAGTGACTGAAACAGGAGATGATGTTGGAGAGTTGAAGAGCAATTAACACTACAGTGCAGGACTCAGATTTCATACCAAAGACAACAGGAACCACTGTAGGACTTCAGAAGGAATGGATTCCGATCCAATTTCCACTGTTGAAACCTCACCTCAGCAGTAGTGCAGAAGACAGTAGACACAGGGAAACAGTTAAAGCCAAGAACAAAAAATAGTAAGAATGCATTCTATGAAAGAAGCAGAGGGTACTTGCAGGAGGGACCCAATTGAAGGATTATCTAGAAACTAACCTGAGAGGACTTAACAAGTTGAAAATGATACAGAATAAAAAATCCTGGAATACTGTGTGCTGTAATTCACTTAATTGGGAAATACAGAACAAAAAAACGTTTTTGGGGGTGCCTGGGTGGCTCAGTGGGTTAAAGCCTCTGCCTTCAGCTCAGGTCATGATCCCAGGGTCCTGGGATCGAGCCCCGCGTCGGGCTCTCTGCTTGGCGGGGAGCCTGCTTCCCCCTCTCTCTCTGCCTGCCTCTCTGCCTACTTGTGATCTCTGTCTGTCAAATAAATAAAAAAAATCTTAAAAAAAAATTTTTGTAGTGTAGGAAATGATAAGTTTAGGTTTGAATAAACTGAGCTTCAGATTCTGCTTGGAACTCTAAATTAGGAATATGTAATAGGCAGTTGGATACACAGATCTGACATTTATATGAACATTTTGGAGTCATCAATGTACAGCTATTATCAATAGGATAGCTCAGATGACAGTAGCGTAAAAAAGGCCCAAAATAATTTCAGAAAAATACTAATGTTTAGAAAAGAACAGAGTCCAGGAAATAAATCTGAGGAATGACTACAAAAATAGATCTCCAAGGAAGTGTGACAAATACCAAAAAGAGAATTCCTAATCTCCTCTAAGAGGTCAGGTAAGACATGGACAGCAGAGTCCATTGTATTTGACAACTGAATGGCCTGTGGCCACCATGGTGAGAGTGGTTACAAGAGTGTTGTGAGGGAAAGAGTCAGAAAGCAGGGTGAGCTGAAGAGTGAACTTCCCTGAGAGCTGATCTAGGGAAGAATGGACAACGTAAAATGTATTTCAGAACTGAATGTATGTTAAAAAGAAAAAATCTCTTTAGCTCAAAGAGAGGCTTTAAAAAGAAAAAGATGGGAAGCAGGGGAAATAGCGTGCCTTAAGGGACGAATCTCTTTAACAGATGAGGCACCCTGATTTACATAGACCATGGCTGAGCTTTCTATTTTCTGAATTTTTTCACTTTAAAATAGATTGGTGGCCCCCAAGATACTGTCCCATCATCAGACTCACTGCTGGTATCTTCCTCACAGAGGCACCCAGAGTTTTTTGAAGCAACAAAAGACAAGGGTGTACCACTTTGAGGACTGTTCTCAGGGTTTCTGGAGGGAAATTAAAGGCATTTCTCTTTAAAAGAGAAGAAAAAAGCTATCAGCAGCCTCTGGTATCTTAACGTATGAAACTGCTTACTGTTCATCAGAAGATCCTCCCACCTACCACGCCAACTGTCTGAGCCAGAAACATTGTTGAGGGCACTGTGGCCAGTTCTGGGAAAACCAATTCTCCTCATTTCTGCCCAGTTCTTGGCAACGTCAAATATTAAATGCCCACACACTCCAAACCACTTCTTCCTTTGTGTAATTTGAGGAGAGTGTTTATGAGTATGGAATTTGCATTTTCTTGTACAATCTATAAAAGGTATGACATTCATAAAAGTAAGAGTACCAGTGCTATTCTTTGGGGGTTTGGGGAGAGAGACAAAATGAAAACACCCCATGAGCTAAAGTTCCATGATTTCTCATTTGTAATCTGTTGTTCTCTTCAGAAACAAGCTATATCAAGCAAGGTATTTTGGGTTGCAAAGAACAAAATTCCAACCCAAAACAGCTTTAGCAAACTTTAGGGTTTGGATAATCCAACCATGTACAGGCAAGTGGAGGTTTGTTCTTAGAAATGTCTGGATCCAGACACTAGGAAACTTCCCATTACACATTTATATTTCTCTCAGTTTACTGGCTCTGTGGTCTTCAACTTTAAGTGTACTTTTTCCAAGGGGAACCCTCTTACACTGTTGGTGGGAGTGCAAGTTGGTGCAGCCACTTTGGAAAACAGTATGGAGGTTCCTTAAGAAATTAAAAACAGAGCTACCCTATGATCCTGCAATTGCACTACTGGGTATTTACCCCAAAGATACAGATGTATCTTTGGGGTAAATATCAATAAGAAGGGCCATCTGTACCCCAAAGTTCATAGCAGCAATGGCCAGAGTTGCCAAACTGTGGAAAGAACCAAGATGCCCTTCAATGGACGAATGGATAAAGAAGATATGGTCCATATATGCAATGGAGTATGATGCCTCCATCAGAAAGGATGAATACCCAACTTTTGTATCAACTTGGACAGGACTGGAAGAGATGATGCTGAGTGAAATAAGTCAAGCAGAGAGAGTCATTTATCATATGGTTTCACTTACTTGTGGAGCATAAGGAATAACACGGAGGACACAGGGAGATGGAGAGGAGAAGTGAGTTGGGGGATATCGGAGGGGGAGACAAACCATGAGAGACTGTGGACTCTGAGAAACAAACTGAGGGTTTTGGAGGGAAGGGGGGTGGGAGGTTGGGTGAGCCTGGTGGTAGGTATTATGGAGGGCACGTATTGCATGAAGCACTGGGTGTGGTGCATAAACAATGAATATGGAACACTGAAAAGAAATAAAATAAAATGGGGAAAAAAGTGTCCTTTCTCCATAACTTTTTTTTTTTTTTAAGATTTTATTTATTTATTTGACAGAGATCACAAATAGGCAGAGAGGCAGGCAGAGAGAGAGGAAGGGAAGCAGACTCCCTGCCGAGCAGAAAGCCTGATGTGGGGCTCGATCCCAGGACCCTGAGATCATGACCTGAGCTGAAGGCAGAGGCTTTAACCCACTGAGCCACCCAGGCACCCCTCTCCATAACTTGGTAACATGACTTTAGCTACTGTTTGCCAGAGACATATGTCATCTTCATCATGTCCTATCAAGGGAAAAGCTCAATGTTGCCCCCTATAGGTCACATATCTACCTACCTCTAGAACCAGTCACTGTGTCCAGGCAGGTGAGACCCATATGTGGCCCAGCTTGGGTCGTGTTCCACATTTGTGGTGGTAGTTGCAGGGTGTGTTGCCATAAAAGGGAACATAAGCAAGGTCACTCAGAGAAGCCTCATCAGACAGATCAACCTCTATTTGTGTCCTAGTCCAGGATCAAAGACCAATATATGTACCAGTATTCATAGAGAATGTAACCCCCTTTTTTTTTTTAAGATAAAGGAAGCACTTGTAAGACTAAAAATTACTCATTAAGCAGATGCCTTCCATCAAGTGCCGGGTAAGAAGATAGACAAAAGCAACCTAGCTAGCAAAAGAGAGAAAACCCCTGACATGGAATCAGAGAAACCTGGGCTTTGTGCTTATTGCTTTTGTGACGGGAAGCAAATTGTTTATTTCTTCTGTTTTCTTAAAGGTAACAATTATGCATGAAATATCCAACTCCTAAGTTTCTTTTTTAAACGATTGAGCAAACTAATGAATGTAAACTTTCAAGACAAAAGCCTAGCCGTAAATATGCTCCACATAGCTCCTTTCGCTTTCTGACATGCCCCCTCTGGGGCGATGGAGAACCTAACTGGGTCCTGGGTAGCATTTTCACATACTGTTGCTAAGATTATCCCACCAGTAGAATCTTTCAACCTGTTCTAGAGGCAGGTGCCTAATAAATTCACACTGCCTTCACTAAATGTATATGCATATGACACTGCTCAGTTTTGACCCTGATTTTAATCTCATCATGTTACCATCTTTCTCATTAGAAAGAGATGCCACTGTCCTCCTTGTGGGCAGTGAAGCAGAGAAAAGCAATGAGGAGAGGAAGCTTTCCATAGAGAGGAAATATGCTTTCCATGGGATGTGAACGGCTGCATTAACTTGAGTCATTATAGAGTCCTAGCCCATAAGATAAACATATAGTATCTGTATCTTGGAAGGATGTGTAAAGAAAGTGGAATGGCATAGAATTCTGAGTTTTTCTGCTACAGAATTAATCCGTGGCTCTCTATTACTAACTAGGTGACCTCGGAAAAGTTGCTTAGCTATTTTGAGACCCAGTGTCCACATCTGCCAAAATGGACATAATAGTAACTGTCTTAGAAGGGAAGGAAATATTAAGGAGATACTGAAATAGAATATATGCATGACTTCTGAACTGAAATCCAGCAAAAGCTGCCAAGAGTTTTAATCCCTCAGGGACACAGGGAACCAGCACCCAAAAAGACCCACAGGTAACAGAAAGAACCAGCCTCACAGGACCATGACTTTTGCCCCAAGTGTGAAGACAAAACACTTTCCTGGAGCTGTGGCCTTCACCAGGCTTCTGTATAAATGATGAGAAAGAAGCAGAGACAGCTCAGGCAGGACATGCATCAAGTTGCTGCTGGTTAAGAACCTGTATTTGTGATATTCTAAAAGAAGAAAGCCTGCAAACATCCATTTAAATTTTTTATTTATTTATTTGACAGAGAGAGAGAGAGAGATCACAAGTAGGAAGAGAGGCCGGCAGAGAGAGAGAGGAGGAAGCAGGCTCCCCACTAGCAGAGAGCCCGATGCGGGGCTCGATCCCAGGACCCTGGGACCATGACCTGAGCCGAAGGCAGAGGCTTTAACCCGCTGAGCCACCCAGGTGCCCCCAAACATCCATTTAATACCTGAATTTGAGCTAGGGACAGTCTCTAGATGAAGGTAACTATCAGATCAACAGCTATGAAAAGAAATTAGGAAGAAGAAGAAAAAATCCTTTTACTCAAGGCTCACAAAGAAAATCAATAAGCACAACAGCCAACAAAGTCAGTTAGGAAGCTTTATTGGAATTCTGGGTAAGAACACGATCTCTGCGTATACTGTTTTGCATCTCAGACACCCTACTCACCTAAGTCCTTAAGAACATATTAGTTAACCTCCTTGTTAACTCCTGAGTTTTCTCATCTATGAAAGACATAAAATAGCATCTACTTGATAGAGTTGCTGCATTAAATGAGTTCATATGAGTAAAACACTTAAAAGTGCTTTGCTCTTATTAGATGCTATTATAAAACTCTGTGTATTGTTATAATTTGGCTTTGAGGAAATCTGCTCTGGTGTGCGATTTTGTGCTTTTATTTATATAAAAAGACGGAACTTAAAATTATTCATTTAAAATCCTTGCAGAAAAAGGAAAGAACAAAATTGTAAAACAAAATCAGAGAAGAAGATATGTTATTATGTATCATAAATACAAAAGAAGGAAGAAAATAGAGAAAAGAAAAAACATAAGGGGAAAACAGAAAACAAATAGCAAAATGATAGATATAAACCTAATACCAACAAGCACATAAAACCTAAATGGTCTAAAAGCTAAGTAAAAGATATTGTCTAACTAGGATTTTAAAAAAGATCTAATTATAAATAGAGTCTCATTGTAAATAGAAAAACACAAATAGGTTACAAGTAAAAGGAAGACGAATGATACACCAAATGTAGTGGACTGAATTGTAGCACCCAAATGATAATTCCAACTGCGACTTTAGAATGGGACATTATCTGGAATGAGGGTCTTTGCAGATGTAATTAAGGTAAAGAAATCGAAATGAGGTCATCCTGGACTAGAGTGAGTCCTAAATGCAATGACAAGTCCTTATAAGAAAGAAGAGGAAGCAGACCAAGACACAACGAAGGGAAGGCCATGTGAAAGAGTCAGAGATTGGAGCGCTGTGTTTACAAGCCAAAGAATCCTAATAATGGCCACCTGTTGGTACCAACTAGAAGCTAGGAGAAACGCCAAGTATTGGATTCTCCCTCAGAGCCTAGAGAGAAAAAAACTGACCTTGCTCACACCTTGATTTTGGACTTCTGACCTCTAGAACTGTCAAAAGACTACATTTCTGTTGTTTTAGGCCACCCTGTTTGTGGTAATTTGTTACAGAATTTCCTGAAAACAATGTACCACATTAATACAAATCAAGAAAAAGTTGGTGTGGCTATATATTATAAGACAATGTGGACTTCAGAGCGAAGAATATAAGCAGGGATAAAGAAGTCTATTTCATAAAAATAAAGGGGTTAGCTCATCAGAAGGACCTAACAACCCTATGCATTTATGCATCTAATAACACAGCTCCAAAATCCGTAAGAAAAATTGATGCAAATGCAAGGACAAATAGGTAAGTCCATCCAAAATTCAGAGATTTCATTATCTCTCTCTCAAATGAAAAAGCAAGCAGATGGAAATCATAAGCATGTACAAACTTGAAAAAAATCAACCAACTTGACCTAAATGACATTTATAGAATAATTCACTCAAAACTGACATTTACAGACTATTTCAACAACCTCAGAACATCTACCAAGGTAAACCATATTCTGGGTTAAAAACAATTCAAGTCGAAGTTTGTTCTTCAACTATAATAGAATTAAATAGAAATCTTTATCAGAAAGGTTTTTTGGAAATTCTCCAGATAGGACCTAAATCATACACACCAAAAAAAGACAAACCAAATAAACAAACCCTCTAGGTCAACACATTAGCCTGAAGGAAAAGTAGTTTGAACTAAATGAAAATGAAAATATAACATACTAAGATTTATGGGATGCTCCTAAAGAAAGAACTGAGAGAAAACTTGGAGCACTAAGTGCCTTTATTGGAAAAGAAGGAATCATTCAAGGACTTCAGGTTCCTCCTTAAGAAGCTACGAAAGAAAGGTCAAATGAAACTCCGAGTAAATAAAAGAAAGAAAACAGGGCTGCCTGGGTGGCTCAGTTGGGTAACTGTCTGACTCTTGATTTTGGCTCATGGAATGATCTCAGGGTCATGAGATCCAGCCCTGCCTTGGGCTCTGTGCTGGGCATGGAGCCTGCTTGGGGATTCTCTCTCTCCATTTCCCTCTGCCCCTCTGCTCAGTTGCACTCTCTAAAAACAAACAAACAAACAACAGGAAAAAAAAGCAAACAAAAACAGAAAGAAAACCAGAAAGATCTGAATTGAAATCATGAAACAACAACAAGGAAGAAAATCGAGGAAAACAAAAGCTGTTTCTTTGAGACCAATAACTGATAACTTCTGTTCATACAGATGAGGGGGGAAAAAAGAAAAGCATGTTACCAATATCAAGAAGATAAAATGAGGTTATTATATATATTAAAAGGATAGAAAGGATATATTATGAAGTTTATGCCAATAATTTCAACAAATTTAGGTGAAATGGATGAATTCCTGAAAGAAACTACCAGAGCTCCTTTAAGAAGAAATAAATAACCCAAGTAATTCTATACCTATTGAAAGAACTGAGTTTTTAGTTAATATCATTTCCACAAAGAAAACTTCAGGCTGAGATGGATTCACTTTTCAATTGTAAGACATTTAAGAAATAAATAATACCAACTCTCAACAAACTTGACCAGAAATTGAGGAAACCATCATTAACCTGATACCAAAAACCTGACCCAAACCCTTTCAAGAATAGAAAACTACAGACAAATATCCTTCATGAATACAAGCAAAAATTCTAACAAAAATTTAAACAATAGATTCAATGTATAGAAAGGGGAATTCATCATGACCAAGTAGATTTTTTCTTGCAAATACAAGGTTGATTTAAAGTTTAAAAATTAATCAAGGCAATTCACCCTAAGAACAAACAAATGAGGAAAAGCTAGTGCTAATTCTGAACAGAAGCCACAGTGCTTTCAACAAAACGAAGTCCTCTCCTAAAATACAAACAAGCAACCAACCAACCAACCAACCAAACCACACCAAACCCCCCACCCCCAGCAACCTAGAAATAGGAAGGAATTTCCTAGAACAGATAAAAGGCATTCATACACAAATCTCGCTATTACATTTAATTGTGAAATACTGAATGCTTTCCTCCAAAGATAAACAAGAATGGGTCCCCCCCCCCACTACACCCCCTCCAACTACAACTTTGACTGGCACCCCTAACCAGTGAAATTAGGTAAGATAAACAAATCTGGAAAGAAAGAATTAAACTGTATTTGTAGATGACATGACCATCTATGTGGAAAATCCAATGGACTTACAAAAACATGACAAGAACTAGCAAGTCAATTCAGCAAGGCTGTAGGATGTGAGGTCAGTATTAAAAAAATCAATTGTATTTATATACAGTTGCAATGGACAATCAGATATTGAAATAAATATTGTATTTACATAGAATTATGAACATAAAATACTTAGGGATAAACCTGACAGAACACATGGAAGACCTATACACCAAAAAGTAGAAAAGAGTCTTAAAAGAAGTTAAAACTTACACAAATGTAGATACCTAACACATTAATAGATTTGAGTGTCTACTACTGTAAAGATATCCACTGTACCCAAATCAAACTATAAATAAAATGCTATCTAAATCAAATACCCCAGCAGTATTTTTATAAAAATCTGCATGTTAATTCTAAGATTTGTATAAAAATCCAAAGGCTCTGATGTTGAAACCATTTCAACAAAAATAACAATATTGGAGGACTTAGGCCAACTCTTCTTCAAGATATATTTAAAAAAGCCACAGGCATCAACATACATATTGGAATAATGATCATCATACAACTCTGTGGAACAGAATAGAGTCCACATATATATCGCAAACTGATCTTTCATTTTGATAGTCAATGTAATTCAATGGGTAACAGAAAGTTTATTTCCAGTGGAGCTGGAGCAATGGGATAGCCACATTGTGAGCAAATAATCTCAACCTCTATCTCGCAAAATAGGCAAAATTAATTTTAAATGGATTACTGACCGAATCATAAAACTTCTAGAAGAAAACAGGGAATAAAACTATAGCTTGGGATAGGCAAATATTGCACAGAACATAAAAGCATGAAACATAAAAAAATTAAATTGATGAGCTGGAATTTATCAAGTAGTATATACCATATACCCTTCGTAGAATGCTGTTAAGAATAGGCAAACTTAAGTTGCAGATTAGGGGAAAATTAGAGACTCCTATATCTGACACAGGAAATTTACCTAGAATACAGAGAGAGTTCTCAGAAATCAACGAGAGGACAACCCAACATATAAATAACAAAAAAATCTGAACAGACATTTCACAAATGAACTTATGCCAGTAATGGTCAATGAGCACACACATAAAAATGCTCTGTGTCATTAGTAATAAAAAATAAAAATAAAAACTACATCAAAATAACATTTTTAACCCATGAAAATGACTAAAAGTAGAAAGACTAGCAATTCTAGGAGTTGGTAAGACTTAGAGCAACCTGAACTCTCATACGCTGCTGATGAGCGTGTAAGGGGTACTATGCTACCAAATAACACTGAGGAACATAAAGTTGATATTTGAAATCTTAAGTTTGATTCTTGGCACTGATTTTCAACAGCTTTATAAAATATTTTTAAGCAAGTCACTGAACTAGCAATATTGCGTATTTTCATGATTCACAGACCTCTACTCATGAAGCAAATAATACATTATAAGTTAATTTTTAAAAAAAGACAACTGATAACAACTTGAGATCCAGATGCGCAAGCCTATTCGCAAACAAGTACTCCTTTATCAAAACAATTTCCTCATCGTTTGAACATAGTAAAAACAGCTGCTTATTGACGCTTTTATTCCGTATGATTATTTTAATACTTCTGCTCCCTTCATTATGATAATACTTTATAAAGTGGGATTTAATAGAACAAAGAAATGCTACTTTATGTCCTTTCCCCTTTGTAATGTGTATTTATCGGTTTGCAGATTCGAAATTTCATGGTCTGTTTAATTCAGCGCTGCTGTTTGTGATTCCACCGTGCTCAGGAACATCACTGTACATTCCAGGCACATCCACATGACCTAGTTCATGAATGCCCTCACTGCTCTGAGCAGATTATGCTGATGATATGCAGTGCTCAAGCCAGAGCACAGGATGAGGCCTAAGAAGGGCTCATTTTCTCTCTTAGCTACTGATTTGCTATGTAAACTTCAATATTATATTGAGTCTCCTAAGCCTAAATTCCTCCCTGGCACAAGACTAATAATAACAGAGTATTTGACGATAAAGTACTTTGGCAACCTTGTTGGAAAAGCATTGGGAGGACACATATTTATTATTTATAAAGCCTAAGAAATATTTAATGACAACTGTTTTGTTATTCTACAAACATTATTTCCATAGAAATGGATCAACCAATACTGAACTTAATATAGAAAACCCACTGAAAAAGATTAGAAATAATATCACCTAGGTGATTATCTTCAGCATTATTTTTAGTCTATTATTCACGCATCATGTTCATTTCATGTCACCAGTGATTTATCTACCATTTATCAAGATAAATGTTCATGTCTGACTAATAGTAAGCACGAAGTAAAAAAACAAAAACAAAAACACTACCACAATCTAAATAGCAGTTGCATTAAACTATTTTAACAACAAATGCAACAAATGTAATAAATGAGTACCTATTTAGTTGTTAATGTTGATTAGATTAGCTATTGGAAAACTGATTTATTACCGGCAATTAACTGACTATTTTGTGTTATCTGGTCATATCCAAAGTTCTGTCTTCCTGTGTCAACAGATGGTCATACTCATAACACCAACTATTCCATAATATACTCCTCTCTTAGTTGTCTCAGCTTATAATGTCTAGGGAACACCAAACAATGTTGGCATTATTCAATAAAAATTTAAGCAAAGACTTTAATTTGTACCTTTCTCCAAGGAACTGGGTATGTCACTGGGAAATCTGTAGGACCTATCATGGAGATTTTCATCACTGTGGCCTGAGTCGAAATGAAAAATTTCCTTTTTCATCACACATATAGAATGGTAGATAAAAATAAATTTCACTTAATAACATGCATTAGGGTTAAAATTAAGTTCCAGAATTTAAAAGGTAACTTATAAATAAGGGTGAGAAGATGTTCAAGTTTTCTGGCTAGAAATTAACCAAACCAAGGATAGAGAGGTTGGGTTAGTAGTTTTGATGACCACATGGAATAGATGAACATTGAGCTACAGGTCTTATGCTCAAAAAAGGGTCTAGAACTTCAACACAGAAGTCTAGGAATAGTTATCCCATCCATGAATAGTGACTTGGAAACCTTAGCTCTCAAGTCCAAAGATTGGTGAGTTGGGGCTCCGGTAATAACAGAAATGGTAGTTTATTCAGAAGGCAACTTTTGAACCATATGTCTTGTTTAAACTGTGGGAAATGCTGGAACCTAAAGCAAAGAAATTAATATTTAAAAATAAACTAGAAACAACAAATTAAAGAGTATTATTAGCACAATCTCACATGAAACCATGTCACAGGAGTACTGTCAAATTCATGGCTCACAAAAAGTCCCTGGAGAAGTTATTTGTCAATGAAGATGAGCCATCAGACAAAATTACAAAGTATGCAGTGAAATCCATTGCCATCAAATATACATAGCTGATATAAAGGTCAAACTCATGAAACTAAAGGATAATAGAGACAATGGAAAGAGATTGTGGGATAAGGATTTCAAAATGGTAAGAAAATAATAAAAGTAATGAGGCAAAAAATAGCATATTTCAAGTAAATAAAATGAAAGCCTAGAAATGCAAAAATGTGAAAGGTGAAATTAAAAAAAAACACTCAGTGGTTCTTTAAACAATATAGTTGACACAACTGAAGAGAAAATTACTGAATTAAAAAATACATCTGAGTACATCACCCAGAAAGCAGCAAAGAGAGATTTTTCTTTTTCCTTTTTTTGAAAATCTGAAAAAGTAGTTATGAGGCGTGGAGAACAGACTGAGAATTGCCAAGTTACATCTAATGTTGTTTCAGAAGAAAAGGCAATACTCAAAGAATCAACTATGGACAAATATGAAGAAAGACAGAAATCTTGGAGGAAGATGCCATGACCTAAGTAAGTAAATAAATAAGCACACCCACAGCCACATGAAATGATTCTTTAACTTAAAAACAACAACAACAACAAAGTAGAAAACCTGTTTTAAAACTCCAGAGTTAGGGAAACAAAAGAATGACTATCCAAAGAATGGTATATTTCTCATGCAAAATGCTAAATGCTATGAAATGACATTGTAATGCTCAATGAATTACAATTACATACCCAAATATATTATTATTGATAGGTGGATGTGATGGGAATGCAAAGACTTTTTCAAGAAAGCAAAAATGAAAGCTTTTATTGCTGATGGACCATTACAGAGCTACTTCTCAGTATGGCACCACAGCAAGAGAGAAAGAAGGAGCACAAAGAAAAAGATTTCAGGAGGAGATAATAAGGGTCTCTAAATACATATATATTTTTTCCACTTAAAATGCCATCAATTCATCTATTTTTGGTGGGATTTGAAGTATCCTTTTATATGTTTATACTGCTTTTTATAATCCTTACTCTCAACAAAGTAATATTACTTTGTAATAAGAAAACAGAACAGATTTTCTTAGGAATTTATCACTGGGAATCCTTAGCCTCTGCTATAGGCCTATCACCTTGGAAATTCTATGGTTTTCTGAGAAGTGATGATGCTTGGGTGAGCTGCTTGGGTGGTAGAATCAAAATTGACATAGGGATGAATTTCAAAATAATCTGTCATGAAAGTAAAAGAGCACTAATAATCAGAGAAGTTATTCCATGTCAAAGGATAGGGATAGCTCTACAGTAAAAGATACTTACAGTAAAAGATACTTAGATCAAATATACCATTATGAAGAAAAAAAAGTATACCCCTATGAGACTTCACAGGAGATTGAAAAAATACATAAGAAAATGTCCTGCTTATGTCCTGGGATGTTGCCATGCTAAAGGGTCATGGCAGAAGTAGTATTTGGTGGGATTATGGGATAACTAAGGAGCCCGAGCATCACAACCCATCATGAAGTCAGCCAGGCCTTTCTACAACAGAACAAGAGCCCTAAGTCCTGTTTCCTTCTATAGTTTTGGTGGGAGTACAAACCCAGGTAGACAAGTTGACACTCTCTTACATCACATTTTCCCATTCTTAGTCAAAAAACAATGTAAGGAAGCAGTGTAGAGAAGCACCTTCAGGGCACCTATTCCATCTAACTTTCATGACTCTCAAGCCTTGAGAACAGTTTCCTTGGCTTTAGAGTCCTAGCCATCCCCAGGAGTCGTCTTTGCTGTGTGGAAGAGCAAAATGGGTATTTAAGCCCTGTTCTCTTCAGCTTTGGGCAGAAAATAATAGAAAACCATAGGACATCTTAAGCAAAAACAAAGGGATGTATTGTAAGGACTGTTGTAAAGACAGGGCAGATTCTCAGAGAACACGCCAAGCTTGATGTAGCAGTATGCAGCGGGGAAAACTCTTGGACACAGAGCCCCAGCCCCTCTTCCAGTGTGATCAAGGGCTGAGTCCAAGCCTTGCTCTTGACTACAGTTAACTGCTTTAAGCAGAAATCCATGGCTTTCCGTTAGGAGGACAACTCCTTTTCTGAATCCAGCCTGCAAAGAATCAATTAAATTAACCCTCACCTCTCAAAGATATAATATATATTTCAAAGACCATGATTAGAGAGAATAGCCAGGCATAGCAGTGGTTTAAGTCAAGAACAGAGAAGCCGCCAGAAATCAAGGCAGCCTTCTCCCTTCTTCCCTACCCATGTTTCTTATCTCTTCTCTGCTTCCCACTTTGAAGACTAGCCTTCTTTGTTTCTTGTGAATTTTTATGTTCTCAGTTTCAGCAATAAGAACAGTCCCAGTCCGAATTTCACAAAGAGTATCACTGGCTTTGACTCAAGAGTTCATCCCTGTTCAATAAACTGTGGCCCAGGGAGATAGGGTAACATACTACACGTGCATACCTTCTAGGAGTGGGAAAGCATAGTGTTCAGCTATAGCTGGAGAGGGATAGCTCTGTCACCAAACCTGACCCCAACGAGGTCTTATCTCAATGAATTTTTTAATCAGTTTTGACCCAAGCCAGACACATGAGCATGATTTCCCCTCCTCTTTTATCCTTATCTTCCCTATATATTCAATCACTAAATCCTATAAATGCTGTATCTTTAATATTTTTCAACTACTTATAGTCTAAGAAAACCTTTGCTT